>NC_064638.1:1173498481-1173873140 GCF_023864345.2 Schistocerca serialis cubense
GCAAGGGGTGGTGCAACTGGGTCAGTTCGGCCTGACCCGGCGAATTTCCATTAGGGGCTACCTGCCGATAGGGGGTGCCGAGGAGTTACCACACAACACAGCCCCACACAGCGGGGCGGCGGGAACCGCGACATCGTCGCCCCAGCGGAAGAGCAGAGCCCCTGTGGCTGCGCAGATGACCTCATTACTTCACGTCCGAGGCAGGCTTCTGTTGTCGCTTACGTGACAGAAACCTAAGCCTTAGCAAACCGATGGGCCAACCCCACACAAACGGTGTTTGTTTTACTTGAGACAACTACACATCTCGAAACGACGTATCGTATGAGAAAAAAGGTTCTAGGTGAAATGTTAATATTAGTAAAGGGGACATCTGTCTCTGCTACAGCTGATCATGGCCTAACCAACCTTTATGCATGGGCAGAATCAACTTTGTATTTTCAAATGGGAACCTCCTCATTTCATTACATATTTGGATTCTACGTAAAAAGAAAGTACAGTCTTCTCAATCCATTTGTTTCCCATTCGTGGTGAAAGGCGCTGTAAACGACAGATGCCAAGTTTGGCTATTTTTGCAATTAAAAGCTGACGTATTTGAACCTGCATTTGGCCGGCCGCAGTGGACGAGTGGTCCTAGGCGCTTCAGTCCGGAACCGTGCGACTGCTATAGTCGCAGGTTCGAATCCAGACTAGCACTGGCAGAAAGGGCTTTCCTGGGCAAGAGAAGTCTAGTACTATCAGACTTAGACCTTAACGCGAGGAAGAAATTTCTGATATTGCGAATTTGGAGGACAGCGCTGGATGGTAGTGAAATATGGACTGTGGGAAAACAGGAAAAAAGAGTCTCGAAGCATTTCAGATGTGGTGCTACAGAAGAATGTTGAAAATTGGGTGGATGATAATGTAAGGAAGGAGGTTCCCCGCAGATTCGACGAGGAAAAGAATATTTGGAAAACGCTAACAAGAAGAAGGGACAAGATGGTAGGAGACCGGTTAAGAAAGCAAGGAATAACTTCCATGGTACTAGAGGGAGCAGTAGAGGGTAAAACTGTAGAGGAAGACAGAGACTGGAACACATCCAGAGAACGTAGATTGCAAATGCTACTCCGAGATGAAGAGATTGGCACAGGAAATGATTTTGTGGCTGGCCGCTTCAAAGAAATCAGAAGCCTGCTGATTCAAAAAAGAAAAAAGAAAGAATTAATTTGTGGACAGGTATTAGCTGAGGAATGTTGGGTTGGATTGTTTTGGGGGAAGAAACCAGACAGCGAGGTCATCGGATTAGGGAAGGAAGTTGGCCGTACCCTTTGAAAGTAACCATCCCCTCATTTACCTGGAACGATTTAGGGAAATCACGGAAAACCTAAATCAGTATGGCCGGACGCGAGATTGAACCGTCGTCCTCCCAAATCCGAGTCCAGTGTGCTAACCACTGCGCCACCTCACTCGGTAACTGAGGAATTATAAAGGCACATTTGCATGCCGTGCGTGAGTTTCCTCGAAAACGCGAAATCTTAATCTCTGACAAATAAATAAAGCCTATGGCACAGAACTGCAGCGCTATGCCGCTGATAAAACAAAATACAATTATGACACTCTTATGTTTCATTAAGAAGAAGTAGGTCATGTACAATAACTGGTGCGGGAAGCACGTATATTTTATTAACTGGCACACCGCCAAATTTTATGTTATATAAGAACACTTCGAGTTGCAATCTTACTAGACACTCGATACTGTAAAGAATCTATATTTATGAAAGTAAGTTGAATTATTTAACTGTAGGCTTATTCGTTGAATATATCTGATTTAACTAACTGTGTAAACTTTTTTATGTTTAGTAGACAGTCACCTCTGTACGACGTATTGACATGGCTGGCAAATTATTCTAATATTGAGATTTTGAATCCGCACCTATCGCAGCAGTCTTTGGAAACGATTTAAATACAAAGTCTGATTATTTGAGTCTTATTTCACGGTCCCCTACGAATAACATTGCATTTACGAAAAAGCCATTGTCAAGCGTCTGATACCAAATAATTAAACGTCCACGTTCCATATAAGCAAATATTAATTACAACAAATCACTGTAATACATAATTAATATTTATTTATTTTATTTATTTATTTATTTTATAGAATGTCTGTACAGCAAGTGAAAACACTTGTAATTAGAAAAAGACATGGTTTCATCTTTATTTCGCCGAAACGTAGCGTGCAGTTGCAGAATCCGGTTTGCAATCTGTGCTGCCACTTCCTGGGGCTCGGCAGAAGGATGAACAAGTGAGCTGTGGCAAGCGCGATGTGTATCGTGCGTGATACTACAGGCCACAAAATGTTTACCTGCGTACGCGCCGGAGGAAAAAAGTAAAATCTGCAGTTATCGTAAATGATACCTCGGAACTGAAGAGACGCAGTTCCTTGCCAGTGATGGAGGACCAGGAGATTTTTTGTCGAGAGGTTCTTCTCTTAAACTGGTTTTCTTTGTAGACTAAACAGACCATTCTTCCCTTTTAAAGTTCCCTAAATCCCCAGGTACACCATACTGAAGCCCTTCTTCTCCGCCTTCGCTGCCACTGTTTTCTTCGTCCGTTTCCCAGGTCAGTGGTATTGCGTTACATCCCACAATTGTTGGTCCTCTGAAGATCTCACCACCGGCTATTTAGTCAGGCCCTCCCTGGTGACGTGGACGCGACGCCTGAGTGGGTTCAGAGTGTCTCTGGTTCCCCTAAAGTAGTGTCAATTTTCGTGCATGAAACCACAAGCAGATGCACAGAAATGTATATATCTGTACTGTTCTACTTTATAACATATTTGTTTGTAAACAAGTGTCTACAGGAGAAAGTACTATACGTATGCTTACAAAAAATAAAATAAAAAAATAAAAATGGACGTATCTGTTGTAATCGTGTGTCTAGTCCCTTCTCCTGTTGTCATACAATAAATAAATAAATACACACATCAAAAAAGGTTTTGCATGACCCCAGTTCCCAGAACTCGTGAAGACAGACGTTGACTGTGGATATTGTATCACAGACACAGTTCCTTTGAGTGTTCAGAGATGTCACTAAAGCCGCCCAAAGATGCAAACAACCATGCATGAGCAGCGCTTATTAGACGAGGAGGGGCCGACAGCCGATCAGTTCCAGTCATTCCACCAGGAAGGAGGTACACGGCTCGTGTTGTCCGTAGTTCAATCATGCCTTGACGCTCAATAGCGCGGTTCGATCGCCTCCTCATTGGTACTTTGTGCCAGGAAGTTCTCTCAACAAGGGAAGTACCCATGCGTCTCGAAGTTAACCAAAGCGATGGAGGAGATACAGAGAGACAGGAACTGTCAATGACATGCCTCACTCAAGCCGCCCAGGGGCTACTACTGCAGTGGATGACCACTACCTACGGATTATGGCTCGGAGGAACCCTGACAGCAACGCCACCATGTTGAATAATGCTTTTCGTGCAGCCACAGGACGTCGTGTTACGACTAAAACCATGCGCAATGGGCTGCATGATGCGCAGCTTCACTCCGACGTCCATGGCGAGATCCATCTATGCAACCACGACACCATGAAGCGCGGTACAGATGGGCCCAACAACATCCGAATGGACCGCTCAGGATTGGTATCACGTTCTCCTTACCGATGAGTGTCGCATATGCCTTCAACCAGACAATCGCCGGAGACGTGTTTGGAGGCAACCCGGTCAGGCTGAACTCCTTAGACACACTGTCCAGCAAGTGCAGCAAGGTGGAGGTGCCTGCTATTTTTGGGTGGCATCATGTTGGGCCGACGTACGCTGCTGGTGGTCGTGGAAGGCGCCGTAGCGGCTGTGTGACACGTGAATGCCATCTCCCGACCGATAGTGCAACCATGTCGACAGCATATTGGCGAGGCATTCGTCTTTATGGGCGACAATTCGCGTCCCCATCGTGCACATCTTGTGAATGAGTTCCTTCAGGATAACGACATCGCTCGACTAGAGTGGTCAGCATGTTCTCCAGACATCTCCTATCGGACATGCCTGGGATAATTGTAAAGGGCTTTTTATGGAAGACGTGATCCACCAACCACTCTGAGTGATCTACGCCGAATCGCCGTTCAGGACTGGGACAATCTGGACCAACAGTGCCTTGATGAACTTGTGGATAGTATGCCACGACGAATACAGGCATGCATCAATGCAAGAGGACCAAGGGGACGTGCTGCTGGGTATTAGAGGTACCGATGTGTACAGCAATCTGGACCACCACCTTTGAAGGTCTCACTGTATGGTGGTACAACATGCAATGTGTGGTAATCAAGAGCAATAAAAAGGGCGGAAATGATGTTTATGTTGATCTCTATTACAGCTTTCTGTACGGGTTCCGGAACTCTCGAACACGAAGTGATGCAAAACTTTTTTTGTGTGTACAATAAATTTGGAGATAACTATTATTATTAATATTATCATCATTATTATTATTTTCAGTGCTTCTTTGTGATGCGTTTCTTCCAACAGGTGCTCATGAAGAAGTTTCAAATAAGCGTAAAAATGTTGTAGATTATTTACGAACTTCCGGCACGTTGGAGTAACTTGGGTCAGCATCTTCTCTTAATCAATAGAACGAAAAGTAAGTCCAAATTGCAAACATTTTTTTTATTCGATGAATAATTTTGGGCCGACATTTTTTGACATATTTGTAAATGTCATTTTTGACTTTCTTATGTTGATTTGAAAATGTGTCAGCCCAAAACTAGTCATCGAATGAAAAATAAAATATTTGCCGCTTGGACTGATTTTTCGTTCTATTGATTTATTTTTCCAGTATTAATTGCACGTTACTCCGTTATCAAAGTTCTGCTAAAAAATCACTTTGGATTTTAAGCAGTACGCCTTTACTATTTTAAGCAGCTATGGTGGCCTAACATTTAGTTCTAATTCTTTTTAACTGCAGGGTCTTACAAGATGATATCGACAAATTTCAAAGGATTGTTAAAGGTGTCCCGAGGGAGACACTGAATATAGAAATCCGTGCCCAGAAACGTCATCCAACGGCGCTACAGAGTGCCAAAGCCTCGGTCGCCGGCGCCTGTGGGTAGGCCACCACTTCGGCAGCAAACGCTGACGTACCGTAGGTGGAACGTCTCGCAGTATTGTTTGTTGCTGACTGACTGTCACGACTGGCAGAGGAGAAGATGGAGCTAGCTGCTAAGCAGAAATTCCTTGTCTCCTATGAATACGATGCTCTGTTGCCTCAGTGGACGACGATTTCAGACGCGGGTTTCCATCAGCATTGTTTCTCCTGCACACACGGGAGGTTTTAGAGCGGCCCAGGAGAAAAATAAACTGCGGGTGGAAACACGTGTCCAAAACTGTCATCCACCGAGACAACAGACCATAGCATTTGTAGGAGACATGATTTGTCAACACAGCAGCTAGCTCTATCTTCTCCACAGCTGATCGTGGCAATTACTCGCAATCACTAAACCAGAAACAACATTGCGAGACGTTCCGCCTACGATCAATCAGCGTACAGAGTCACTTTTACTGCGGGAGGGGTGGCCCTATGGCAAGCGCTGGCGGCTGTAAATTCGACACACCGAGGTGTCGTTGCTTGACGTTTCTGGACATGGGTTCCTGTCCTCAGTTTGTTCCTCACGACACCCTGTACAACCCCTAGAATTTTAACGGTATCATTTTGTAACATCCTGTATATCTTAATCTGTTCTTCACATAACACCCGCCGCCCCCCCCCCCCCATAATGCAGCTGGGAAATGATGCATGGGAAGAGCAAGCGTCGCTATTGCTTTCTATGAGCTCGAGAACTTTTGATGCTGCTATGGGCATTTCGCACGGTGTGTGAGACACAGTACTACACTCCTGGAAATTGAAATAAGAACACCGTGAATTCATTGTCCGAGGAAGGGGAAACTCTATTGACACATTCCTGGGGTCAGATACATCACATGATCACACTGACAGAACCACAGGCACATAGACACAGGCAACAGAGCATGCACAATGTCGGCACTAGTACAGTGTATATCCACCTTTCGCAGCAATGCAGGCTGCTATTCTCCCATGGAGACGATCGTAGAGATGCTGGATGTAGTCCTGTGGAACGGCTTGCCATGCCATTTCCACCTGGCGCCTCAGCTGGACCAGCGTTCGTGCTGGACGTGCAGACCGCGTGAGACGACGCTTCATCCAGTCCCAAACATGCTCAATGGGGGACAGATCCGGAGATCTTGCTGGCCAGGGTAGTTGACTTACACCTTCTAGAGCACGTTGGGTGGCACGGGATACATGCGGACGTGCATTGTCCTGTTGGAACAGCAAGTTCCCTTGCCGGTCTAGGAATGGTAGAACGATGGGTTCGATGACGGTTTGGATGTACCGTGCACTATTCAGTGTCCCCTCGACGATCACCAGTGGTGTACAGGCAGTGTAGGAGATCGCTCCCCACACCATGATGCCGGGTGTTGGCCCTGTGTGCCTCGGTCGTATGCAGTCCTGATTGTGGCGCTCACCTGCACGGCGCCAAACACGCATACGACCATCATTGGCACCAAGGCAGAAGCGGCTCTCATCGCTGAAGACGACACGTCTCCATTCGTCCCTCCATTCACGCCTGTCGCGACACCACTGGAGGCGGGCTGCACGATGTTGGGGCGTGAGCGGAAGACGGCCTAACGGTGTGCGGGACCGTAGCCCAGCTTCATGGAGACGGTTGCGAATGGTCCTCGCCGATACCCCAGGAGCAACAGTGTCCCTAATTTGCTGGGAAGTGGCGGTGCGGTCCCCTACGGCACTGCGTAGGATCCTACGGTCTTGGCGTGCATCCGTGCGTCGCTGCGGTCCGGTCCCAGGTCGACGGGTACGTGCACCTTCCGCCGACCACTGGCGACAACATCGATGTACTGTGGAGACCTCACGCCCCACGTGTTGAGCAATTCGGCGGTACGTCCACCCCGCCTCCCGCATGCCCACTATACACCCTCGCTCAAAGTCCGTCAACTGCACATACGGTTCACGTCCACGCTGTCGCGGCATGCTACCAGTGTTAAAGACTGCGATGGAGCTCCGTATGCCACGGCAAACTGGCTGACACTGACGGCGGCGGTGCACAAATGCTGCGCAGCTAGCGCCATTCGACGGCCAACACCGCGGTTCCTGGTGTGTCCGCTGTGCCGTGCGTGTGATCATTGCTTGTACAGCCCTCTCGCAGTGTCCGGAGCAAGTATGGTGGGTCTGACACACCGGTGTCAATGTGTTCTTTTTTCGATTTCCAGGAGTGTATGTTGCCCGACTCTTGTCGGATCGTCCAGCCTCGGAATGTAGTGTCCACCACTCAGGTTCGACGAACATACATGTGACGCTTTCTCGCCTACTAAGCGATTCCGTGCTGCTCTTATTGCAATTTCTCTGTCTCTCCAATGAATCCTGCCACCTAAGGGCGCCACAGCGATGAGCAATAATAAAGAATTAGTCGAACGAGTATCCTACAAGCCTATTGATAACGTACCTCTATTTTTTTAGGTGATACTTCTTTTTGAATACCCTTTTGGTTTTGCACAGACATACACACTGAAGCACCAAAGAAACTGGTATAGGCATGCGTGTTCAAATGCAGAGGTACATAAAAGGGCCGAGTACGGCGCTGCGGTCGGCAAAGCCTATATAAGACATCAAGTGTCTGGCGCAGTTGTTATATTGGTTACTGCTGCTACAATAGCCGGTTATCTAGATTTAAGTGAGTTCGAACGTGGTGTTATAATCGGCGCACGAGCAATGGGACACAGCATCTCCGAGGTAGCGTTGCAGTACGGGTTTTCCTGTACGACCATTTCACGAGTGTACCGTGAATATCAAGAATCTGGTAAAACATCAAATCTTCGACATCGCTGCTTCCGGAAAAAGATCCTGCAAGAACAGAACCAACAATAACTGAAGAGAATCGTCCAAACTGATAGAAGTGCAACCCTTCCGCAAATTGCTGCAGATTTCAATGCTAGGTCATCAACAAGTGCCAGCGTGCCAACCATTCAACGAAACATCTTCGATATGGGCTTTCGAAGCCGACGGCCCACTCATGTACCCTTGATGACATCATGACACAGAGCTCTACGACTCGCTTGGGCCCATCAATACCGATATTGGACTGTTGATGACGGGAAACATGTTGCCTGGTCGGACAAGTCTCGTTCCAAATTGTATCGATCAGATGAACGTGTATGGGTATGGAGGCAACCTCGTTAATCCATAGACTCTCGATGCCAGCAGGGGACTGTTCATGCTGGTGGAGGCCCTGTACTGGCGTGGGTCGTGTGCAGTTGGGATGATATGAGTCCCCTGATACGTCTATATACGACTCTGACAGGTTACACTTACATAAGCATCCTGTCTGATCACCTGCATCCATTCATATCCATTGTGCATTCCGACTGACTTGGGCAATTCCAGCAGGACAATGTGAGATCAGACACGTCCGGAACTGCTACAGAGTGGCTCCAGGAACATTCTTCTGAGTTTAAACACTTCCTCTGGCCACTATTGAGCATATCTGGGATGCCTTGCAACGTGCTGTTTAGAAGAGATCTCCACCCGCTCGTGCTCTTACGGATCTCTGGACAGACCTGCGGGATTGATGGTGTCAATTCCCTCCAGCACTACTTCAGACATTACTCGAGTCCATGCCACGTCGTGTTGTGGCACTTCTGCGTGCTCGCGGGGGGATCCTACGCGATATTAGGCAGGTGTACCCGTTTCTTTGGCTCTTCAGTGTAGAACGTTTATGATATGCCAACAAAGGGCTTGTAATGGCTGTCTAAATTAATAAAAAATGGAAGTAATTCAACACCCTTCCGTGAAACGTCCGTTGCATTATTCGGGCAGTGAGAGAATGTGGAAAACAGGAGTGTGGTTCTGAAATACGTCGCATATAAATAGTTAGCAAGTTCTATTCGCGTTTTGACGTGCAACGTAACGGCGCGTTACGGGTTTACAATGGCGGAGGAGATCAAAGGCGGACGCACGAATAGGGCAGCGTGCTCGCTGACCCAGTTACTCATCCTTCATCGTGTGTGTGGATCATGAAAGAAAAATCGTAGCACACTATGGAAACCTGCGTACACTCTCTCAAGTGTGTCGTCCTGTATGCGCAGCAGGCGAAGACCGAAACGTGTGTACTAAGCGTTCGTGCGTCTGCGTGCATGCGTG
The DNA here is from genome assembly GCF_023864345.2 of Schistocerca serialis cubense. Lineage (NCBI taxonomy): Eukaryota > Metazoa > Arthropoda > Insecta > Orthoptera > Acrididae > Schistocerca > Schistocerca serialis. The sequence continues at coordinate 1,173,507,676 of NC_064638.1, forward strand.
CACGTCAGTGACAAAAAACAGGCAACACTAAAGTCTCTGCGAGGAGGAGATAAACATAGAATGTGCTACATAGTATTGTTTCTGTATGAAACTAGCCGTTTTAATAGAACTGCTACGTAGAAGAGGAATTTCCTATAGACTTACGGAAGACACTGAACGTTATCCTGGCATGGGACACCTCAATGTATGTTATCCTGGCATGGGACGTCACAACGAAAGTTATCGCTTGATGCAGACTATAAAAATGATTGAGAAAGTAGTAAAACTTACTAACAGCATTTATTTTTCAAAAGAAAAAACAGACATAAATTATAGTTATTGATTGAATACTGTAAACAACATAACAGTTGGGTTAAGAGAACAATGGGCAAGATACTAGGTGGCAGAAGTGAGTCAAGTACTCTGGTCCTTAAAATGTGGATATCGCAATCTGAATTGATCCGACGCTGAGCAGACTTTGATAATCTACAGACGTTTCTCAATATAATTGCAGCTGAGAGCAAGTGGCGACTGAGGTCTGTACGTCCTGACAAGGCCGAAGTAGCAGTAAGTTACCCTGTTTGCTTCGTACGGCGATGTAAATTGCAGCTGGTGAGAAGTGCGCGGCAGTGGCGAGACGCGGAGGCGACATCTGTGAATCGATCGCGGCCATGAAAGAAATGCCAAAATCTCCCGGTCTAGCGATCAGGCAGACGGATCGTAATTCACTCTCTATCAGAGCCTTGAAATCATGGTGAATTTTAGTGTGTGACACACCCGTTCGCTGGTCATACCAACGAGCAACTTGGCTCACTTACACGACAGAGCACACAAGGATACCAAACGTTGAGACTGGTAAACCAAAAACAAATAAGTGTGTCTTCAGAAAACGAGTAGTCCGAGACGTTTGAAGTCATACTGTCAGCACAGTAAGAACTCCACCACAGGCTCCTCAGTGCAACTACTCACAAGTGGAGTCAGTCTTAGGACAGGCCACAAGCACCAACCACATATGCTAGAGCTTCGACCAGAAGATACTTCCAGACTGAAGTCCAGAACCCAAGTGCTTCGCACATCTCCAGATAAACAGAATCCGTTTTACTGCAAAGCGCACAAACGACACCACCTTGAGAGAAATAACTGGGCTTTAGAGGTGCTAAATCTCCCCTTCTACACGATAGCACAAACTCATATCAAAGCAGCGCAAGAGTTAAGAAACCTGCGTCTCTGAAAAAAGAAAACCGCCAATCACTGACTTTTTAAGTTTTCACCGAGGGAGAAGTTGGTTTTCTCCGAAGTTGTGTACCTTCCCGAGGCAACAAGCAAACAGACACAATCTTAAAGATCTTTATCTAAATCCCCTGTGCCTTGGAGCATGTTAGTCCTAGCTATGAGATGTAATAAAGATTCTATCTCTAAATGTTTCTCAGACCCCCGAATTTCTTACACAACTGAGGCAGCCGATGGAAGTGGGTCACAGGCCTATGTGCAGTATCGGTGAACACGAAAACTTGTGAATTTTCATTACACTTGGCTCTGCACACAATGCCCAGTTTATGACTCCACCATGTAGACTTGTCCCTTCAGTCCATCATTTAGTTCCAGTATGATAGGCATAGAAGAAATATTGGTAAATCTGAAAATGATTGTAACTCACAGTCTGCAGAAGTATGTACCGAGTAATTAGATTAGGCGGAACACACACACCGCGGTTTAATAACAAAATTCCGAAAATGGTGTGAAAGCAGAGAATGTTGCAGAACCCACAAATGACGACAGGCGAAAGTTAACATAAATACTTGCGTCTGTAGAAATATCGATGCACGAAGCATGCAACAACTTACGGGTCATGCCTTAACAAAACCTCTTGCCGAGAACCCGATAAAGTTCAGGTCCTCAGTAAAATCATTAGGTAGCTGGAAGGTTTCTGTCCAGTATGTCTGGAAGGGTAACGAGAAACAACAAAAGGAAAACTGAAGATTTAAAATTTCGCATTTAAGAAATCATTTTCGCAGGAGGATCGTAGTAATGTACGTCGTTCGACTGTCACACTGGCTTCCGTATGAGTGACATAGTAACAGGCATCTCTGGCCCAAAGAATAAATTGAAAGAGTTGGATTAAGTAAATCGGCAGGTCTCTCTGTAAAACCGAATTGGAAATCGGTTTTACAGAGAGTGCTCTACGGCATTGGATCCTTACTCGTCTTGCATTTACCGCAAATCTCTCGCATGGCGCAAAATCCCAAGCGACTGGAAAAAAGCGCAGGTGACTGCTATGTATAAATATGGTAAAAGAATATGGACCCGCAAAATTACAGACCAGTATCCCTAACACCGGTTTGCTGCAGAATTGGTGAAAATATTCTGAGTTAGAATATAATCAATTTTCCGAAGTTGGAAAAGTTTCTGTCCACAAATCAGTATGGATTTAGAAAGCATCGCTCGTGCAAAACTCAGCTTGGCCTTTTGTTATACGATATCCCGCGAATCGTGGATGAATCGAAACAGGCAGATTCAATATTCCTAGATTTACCAAAAGCATTTCACTCGGTGCACCATTGCCGATTGTTAACGAAAGTACGAGAATACAGATTAGGTTTCCAGATATGTGAGCGGCTCGAAGACTTCTTAGGTAACAAAATCCTGTATGTTGTCCTCGCCGACGGCTGTTCATCAGAAGCAACGGCATCGTCAGGTGTGCCATAGGGAAGTGTACTATATCAATGTAAAAGAAAACTGAGGATGTGTTACATGAGAATCGGTTTCGATTAAGGAAAGGTTAAGGCACCAGAGAGGCAATTCTGACGTTGCGGTTGGTAAGGAAGCAAGACTAAAGAAAAATCAAGACACATTCATAGGATTTGTCGACCTGGAAAAAGCGTTCGAAAATGTAAAATGGTGCAAGATGTTGGAAATTCTGAGGAAAATAGAGACAAGCTATACAGAGAGACGAGTAATATACAATATGTGCAAGAGCCAAGAGGAATAATAAGAGCGGACGACTAAGAACGAAGTGCTCGGATTAAAAAGGGTGTAACACAGGGCTGTAGCCTTCCACCCCTACTGTTCAATCTGTACATCGAAGAAGCAATGATAGAAATAAAGGAAAGGTTCAGGAGTGGAGTTAAAATTCAAGGTGAAAGGATATCAATGACACGATTCGCTGACGATATTGCTATCAAGAGTGTAAGTGAAGAAGCATTACATGATTTGCTAAATGGAATGAACAGTCTAAGGAATACAGAATATGGCTTGAGAATAAACCGAAGAAAGACGATAATACTGAGAAGTAGCAGAAATTAGAGCAGCGAGAAACTTAACATCAGGATTGGTGATTACGAAGTAGATGAAGTTAAGGAATTCTGCTACATATACAGCAAAATAACCAATGACGGACGGAGCAAGGAGAACATCAAAAGCAGACTAGCACTGGCAAAAAGAGCATTCCTGACCAAGAGAAGTCTACTAGTATCAAACATAGGCCTTAATTTGAAGAAGAAATTCCTGAGAATGTACGTTTGCAGCACAGCATTGTATGACAGTGAAACGAGGGGTGTGGGGAAACTGGAACATAGAAGAATCAAAGTATTTGAAATGTGGTATTACAGACAAATGTTGAAAATTATATGAAATGATAAGGTACGGATTGAGGAGGTTCTGCGCAGACTTGGAGAGGAAAGGAATATGTGGAAAACACTGAAAAGAAGAAAGGACAGGATGATAGCACGTCTGTTAAGACATGAGGGAATGCCTTCCATAGTACTAGAGGGCGCGGTAGAGGGCAAAAACTGTAGAGGAAGACAGAGATTGGAATACATCCAGCAAATAACTGAGGATGTAGGTTGCAAGTGCTACTCTGGAATGAAGACGTTGGCACAGGAGAGGAATTCGTGGTGGGATGCATCAAACCAGTCAGAAGAGTGATGACTCAAAAAAAAAAAAAAATACATCAATGATCTGAATCTGACAGACAGTGTGAGCAGCAATCAGCGGTTGTCGCTGTGGTGCACTGAATTGTAGTCGTTGAGTAACACTAGGAGACAAAAGTTACTATCTGATGTGATGAACGAGAGCTTGCCCCAAATGTAGAAAAGTGTAAGCTATTGCAGATGAGTGGGAAATAAATATTGTAATTTTCGGATACAGATTTAGTAGCGTGATGCTTGACAGAGTCCAATCGATTAAATATCTAGGCGTAACGACGCAAAGTGATATAAAATGGAAGTCGCACGTTAGGACGGTAGTAAGGTAGGCAAATGGTTGACAACGGTTTATTGGTTCATTTGTATAGCACCAGCATATAGGACACTAGTGCGAACCATTCTTGAGTACTTTTGATTGTATGGGATCCCTACCAGGACGGACTGAACGAAGACATCGAAGCCGACAGTTCCCCGTCCTACCGGGCGGAGTCCGCACTTGGCGATTTGGGACATGTGGCTCTCTGGTGTTGAGCACGCAGATCTTGCTGTGAACTCTGACTTTTGGAGACCTGGAAGTAGAATGGACGCAGAAAAACTTCGCCAGCAGATTCGCAATCGGCAGAACACGTGTGGGGAAAGCAGTAGTGGTGGGGGTTACGGGCAGATGCTGTACAGGGAATGCCGAGCGCTGAGGGTTAGTACCGTTTTAAACTAAACCCTAAGATCACATTTTTGTCACTATTAATAGGATCCCCTCCACGTCCACGCTAACATGGTGACCATTCGAAAAGATCTGTCACCTCTGCTTTGGTTAGTATCTAAAACGAATTCCGACAAAAATGCAACAACAGCAGCGATTTATTTTCGTCTGGATTTTGAAACATTTTAACTTTCAAAGAGGCTTCATGAGTGGCGAATTTTGAGTAAAGCCTACATATTTCTCTTGTTGCCATGTTAAAATTCTCTTCTTTTACCAAAACACAGGGAAATTTACTATCACCCCACTAATATATTGTGCAGTCGCAACTGCGAGAAAATTCTGAAGCAGTGGTTTGTTAAGTGAGGAAGTGAGGAAAAGGAAGGTCAATAGCTCAAGAAGAAACACATACTCGGTACATTAAGAAAATGTGGAATGTCTTCACTTATGTCGTTCCATAATCGACAACATTCCTCGTTTTACCAGCTATCGATGGCCCTTCAAAATTACATTCTATCATCGAAAAAGTCTGTAGTTAGTGGAATAATACAGTAGATAATGAAGTTTTGCGTAAAAACCGTATGGTAAAATACTCTCTTCTATACTTACTATTATTTGACAAAATCTCATTTCGACGTCTCAAGGCATTTATGAAATATGGGGAACGTTGTGGATATTTCACTCTGCGATTATCGCGCGATCGCAAAAGAGTGTGCTACATGAGATCAATTTTCTCGAGATTGGTGACAGATAGAGACCTCCACTCAAATCTAAAGAGAAATTCAATATGTTAGCTAAATTTCATACGTAGAAACATATTATATAATGTGTAACAAATCGAAAATCATAGCGACCCCAATTTTTAATTTCAAATTTTTTTCGAATTTCATGCAGTGTCTTACTTATACGCAAATATCACTATAACTATGACCATTAACAAAATGATGGGCACATCATCACGAAGCTGACATATAAAGCTATAAGTAACGCAAAAATAAAATTATTTAGAGAATTATTTCTGTAAAAAGATCTGAGAAGCATTTCAGGGCGAGCGCCTCGATTACGTCATCGCCAACCAGCCGAAAGGGGGCAAACACTGTCAGCTTCCTCTTCCGTACAAACGAATGTGCCCCCCACCGCTTGGGACAAAAATCTGTCACTGCTCATTGGTCACCGTATCGTGCGCTGGCTCTAATTGTGGTTTCCACGAGCCTAGACAGTGGAACGCCTGTTGAATGCTTATGTGGGCACTACTCTGTCTCCGCCCTTGCTCAGCCGTAGTGACTGAACGGTTTTCTTCGTTCAAAGCTAGTAACCTGTTGTGAGGTGTGCTGCCCAATGGTGATCAGGTAACCGTTCTGCACGGAATGAAGTTTTCGTTGCATGTGATTAAGTGCAACCTACTGAATTAAAGGTTTTAAATCATTTAAAATCTTTCATGAAAGTTTTCCCAGTGGGCAATGAATACTGGCTTGGTTTATTGCGTGTTGTTGTGGCTTACCGCCAGCAGTGAATGTTTGAGCTAACCAGCTGGGAAATGGCTAATTTTGATTTAACTAATTTTGATTTAACTTGTATGCACACATGGTGACTGACTGTTTAGATAAAGATGTGATATAAACACGTTGCGTGGACCTAGGTGGATGTTTTGTGAGAAATTGTACAGCATTCAAACCCAGAATTGACTAAGTTCATTACAAAAGGGAAGGTTTTCAATATTTGATTTTTAAAATTGTTAAGTTCTGCTATTTATTATTTTACTGTCATTAAGCTGTACTTTTTTTAAAAAATGCTCTGCTAAGCATGATGTTCAGATGGTTGTTGATCTCCTTAAATTCTTAACAAGTGGCATCATTTTGCTAATGAACTATGTATCTTTACACTTGTGAAACGTGTTTGATGTGATGCCCTTTGGAGCGATATAAAGTCTTCTACCATATACATTTTTCTAAGTTGTTATTTGTTGTTGGTTGCTCGACTCAAACAACTGATCGCATCCTTTCATCCTACTGTACAGTACCGCCACACACGAAACAAATACTTTTACACATACAGAAGACTTCCATACATTTTGTCTAGGCCATGGTTTCCTGGAGGCTTCCCTTGGTGGTAAGGGAAAGCCCGGAAATGGAAGTCCCACTTCAAACGTTCTCAATTAGGACTTTTTCGCCCCGCCAGCAGCTCGCCTATTGCTTCGGCTGAGAAGGCTCCGATTCTACAATGAGAGCTCGAGCAGGCTTCTCCATGTCTAGGGGTAATGAACGAAAAGTATAGCAAAAATACACACCACCGCCGGGGCCCGAAAGCCAGTTACGCGCACTAATGCAGTGAGATTGTTTTTAGCTAATTCAACCATTACTAACACATTTATGGGTTATTTGGGACACTAATTAGGAATGCACTCTGGACAGAGATACTGCTCGCCTACGTTGACCTGACGGTGAGTACAGAGTTGTCTGTCTGCTCACGAATTGTGTCCAGCGCCAGACAGCTCAGCTATAGAGGCTGGACGAAAAAAATATGGAAACTCTACGCGTTACCATGCCCAATACGTTTTAGGAAAACCGTTGGCCTTCATAACAGCTTCCAGATCCTCTGTGGTTTTCAAGGGAATCTTATGCCATTCTTCCTGCAAGATAATAGCGAAGCTCATCTAACGAAGATAGAGGTGGACGGCGATCAGGCACAGTTCTCTTCAAAATAGACCGCAGAGTCTCAATGATATTGTGATTTGGTGACTTTCGTGGCCAGGGGAGATGCGACTGTTCATCCACGTGCTCACAGAACCAGTCCTAGACGATCCGAACTGTCTGAACAGGGGCTCCGTCGTCTTGGAATACGAAAGTACCACTGGAGAAAAAATAGTGTACGATGGGACGGACCTGATTAATCAGACTGATCACATAATCCTCAGCAGTAAAGTGACCTTGCAGAGTAACCATAGTTCCAAATGAATATCGTGATATGGCTGTCCAAATTATCAGTTATTCAAAAACAGTCTCAATCGCATTTATTATTATACCGACGGAGATTAGATCAGCCTTAAAAATAATCAAAGCTACAGCAACGATACAATAATTGTGGATTTCTCGACTAGAGAAAAGTTCTATCTGGCCTTCCTCTTCGGAATCCCTCCCACCTGGGCACGAACAGAATTGGACCGTGTGGAAGTCACTCAACAGTCTTCGTTCGTCCGCATTGACAGCACCCACTTTGGCTCCGGAAAACCACAGACGATGGAGCATCTAGCAGACTGTCAGCTGTGCCTTGCATATTACACAGAATATCTTCTGCTAGCTACTCCGATCTCAGTAATAAGATCTTAGTCAAAAGTAGTGTAAATTGATTATGCTTTCTTTCTTATTTTTATGGTAATAACGATGAATCGTATTTGTTTCTGACTCGAGTAAATAACAACATTATTCCACCAAAGGACAAAGCTGTGAGATACGAGATTTTACACGGAATTCGCTCTATAAACTTTCGATGATCAAAATGGAGTCTTACCAGGTTTTTATAATACATTTTGTTGTTGCCTTCATAGTTCACTAAAGCAGTACTGTAATTTACTGATGCAGCTCTTGCTCCCCTACGGCCGCTTCCGGGGTACGGTTCAGTAATACAGTGTAGAGGGAGGTCATTTGCGGCTTGCGACTAGGGGATAATCCCTTGGGGTAGGTAATCGATCAATTACCCCCCGGCGCTGGTTGATGCACACCTCGGCCCAGGTAACTAACCGACGCTCCAGTGCCTGTTGCCGTCTGCGCCTCCCTCTACATGGATGCTCGCCTGTCGGCAACACAGTGTACTGTCCTTCTCAAAGGAAACATCACGGCGTTTTGGAACTATATTGCATGAACGCAAAATTAGATACAGCGGTTACACCTCCACTCAAAACTTTCAATTGTATGCCTGTCTGAGGCGCGATTATTTTATTAATTCTGTTGGCACGTTTCGACCAATGGTCATCTTCATAAGGCTATTACATTGTCCGACGGAAAATATCACGTCAGTGTTATCGGTACAGATCTTAAGTGCAAATTCATGTGATTTTTACCGACAACATTTACCAGCGTACGATTCGCTGCTGAGTGAAAATTTCTTCTTGGAATTAATCAAATAATTTGTATTGTTATGGTAGCAAAATAATTACTCGTGGAGTCTATTGATTGAGTACAAAATAAGGTCAAATTTATTGATCAAATTACTTGATAGTGACCTCAAGTATAAAAGACACAACTAGTACAACACAATGTCTACAAGTTAATATGAGAATGATTGACAGGAAAAAGCTACTAAAAATTAAATTGCTCCAGCAAAATCTTATCAAAAAACTGTTTCCAACCTTTAACTTGTATAATATAGCAACGAATACAAAATAATAAACTACAGGGTTATTCCAAATGATGGATCCATTTTCAAAATTTCGTATTTACTCAAGTAAAAATCCGAAATGAACAAGTTTTATACAAATGATAAGAGGAAGTTTCAAAGTTCTTTTTCATCATTTTAGATATCAATTTAAAACTTTCTTGAATCCGTTAGAGATAATCGCGGTCGGCTTGTGCTTTTTCCTTTGCACACACTCCCAATCTGTTTAAATTGCTTATGCCAATGGCTAATGCTTTTGCGAGTTCGTGGTTGAGTACCGAATTTGGTACGAAATGCCCGCTGCACTGCAATTTGCGACTAATTTTAGCGAACTCAAGAACACCGAAAACCTTCTGCTCCACAGTCGCCATTTCAGTCACAACTGACAGTGAAACAGAATGACGGCCCTATTGCCGCGCGAACTCTACCGGCCGCATCTGGAAGCACCACCGCCCGCCAGAAACCTTGAAACTTCCTGTCTTCATTGCTAGGAAGGTTGTTCATTTGGGTTTGTTCTTGAATACATACGAATTTTTAAAAATGAGTCCGTCATTTAGAAAAACCCTGTATTACTTTTGCAAGACCTTAATGCAATCATCTTGGTTTACCTCCTCTCTGGAACAAACCACAATCATGGAATTCATTGCTCAGTTGATCTAGGTTAGAACTCGGTAGATTAACCCCTTCTACAGCATAATTTACAGAAATCTAAAATGAATACAAAATAATGCATCTCTTCTGTTGCAGCACGCCAAAACCTCTGCCACTACGCTGCCCAGTAATTCAGCAGCGTACGACGTGTATACAGAATGTCTTCCCTTTACAGAAGCAGCGTTACACGGAGTTCATTGGCACAGACCGTGCCCTCATCTGTATCTCACTCACACTAATTTCATTAACATAAAACAGGCATATGTGACAAACTGGAAACATTTCATCAGCTTAACAAACAATGTGCAAGCACACGTAATGAGGTCAGTAGCCTCAGACTGCTATTAGAGGCCGGCCGCGGTGGTCTCGCGGTTCTAGGCGCGCAGTCCGGAACCGCGCGACTGCTACGGTCGCAGGTTCGAATCCTGCCTCGGGCATGGATGTGTGTGATGTCGTTAGGTTAGTTAGGTTTAAGTAGTTCTAAGTTCTAGGGGACTGATGACCACAGCTGTTAAGTCCCATAGTGCTCAGAGCCATTTGAACCATTTGCTATTAGAGAAACACCAGTCTATTACTTTAGTCCCTTATAAAGATGCCTTCAGTGTACCTTTTAAAATACCATTGACTCATTGCAAAGGACTGATCACTGTTAAATTCAGTACCTTGTCTCAGAGCCATATTTCACAAGAGATAAATCGTGGTAAACGCGGCGAAGAGTTCCAAGAGGCTCCTCTCATAAACTCTCAGCACAGGCACAGTAGAATCATAACTTAATTCAGACGTAGACTTCGTACGTGGCTATATCGCCACAAATGCAGTTTACCGGTCAAGCACATACTTCTGCAATAACGCTGTTTGAGCAGGGCTCCAAGCACATCACCTGTTAACGGCCATTTCACTCGGCCCACCAGCCACGCCTCGCCCGCCACGTTTCTGGCTTGTCCCTCTCCGGTCAACAAACCCTTCAGTCACCAACGACCACGGCGACAGATAACGTCAGGAGCGTCCCAGCCCGAAGAGAGGACGTTGCCCTTTGATGCGACTATCGACAAGTGCAGACGTGGCACAGTATCAATCTATTTGATATTCTTTTGAAGATGGCCTATTGCGGAAACGCTTTAGGAAATTAATAAAAATTATTTTTGATCTAGTAAAAAAAATGTAAATGTCGTGTGACTGGGGCCTCCCGTCGGGTAGACCGTTCGCCGGGTGCAAGTCTTTCGATTTGACGCCACTTCGGCGACTTGCTCTTCGATGGGGATGAAATGATGGTGATTGGAATGACACAACACTCCCTGAGCGGAGAAAATCTCCGAACCAGCCGGGAATCGAACCCAGGCCCTTGAATTGACATTCTGTCGCGCTTACCACTCAGCTACCGAGGGAGGACTTTAATCTAGTAAAACAAATAATTAAATAATCATAGCATTTACCTTAAGTTGTCCGGCGACTTTGTGTTGCTCTGGTGAGGGTATGATACGATTCTGTGATGTCGGTTGCACACGCACATCCTCATGACCAACATTCACCTTCACATCCATGCTATCGACAACCTCCGCGCCACTAAATGCACTCACTTCTTCACTTTCATTCACACTTACGTGTGCAATGCTATTCTCGCTTTCCCTACTATTAAGAGAATATCATTTAGGTCACTGCTGTCTGCATTTGATCTACCTACTATCTGCCAACATATTTCCGGAGTTAATTCGGCAAATGTCACTTCACGGGAACAAAGCGTCATCTTACCATGAAACATGTAGCTCTCTTCTGTATATCGTGGTTTGTATACGTGTAGCATTTTTGTGCAGTACTACCACCGCAGAGCGCGCACACAGTAACTACTGTAGGTCCACGCAGGCGGCACGGTAGGAGAGGGGACATGGATAGTGGTGGAGACACTGGTCTGAGCAACCACCACGCGAAAGAGACATTAAGTATGAGAAAAGAAATAAGCTAGACATAATGAGTCTGCAAACGATTGTACTAACAGGTTATGTCAGTACGTCCAGTGATTCGAAAGATGTAGACTACGGTGTCCTGAAATTCGCACCATTTGAAATTCGCACCCAGTGAAATTCGCACCCATGAAAGGTCGAGGAAAGGTCCTCTAATCTCTCCGTTCGATCTCCACCCGGCAGGTAGAATTGCCTCTCGGCAGGTACAGTTCAATTCTTTTATCTTGGCGGTTCGCGCATGCCCGCTCAGATGCGGGATATTGCTGTGTTGCCAGTTGTACGCACCAAGAGAAGCAGCGCCATAGTATGGTTTGCAAACTTACGTTTAGGGGGGAGCGCGCATTTTATGAAGTAAAGCCACCACGGCCGCATTAACCCTGCTACAGAGACGCGCTCCCCGCATTCCGCGATGTGCGCGATTTTGTCATCATTGCACTGCTCGCCTGTGCAGACACATGGTGTTTCGACTGCTTTGACACACTTTGTCATTCGATTTCACAAAAACTATTTGGCCCAAAAATTTGATTTTTACACATGTTCTTGACTGATACCTTCCCCCCATAAACGACTTAATTTTGTTTCGATGTTCAACGCAGTTATTGTGCAGCATTAGATGTAGTAAACCATTCTCGACCGATCCACTATTTCTACCATCATAAGACTCCGCTTCAATCATGCCTCTTTCCCACAACATCTACATCGAATCAACGTTTACAGTTCACCAGCATGTGAGTGTGATCCTGAGTCGGAAGCTGATGTCAACCACATCTTATTTATGTGCCCCAAATTTGACCGTGAACGGTTGGTCTTTCTGAAGACATTGCTGAGTATGGGCTACCATCTTCTTCAATCATCTTCTTCTCTTTTGCGTACTAAAGACGTTCGTCTATATAAAGTGGTAGTTACCTTCATTAAGAGTACTGGTTAAAATCTGTAGGTTTTAATGGTGTACGTAAATTATAAATATGTCTTGCTGATGAAGATATTTCAGAATTGGTGTGAATTGTAAGCCAAGACACTTTTAATTCTTTTCCAATTCAATTCAATTCACTTTTTAAAACATTATGTACAAAACTGTAACAGTTAAGCTTTTTATTCTTGTAAATATGCATTTCTGAATTTGTTTATTCACTTATGTGTACATTGTCCCTACGTGTTACCGATGGCTAAATTGAGTACACACTCAAAGGCCAAATAAAAAGAAACCATTGCACAAAATTTTTAAGAGTTTGCAGACGTAAAAGTCCATAGCGTATACTTTCTGTATGGTCGATTTTAGTTGCCACTAGAAATTTCAAAAAATTACATTCAAAAGAATAAAATTCATGAAGTAAGACACTTCGATATTGTTTTTAAATAAAGAAAATATTAAGCACTGATCAAGGTTTGAACTCAGAACCTTATGCTTAGCAGCCACACACTTTAACCATTATCCTAACGCAGCTCAGCATTCAATACATCTCCTGGAGGACTTTAAAATATCACGCAAAATTCCGACAAACACTGTTGGTATGATTATGAATTACTCAAGTTTCGTCGAAGTACAATAGGAAATAAACAATTACCGCTGTTCTTTATTGCGAAAATGCGGTTAGTGAGAATGATACAAACACCTTTCCTTGCTATCGCCTGAATTAGGAGGCTTATTGTTTGTTTGGTTTAATTAATTAATAGAATATGAAGCAATTGGTATAAAGAATGCTTTTTCCAAACTTTCTATAAAAGAAAGTCTGCTATCAAGACATTGCTTTTGTTCAATTACTTTATTTATGACTGAACGTTTCTAAAACTGAAGGCACTCGTCCGTGCTCTGCACTGCAGTCGAGCTCTGGCAACGTCGTTCTCTGTTCATTGGCTGACTGTGTTTGGTGACGTCAGATGCGCAGAACGAACCTAAACTTGGCCGCCATCATAAATGACGCGCACTTTAGGAGAGCCGAAGGCCCTATTTTACTGCAATGTGTGGTCACAACAGTGTTGCCAGCAACATTGCTGTAACGCCTCAATGCTCAGGCCATATCCGTCTCAGTTCTTGTCTGTATGTGTTTGCTTTTCACTAGTAGCCTCCCCTCTTGTTCCTCAGCCGACAGTGCTGCTGTTTCAAGTCACGCGAAACGGCATTATTTCGTTCTTGGAGATTAGGTTCATCTAATGAATTACACGAACCACTGCTCCAAGAATACAGAAGCAGCTACAGGTATGTAAAATTGGGCAAACGAGGCAACCAAAGAGAAATCTATGAACGTGGTAAATACATCTACAAATAGAGCGAAAGAAACAGAAACTAATGTTTACAAAGAGCGAGTTCCGTAAAAGGACATTCTCACATCTATCGTTTTTGAAGATCTGCACCACTGAACAGAAATTTTAGTCTACATCGGTTATTAGGGCGCCTAAACATTTTTGAAGCTTCATCAGGTGTTTTAAATGGTCGTCAATTTGCCAACTGTTATTATTTTATTGCGATGGTTTCGTACATTACTTTCCACGCCCTATAACTCTGGTCAATTCTGGTCTACTGCTTTGATAAATTCCTTGAGCCCTTCCACCAAAGCATTGCAAATGCCTTCTACCAAGAAGCTTATGGATGACAAATGAACTTAAAAGATATAAAATTTTTCAGTGTGTCGCGCCTGGCAGTTCAAAAATGTGGAAGAAAAGACGTTTTTAAACATTTACGACGCAGTAGCTGATTAATGATTTTTGTTGGTTGACTAGTATCGGACTTAGCCCATTTTCACTAGCCACTTCTTACAGAGCGTAAAATCTGTTACAAGTGAATGTGCTAATTGTAGATAATAAAGGTGTCATAAATAATATGGTTCATATGATAATTATTTACGTATTTTGTATTTAGGATGTGTTTGGTGTGGACAGTTTTATTTATGTCACCGCACTTGAATGTACCTCAATCTGCGTTCGAAGGTGTCACAATTGTATTCACACCTTACTGTACCGCATTATGTTAATGTATCTGCATAAGATATATATTATTTTTAATTGTTGTGTCATCATTACCCAGTATGATGTGATCCATGTGACAACGATATTTTAAATACAGTGGAGAATTTGTTCTTATTGGGTTACACTGGCTTATTTATTGCAGGCACTCTTGCAGTTTTGACAGAAACACACTCGACACCAACATCATTTATAAAGTAGCCATAACATGACGATGTAACTATTCTGACAAAAAAGAAAGAATGCAACGAATGTAACGAAGCCTACGTTGGACAGACGGACGTTTAAGGGGACCTGGACGTGAAATGACTGAAATATTCGAAAACATATTTTTTTCACCATCTGACAGACAAATTTTTCCCTTTTCAAAAAATGTATTTTTAGCTACTTTTCAATTGTTGATTTGGTCTTAAACTCTCTTTGAACAAATGCCTGCGAACCAGCCACGCTCGTGCGACAAGCAAGGAATATCACCATAAACATTTCTTGCCTGCGACAGTCATGGAAACAATAAAGCCAATATACAGGGACCTTGCAGGTACAAAATTACTTAGCAGATGTCTACATGGCCGTACACCAAACAGTAATGAGAGTTTCAACAACTGCATGTGACAAAGAGAACCAAAAACAGTCTTTGTTCGATTGTCATCTGTTTCAATGATGGTGTAATTAGCAAGACAAAACTAGTGGACAAACTAGGCATCCAACCAGGAAATAACATGATAGCTGTGTTGTAGATTATCAGCAAGTAGTTAAAGCTGAAAGGGTTGCGAAAGTCAGCACTAACGGTCCACAGTAAGGAAAAGGTTTATGAAAAAGTCCTCAGAGGATGAAGAAGCAGCTGGCCAGCAAGAATAATGACAATGGAATGTTATGAAAGAGGCATACAGTGAGTCAAAGACATTGAGAACACTCTTTTCTCATTTTCTCGAAACTACATTTTCAGGACATTAAGTACATATATCTTCACAATGATTTGAGCTATGTTCACCAAATTCTTCCAGAGTGAACCGTCTATTATACAGAACGTCGTATTTCTTAAACTGAAACAGATAATTAAATAGCTTTCCTTGTACAGTTTTAGTTAACGTTGGTACAAAATCGCAACTTCCTTCGCATTGTAGATCAAGAGTGACACGCGATGAAAGCGAGATGTAGATATGTAGCCCGTTGAACTCCAGGTAACCTTAAAACGATATATACGGGATACATAAACGGAAGCGAAAATAACAAAAAACAAAAAAACAAAAAAAAAAACAAAAATGGTTCAAATGGCTCTGAGAATATCGGTCTTAACATATGCGGTCATCAGTCCCACAGAACTTGTAACTACTTAAACCTAACTAACCTAAGGACATCACACACATCCATGCCCGAGGCAGGATTCGAACCTGCGATAGTAGCGGTCGCGCGGTTCCAGACTAAAGCACCTAGAATCGCTCGGCCACACCGACCGGCCGAAAATAACCTTTCAGTTTTCAGCATGCACCTCTGAGAATAATACACATTTCATTAAAGATATCGAGAGAAATTTCAATACTTTACAGATGGCTTCAAAGGCCAATTGATGGACATGCTAGAAGAAATACCTGTACAAATCTATATTCACACGACTAAGCTCCCAGAACAGATGTTACATAAACAAACAGAATCGAGCAGCACAAAAACCATAGAAAATTTCCGTAGCACCAAAGCACCTTAATCAGCACATGAAAGACACTCCACCATGCATTAATCATCAAATGCGCGACTACAAACGATTCACAGAAACCTTCAAGAGTGCCTTAATCAGCATATGAATCGCAAGCTACACAGTGAGAATTATAACAGCAGAATATTATTGTATGTAGATTTCACTGAAATGCAAATTAAACAATATGTTTGCTTTCAAATAGTGCTGAAAGGAAATGAAATATTTATTGTATAACTGTGATGTAATGGAACACGGTCTTACATTGGATACAGTCATTGATCTTAATACAATCGCGAAGTAAATTAAATACATCAAAGATTATGTAAGACATAATAAAATTCGTTGCATCAACATGTGTCAAAATTGTGATAATGTTTACGATAAATAAGCCCGCGTGACGCACATTGTAATTCATTGAGGAACTGCTTCATTGTATATAAAATATCGTTGTCACGTGCATCACATCATGCTGGGTAAGCATGCTGGGTATGCATATTATGCAGGTAGGTTAACATAATACAGTAAGGTGTAACTACAATTGTGACATATTTTAACGCAGATCTGACATACATGTAAGTGTTACGACATAAATAGAACTTTCCACGCCAAACACATCTTAAATACAAAATACGTAAGTAGTTACCATATGAACCATACTACTAATGATAGGCTACATTTATTATCCACATTCTAGCATCGACCCATTACATATTTTATTCTCTGTAACAGGTGGCATTTGAAAATAGGCAAAACCCGAAACTTGTCAGCCAACGCTAAGTAACTAACAGCTCTGGTTTAAACTTTTAAAAATGTGTTTTTTTCAGCTCTTGAAAGAGGAATATCAGACCTCTGTGTCAACCTCCACTAGCCGAAAAGTGAACGGTTGCAACTCTTATATAATAGATAATAGTGGTATTGGTTTTACAAATTCTCGGAAGAATTACTTTTAAACGATGTATTCGAAATCGAATTTCAGTATCCTAGAAAAGGTATGTTCCCAGTGTCGGTTAACAAGGTAAAGTTTCGGAAGCAGTTAGCCTGTTTTAAAAAAGGAGGCATGTCCTATTTCTTTTGTTTTTGGTAATTTTTTTCCTTGTAGAATGCAAATATAGGAGAGCTCCACTCACATCCACTATCTTGCTTTTGTTCATTATGCGCCATAGCGTCGCTTATGTAAACACATTTGGCCCAGAAACGTTTTGCCGCGCCGGCCGGGGTGGCCGAGCGGATCTAGGCGCTACAGTCTGGAACCGCGCGACCGCTACGGTCGCAGGTTCGAATCCTGCCGGGGGCATGGATGTGTGTGATGTCCTTAGGTTAGTTAGGTTTACGTAGTTCTAAGTTCTAGAGGACTGATGACATCAGAAGTTAACTCCCATAGTGCTCAGAGCCATTCGTTTTGCCGCAAACATTGCAGAGCGACAGTGGCCGGCAATTTGGCCGTACATTTGGCTGTAATTCGTGTAGCCGTGATATTGCCAGGCAACGCTGCCGGCCAGTCCGTGTAAACGTATTTTTACGTGGTGTACAGGTGAAGAGGACTAGTGATGATCGAATAAGATTCGTAATGCCACATTACTTATTATGAGAAGTGATCATTTTTTCTGTTAGATGGTTTTTACTTAGTATTATATCTTCAGAGACTACAATCGAAAACAGAGAAACCAATTTACAAACACAGAATTTAAAGAAATAACCACTTTACTTGACAAAGAATTCTTTAAAATAAACACAAAGTAAAATATGGTCCACAGCTTTGGATCACCATATGGTACATATATTGTATTTAAGATGCTTTGTCATACTAACTAAAAGTACAGGGTCAAGCACGAACATAGGTGAAATTAGCTGTATACGGCTTCTCACGTCACACCTAGCGCTACAAGCGCGCAGGCCTTGTACAGGGCGCCTCCATCTTCGCACATTATGCGACAACGCATGTCATATACTTTACGTCACATATAGATGGTGGTCCAAATATCTCACGAAATAAGCATCAAACGAAAAAACTACAAAGAACGAAACTCGTCTAGCTTGAAGGGGAAACCAGATGGTGCTATGGTTGGCCCGCTACATGGCGCTGCCATGGGTCAAACGGATATCAACTACGTTTTTTTTTAAATAGGAACCACCATTTTTATTACATACTCGTGTAGTACCTGAAGAAATATGAATGTTTTAGTTGGACTACTTTTTCCGCTTTGTGATAGATGGCGCTGTAATAGTCACAAACGTATAAGTACGTGCTATCACGTAACATTCCGCCAGTGCGGACGGTACTTGCTTCGTGATATATTACCCGTGTTAAAATGGATAGTTTACCAATCGCGGAAAAGGTCGACATCGTGTTGATGTATGGTTATCGTGATCAAAATGCCCAACGGGCGTGTGCTATGTATGCTGCTCGGTATCCTGGACGACATCATCCAAGTGTCGTGCAGTTCGCCGGATAGTTACGTTCTTTAAGGAAACATGAAGTGTTCACCCACATGTGAAACGTCAACCACGACCCGCAACAAATGCTGATGCCCAAGTAGGTGTTTTAGCTGCTGTCGCGGCTAATCCGCACATCAGTAGCAGACAAACTGCGCGAGAATCGGGAATCACAAAAATGTCGGTGTTGAGAATGCTACATCAACATCGATTGCACCCGTACTGTATTTCTATGCACCAGGTATTGCTTCGCGATGAATTTGAACGTCGTGTACAAATCTGCCACTAGGCACAAGAAAAACTACGGGACGATGACAGATTTTTTGCACGCGTTCTATTCAGCGACGAAGCGTCATTCACCAACAGCGGTAACGTAAACCGGCATAATATGCACTATTGGGCACGGAAAATCCACGATGGCTGCGACAAGTGGAACATCAGCGCAGCGACCTTGGCGGGTTAATGTATGGTGCGGCATTATGGGAGGAAGGATAATTGGCCCCCATTTTATAGATGGCAATCTAAATGGTGCAATGTGTGCTGATTTCCTACGTAATGTTCTACCGATGTTACTACAAGATGTTTCACTGTATGACAGAATGGCGATGTACTTCCAACATGATGATGTACGGCACATAGCTCGCGTGGGATTGAAGCGGTATTGAATAGTATATTTCATGACAGGTGGACTGGTCGTCGAAGCACCATACCATGGCCCGCACGTTCATCGGATCTGACGTCCCCGGATTTCTTTCTTTGGGGAAAGTTGAAGGTAATTTGCTATCGTGATCCACCGACAGCGCCTGACAACATGCGTCAGCGAATTGTCAGTGCATGTGCGAACATTAAGGAAGGCGAACTACTCGCTGTTGAGAGGAATGTCGTTACACGTATTGCCAAATGCATTGAGGTTGACGAACATCATTTTGAGCATTTATTGCATTAATGTGGTATTTACAGGTAATCACGCTGTAACAGCATGCGTTCTCAGAAGTGATAAGTTCACAAAGGTACATGTATCACATTGGAAGAACCGAAATAAAATGTTCAAACGTACCTACGTTCTGCATTTTAATTTCATAAACATACCTCTTACCAACTGTTCGTCTAAAATTGTGAGCCATATGTTTGTGACTATTACAGCGCCATCTATCACAAAGCGAAAACAGTGGTACAACTAAAACATTCATATTGCTTTACGCACTACACGAATATGTAATAAAAAATTAGGGTTCCTATTTTTAAAAAACGCAGTTGATATCCGTTTGACCTATGGCAGCGCCATCTAGCGGGCCAACCATAGCGCCTTATGGTTTCCCCCTTCAAGCTAGACAAGTTTCGTTCTGTGTAGTTTTTTCGTTTGACGCTTATTTCGTGAGATATTTGGCCCGGACACGATCAATGGCCCACCCTATATATATAACATTTTTTCTGGAGATGGACGACGTTGGCCGATACAGGCCATATGTGAAAATTTTGTATTTAAAATATAAAAATATCAATCAGTCAATCATGGTACTCCATACATGACACGTCGTTTCTTATAGGGAGTGATAATGTTATGTCTATGGATTTTTCGTAATAAACAGACTCCCATCACACTTTATCCAGGCTTTGGACTAGCTAAATGGCAAGATCAAACTTTCATTTGGACGTTTTTGATTTTAAACACGTCTAAATGATAGTTTGATCTTGCCATTTAGCTAGTACTTTTAAATATTTGTTATTTTTTGTATGTAATATTTTTAAATTTTATATTTTATTTTTAAATTTGTAAGTTACTATGAGTATTTACATTTCGTGCATCCTTTTCATATATATCGTCCAACACTAACATATGGCTTCATTCAAATTTTTGGATATAAGAGATTTCTTTCAAACAAGCCTTGATGTCACCATTATCTTCATTCTTTTCTACTGTTTTTCCCAGCCTTTCATCAAGTTTCGTATAAGTTGTTTTCTTTCGTTTGCTTTCCATACTCAATTCTGACCTCATTAATGTACATGTCGAGTTCTCTGTTTCTGTCTTCATACACGTCATTAATTTTAGGATTCGGTTTTCAGAGGAGATTATTAATTTTGTTGTGCCAACCTTCTGCAGCGTTGGTGGTGCGATGGCGCCGTCTGATTCAGTTCCAAAGACTGATCGAGTTTTCGTGATTTTCCAACCATCTATCTACAAAATAGTCGAGAACAGAAATCTTGGCGACATCCGGTACTTGTGAATGTATCACCAGCCAGTTATATAGCAGACATCTTCTGGTCGAAGGAATGCCAGAGTAGCAAAGATGCGACTTTGCAGACTTACTTCTTCGTTTTCTCTGTATTTACAAGGAAGTTCCAAGTCTTGCACTTTCCTCCAGAGAGATTTCTTCATATGGAAATGGCAATCATGCACCTGAACCGACGGCATCACAACTTTTAGCTCAGAAATCGCAGTTGATTCGAAATGACTGTGACATTATTAGATTTCCATTCTGGTACATTATCCGCAACATTGCGGAAAAGAAAGCTGTATGTTTCTTTTGTTTTGTTTGGTAAGGATGCAAAAGCCACCGGATAGAAGTTTGTTTCGTACTTTGGACTTCCGAAGTCTGCCTGAATAGTATATATTTGTTGAAATTTCTTGCTACAGCATTTGAAGGTCCCATCCATAAAAAAGTATTTTTAGTCTTTAGAGCCACTCTTCCTGCTTTTCCGCTAAAAACTGTGATCCTATTTTCAAAGGATCACTTAAGAGAAAACTACTGCCATCATTCATGATTAGTAACTCTGCTTGAAGATCAACTTCTTGTCGTGTTTCTGGCTCTTTCTGATTGCCGTGTGATTTGGCCTAGTGCATGTATAATATCTTCCTTATTACTTGCTGTTCTGGCATTTCGGTAACAAAATCATACCCTCGATTGTGCAAGCCACCTATCTCTTCGGTATATATTTTAGAAATCGAAGTCTCTTCCTCTCGTGATCTCTTCTTCGCCTGATTTAATGTCTTTCTTACTTCAAAGCAAGAGTCCGGTGCCCCACATTAATGCTCGTTTGAATTAAGCACGATACAGTCTTTGGTCTTAAGCATTCCTCGGCAATATGTTGTTCTATGTTTCTAACAGCGCCATACCACATTCCCATCTGCTTTGGTTCTCTTTACGATGTACGAGAAACCATCATAGTGGGCACATGCTTTACCATGGGTGGTTGTTGACAGTTCCATATCGAACGAAAGGCGAACGAGTCGAACACTCTGAAAGTTAGACTCACACTGACAGTGACTAGCCAAGCGGTCAGCCACTTGAGTGGGCGTGGACTTCTCCAGTGCAGGCAGGACGCGCCGCGCAGGGGTCGTTTCCGGTGGATGACAACTCCAGGGAGCGCAGGTAGGCTCTGCCCTTGAGCAGGTAGCTTCCAGCAAAACTGAGTGAGAATTTCATCGATTTCTGGCTGGGTGCGATTTTCACTGCGTGCGGTTTTGACATATCCGTGGACTACAGTACTGAAAAGATGTCACATAAACAAAGGATCAACTAAAGCCAAACAAGGTCGAAAACACACTGCCGGAAAGAAAAGGGGGTAGAAAGAGGCAGCATAGCGGACAATGTCGCTTGCTGAGCTACTGAAAACGTAAAACAAAGAACATGTATCACTTGCAAGTTGTGTGTCAGCCCCTTGAAATTTTTTTTATTCTCGTTCTTCCGCATCTTTTCAACGGAGGAAAGCCCTGGAGAGTACTTCTAGCTACATTTACACCTCCCGCCATTTACCGAGTAAGTGGAGTAGCTAGTACTTCCTGTAAACCACTCAACCACATGTTAAAGAGACTTCCGTTTCGTCGTGTGCCTCTTCCAAAATAAATTCACTGGCACCACCTATAATCACACATGCCTGACTGTGAAATTTTCTTACACCTATAAAATGTGAAGACTACAGCGTAGTGCAGTAAAGAGACAACAATGAGTAAGCACAGAGTGTGAAGGTCGTCAGGTGACAGTCACCTCAGTTTGCCGCCCTTAGGAGCAACAAGAAGGAATCTGCTATGTCCCCTGGCGACACAACCCCAACCATACAGTTGCCTAGTTGCGAACGTCAGGTTGCCAAGCTCTGGCCCCTAACGCCAGTTTCTCTGGAGCTGAAACGTAAACAATCCGCAGCAACACACACGCTGGGTTGTCACAACAAAACGAGCAGCAGTTGGTATGTGACACCAGCCTCGCTGATGGAGGCAGAAGCATCACCACAGACCGAGATTACATCGTGGCGCCACTTCTGTTCCGCGAGTCATGTACCACCACAGGTATCCTTCCACCAGACAGGTATTTAGGTCGCCGCCTGACCGCTATGCAGTCAGTTCGCAGTCCAGTAATTACCTGCTGGAACATTCCAATGCTTCAATGATTAGTTACCAGACTGAACTAATTAACGCAGACAGACGTTCCCAGAAAGAGTTGCTACATTTTGTTACTTAGACTCATTGAAATTCCACTGTTATTGGCAACCAGAGGTCGTCAATCATGAGGTGTTGCTCTCATAGGTAATGAATACTAGAAATACGATGAGTATTACCATTTGCTCACTCCTTGTCACGCTACACTGGGAACGAGGATCAACGTTTGTGCCTTCCTTGACCCTACAATGACAATGAGAAGCAAAATTTCCAACGTTTATTCAGAGTTTGCAGCACCAAAGGATCAACTTTCTCGTCCCCATTGCAATAGAGACAATTACACTTAACTGGGTCATTATGTCTACACAATGATTAGTGATGGCTGTCGATCTTCCACCATAATCGAGTCCATCAACATGAGGTGGCAAATATGACGTAGCCAAGGAAGTGGAAACGTGGGTTCTACTATGCCAAGACTGCATGGTAGCTACAACAGGAAAACACAATTAATTGTCAGGAGTACAAAATAAGAAAGTATTTATTACTTAACTTTGTTGAAGTCCATGATCAATTGGTTGGCAATTATAGAAGACGCGACCAGACTAAGTGTCTGTAGAATGACATAATTTACAAATCACAAATCTTGCAGTAACGAATTAATCTCTCGTAATCTTGAATGTCGAATCCGGTGAATTTGAAGACTAACTTGGCACTGGGCTACAAAGACTTGATGGCAGCAATGACTGAGCTGCAGACGATGACTAACATCGGCGCTGGCTGACGACTGAGCGCGGCTACGAACTGTAGACTGGCACAACTGCACTACACTCTTGCTGTACATGGAGTGGCCTAGCGGCGCCTCGCGGCGAGCATAAGTACTGCGACTGGCTGTGTACTCTTTGGCTAACACAGCCGTTTTTCTGTTCCGTTTATCGAGAGATTCGCATCCGGGGGATCGATCTCTCAGGCAGCGGTGTGGTCGTGTGACTGACGACATCACAATTAGCGTCCAGATTGTCAGAGTCTCATATTTTTCTGCTTTCCCATAGTAGCCTTCCAAACCAGTGCACAGCTTTGGACTGTTGCTAACATTTATTCTCTTTATAAACGTTTTCTCAACGGTCACTGTCTCGTTTCATTTTTCTCTTAGCTTATTCTGGTCCTTCAGTTCCTTAACGTGGATCTACATCTACATCTAAATTTATAATCCGCAAGCCACCCAATGGTGTGTGGTGGAGGGCACTTTACGTGCCACTGTCATTACCTCCCTTTCCTGTTCCAGTCGCGTATGGTTCGCGGGAAGAACGACTGCCGGAAAGCCTCCATGCCTGCTCGAATGCCACTAATTTTACATTCGTGATCTCCTCGGGAGGTATAAGTAGGGGGAAGCAATATATTCGATACCTCATCCAGAAACACACCCTCTCGAAACCTGGACAGCAAGCTACACCGCGATGCAGAGCGCCTCTCTTGCAGAGTCTGTCACTTGAGTTTGCTAAACATCTCCGTAACGCTATCACGCTTACCAAATGACCCTGTGACGAAACGCGCCGCTCTTCTTTGGATCTTCTCTATCTCCTCTGTCAACCCGACCTCGTACGGATCTCACACTGATCAGAAATACTCAAGTATAGGTCGAACGAGTGTTTTGTAAGCCACCTCCTTTGTTGATGGACTACATTTTCTAAGGACTCTCCCAATGAATCTCATCCTGGTACCCGCCTTACCAAAAATTAATTTTATTCCACTTCAAATCGTTCCGTACGCATACTCCCAGATATTTTACAGAAGTAACTGCTACCAGTGTTTGTTCCGCTATCATATAATCATGCATTAAAGGATTCTTCTTTCGCAATACATTATATTTGTCTATGTTAAGGGTCAGTTGCCACTCACTGCACCAAGTGCCTATCCCCTTTGCAGATCTTCCTGCATTTCGCTGCAATTTTCTAATGCTGCAACTTCTCTGTGTACTACAGCTTCATCCGCGAAAAGGCGCATGGAACTTTCGACACTCTCTACTAGGTCATTTATATATATTGTGAAAAGCAATGGTCCCATAACACCCCACTGTGGCATGCCAGAGGTTAGTTTAACGCCCGTAGATGTCTCTCCATGCTGTGTTCTGTTTGCTAAAAACTCTTCAATCCAGCCACACAGGTGGTCTGATATTCCGTAGGCTCTTACTCTGTGTATCAGGCGACAGTGCGGAACTGTATCGAACGCCTTCCGGAAGTGAAGGAAAATGGCATCTACTTGGGAGAATGTATCTAATATTTTCTGGGTCTCATGAACAAATAAAGCGAGTTGGGTCTCACACGATCGCTGTTTCCGGAATCCATGTTGATTCCTACAGAGTAGATTCTGGGTTTCCAGAAATGACATGATACGCGAGCAAAAAACATGTTCTAAAATTCTATAACAAATCGATGTCAGAGATATAGGCCTACAGTTTTGCGCAGCTGCTCGACGACCCTTCTTGAAAACTGGGGCTACCTGTGCTCTTTTCCAATCGTTTGGAACCTTCCGTTCCTCTAGAGACTTGCGGTACGCGGCTGTTAGAAGGGGGGCAAGTTCTTTCGCGTACTCTGTGTAGAATCGTCCTGAGCTATGTCCACTCTGGGCACCCATTCAATGCTTATTCTAAAAATTTTCGTGCTCCAGTGAAACATATTGTGAGACGCCTCTCTCGACTTTTATCGATCCTCCTCCTCACATTCCGAGTGCTCATCCGCATCCTACGCAATCTGCGCCGCCCTCCACGCCGCTTCTCGACACATTACGCATTCCGAGGCATCCTCCACGCCACTCCTGGCTTTTTTATATATTCTACATCCTCCGTATCACTCCTCGACATCTAGCCACTCTATATAAGCAAAGCTTTCGGCGCTCCCGCCACCTCACGCCTTTTCCCCACCCTCTGGTCCAACACCTCTTCAAGTTCCCATTCATCCACTTCCCACGCCCTTTCCTTCCTTCCTCTGTTCCTTCAGTGGCTCCTTATAGCGGAAGCAGCCCTTTCCCAAGCAGTCTGAACTCAGCAATCTGCACCTCCAGCGACACCGTCAACTCCAGAGGCTCATTCGTCTCCAGCGGAACCTTCGTCTCCAGCGGCACGATCTTCTGCTGTGGCATCATCGCTTCAAATTGCTCCATCGACTCCAGTGACACCATCACTTCCACCGGCACCATCACTTCCAGTGGCATCATCCTCTCTAGTGTCACGTCCTATCCTACATGCTTCCAGTCTGGCTCTAGTAGGCTATCCACCTCTGGTTACACATACCCACGACCCATCCTTTCAGGTCCCTTCTGCACATCACGCGAGATCTCAAACACTTCTAGCATACCGCACTTCTTTCTCCCGGACAGGTCACAAACGTTATACTTTTGCGCTGTTTTCAGAGTAGTAGCATCGCAAAATGCAACACGCTTTCTGAAGATCGACACGCTGCCTGGTCACCTCTCCAGGACTCCTCGTGCAAGTGGAACCGTTTGTGGCCATAGGGTCTTTTCGTGTCATACAGGCCTGCAACAGTTCCTTTTCTGAACACCCCATTCAGACGATCAGCAGGACTGCCATGATTTCCAGTTGTGCGCTCCTGCAAATTACGTCGCAGACCTGGGCATGCCAGACCACGTCTCATTCGCTGCGTTCAGCCACCAGTTCGGCCTTCCAATACAACAACCCTGAACGTCTCTCTTTTTTCAGGTTTGGTCCACCCTATTCTCCTCCGATCTATATTCATGCCCATAAACTAAGAATAATGTTGGTACACGGTAAAACATCGCTCTGGTGGGCGGTTTGCGGGTTTCAATCTCCTCGGGGTATGAACATGCGGTGCATTTGACCTGCGGTCGTTGCACGGTGGTGCTGGCAGCAGTCCACATACGCACAGGTGTGTGGGTGCATGTCAGAGTACGGTGCAGCGAGTAAGTGTGCAGACGTTTTCAGACGTGCTAATGGTGACTGTGTGTTGAAAATGGCTCAAAGAGCACATATTGATGACGTTATGAAGTGTAGAATACTACGGCTACTGGAGGCTGGTCAAACACAGGTTGTCGCACAGGCCCTCCGTGTTCCACAAAGTGTGATCTCAAGATTATGGCAACGATTCCAGCAGACATGAAACGTGTCCAAGCGCTACCCTACTGGACGCCCACAGTAGACCACAAGAAGACCGATATCTCACCATCAGTGCCCGCAGATGGCCACGGAGTACTGCAGGCAGCCTTGCTCAGGACCTTACCGCAGCCTCTGGAACAGTTGTCTCCAGACACACAGTCTACAGACAGTGAACAAACGTGGTTTATTCGCCCGGAGACCTGCAAAGTGCATTCGACTGAACCCTCGTCACAGAAGAAAGCGTAAAGCCCGGTGTCAAGAACACAGTACATGGTCACTGGAACAGTCGTCCCAGGTTACGTTCACGGACGAGTCCAGGTATGGTCTGAACAGTGATTCTCGCCAGGTTTTCATCTGACGTGAACCAGGAACCAGATATCAACCCCTTAATGTCCTTGAAATGCACCTGTTTGTAGGTCTGGTTTGATGGTGTGGGGTGGGATTATGATTGGTGCACGTACACCCCTGCATGTCTTTGACAGATGAACTGTAACAGGTCAGGTGTATTGGGACGTTATTTTGCACCAGTATGTCCGTCTTTTCGGGGATGCAGTGGGTCCCACCTTCCTCCTGATGGATGATAACGCACGGCCCCACCGAGCTGCCATCGTGGAGGAGTACCTTGAAACAAGAAGATATCAGGCGAATGGAGTGGCCTGCCTGTTCTCCAGACCTAAACCCCATGGATCAGGTTTGGAATGCTCTCGGTCGACATATCGCTGCACGTCTTCAAACCCCTAGCACACTTCAGGAGCTACGACAGGCACTGGTGCAAGAATGGGAGGCTATACCCCAGCAGCTGCTCTGCCACCTGATCCAGAGTATGCCAACCCGTTGTGCGGCCTGTGTACGTGTGCATAGTGATCGTATCCCATACTGATGGGGTACATGCGCAGGAAACAGTGGCGTTTAGTAGCATGTGTTTCGGGACGGTTTTCTCAACTTATCACCAATGCCGTGGACTTACAGATCTTTGTTGTGTGTGTTCCCTATGTGCCTATGCTATTAGTACCAGTTTTGTGTAGTGCCACGTTGAGTGGCACCACATTCTGCAATTATCCTTAATTTTTGAGCATGAGTGTAGATTCATATGCCGCAGCCACAGTCAAACCACCTGCCTTCGGCCAATGCTAACTGGGTTCAGGCTCCAAGTCACAAGTATCCATCCCAGAGACCGTCTCCCCGACTCCAGAGTGCCACCTCCACTCGATGGCCGCATCTTCTTCGAGATGGCTACGCAATGTATGCAATAACTCCTGGCGACACAACCACCAACCAAACAATTTTCTACTGCGGTTTCCTGCAGCTCCAACATTCTAACAACGCTTCCTCTGGAGCTCATGCGAAAACAGTTAGCAGCAACATACAAACACGCCAGGTTGTTTACAACCAAGTCTCCAGCAGCCTCCATGGAACCGTGTGGCACTAGCTTTGTCGCTAGAGGCACAAGCAACTCCACAAACAGCACTGCTTGATAGTACTGCCTCGCTTCTGCGAGTCTCGTGCCTCCGACAGTATCCTTCTACCAGTCTCGTATTTAGGTCGCCGCCTGACCACTGTGTAGTCAGTTCACACTGCAGGTTTTACACCGACTACGTCTAATGGGCCCTCTATAAGAACTCTTTCGCTAAGCGCACACTACGCTCCAGGGTCTATGCTGGGCATACCTAGCGGTCCATCAATCACAGTAATTCTTCCGAGTGCCCTCTACGTTGCGTCCTCTACGCTGGCAGGGCCTAGCTATCCATCCAACAGGGTCCATTGCAACAGACCGCTCCACGGGGCTTCATCTCCGACTCCTCTCTGAGCTCACTGCCTCACGAGACACTGTCAGCGTGGACACCATCTACAGACAAGCATCCCTGTGCAATGTCAGTGGTTGCCCGCTAGGTCCTTCCAATACAGCGACTATCTGTTAGGACACATCACTACCCCAGTGACCGACTATCAGACTGAACGTTTCAAGAAGCTGTCAATGTATTTCGTTACTTAAACTCAATAAAAGTCCATTGTTATTGGCTACTTGGGCACCTCCCTCGCAGTATGTTGATCGCCTCGGTCCAGAGCCCTATAGACTCGCCCAGTCCTCACAATAAGAATAGGTTTCTGCACCGGTGACGCATTATTATGCGGCCGGGCATAGTGGCCGAGCGGTTGTAGGCGCTACAGTCTGGAACCGCGCGACCGCTACGGTCGCAGGTTCGAATCCTGCCTCGGGCATTGATGTGTGTGACGTCCTTAGGTTAGTTAGGTTTAAGTAGTTCTAAGTTCTAGGGGACTGATGACCTCAGATGTTAAGTCCCATAGTGCTCAGAGCCATTTGAACGATTTTGAACCATTATTTTGAGCGAGCTGTAGCAAAGTATACAGGTTTCCTATCACTCATTGTAGTTTTTCCATGGCGAAAGTACCTGCCCCGATCTGCTGCAGGCGGCTGGATGAAAGAACTGAACAGAGCTCAATCTTTCGTTCTTGCTGGAGAAGCATCGTCAGGAAAACCGGCGCAAGTCGTTGCTCTCATTAAGAAAGGTCGTAAGACCGACACGCAAAGCTGTAGCCCTACCTCACTGGCGTCAGTTTTAGCAGACTCACAGAACATACGCAGCGATTCAGCATTAGGTGATTTTCTCTGTAAGTTACAGTATAATACATGGAAGCAATATTTATTTAGATAGGTAAAAGTAAGAACCGTTGCTCTTTCTGCGGACTAATGAACGCATTCGTAGTACACTACTGGCCATTAAAATTGCTACACCACGAAGATGACGTGCTACAGACGCAAAATTTAACCAACAGGAAGAAGATGCTGTGATATGCAAATGATTAGCTTTTCAGAGCATTTACACAAGGTTGGCGCCGGTGGCGACACCTACAACTTGCTGACATGAGGAAAGTTTCCGACCGATTTCTCATATACAAACAGCAGTTGACCGGCGTTGCCTGGTGAAACGTTGTTGTGATGCCTCGTGTAAGGAGGAGAAATGCGTACCATCACGTTTCCGACTTTGATAAAGGTCGGGTTGTAGCCTATCGCGATTGCAGTTTATCGTATCGCGACAGTGCTGCTCGCGTTGGTTGAGATCCAATGACTGTTAGCAGAATATGGAATCGGTGGGTTCAGGAGGGTAATACGGAACGCCGTGCTGGATTCCAACGGCCTCGTATCACTAGCAGTCGAGATGACACGCATCTTATCTGCTTGTCTGTAGCGGATCGTGCAGCCACGTCTCGATCCCTGAGTCAACAGATGGGGACGTTTGCAAGACAACAACATCTGCAGAAACAGTTCGACTACGTTTGCAGCAGCATGGACGATAAGCTCGGAGACCATGGCTGCGGTTACCCTTGACCCTACATCACAGACAGGAGCGCCTGCGATGGTGTACTCAACGACGAACCTGGATGCACGAATGGCAAAACGTCATTTTTTCGGATGAATCCAGGTTCTCTTTACAGCATCATGATGGTCGCATCCGTGTTTGGCGTCATCGTGGTGAACGCACATTGGAAGCGTGTATTCGTCATCCCCATACTGGCGTATCACCCAGCGTGATGGTATGGGTGCCACTGGTTATACGTCTCAATCACCTCTGTTTAGGATTGACGGCACTTTGAACAGTGGACGTTATATTTCAGATGCATTACGACCCGTGGCTCTACCTTTCATTCGATCCCTGCGAAACCCTACATTTCAGCAGGATAATGCACGACCGCATGTTGCAGGTCCTGTACGGGCCCTTCTGGACACAGAAAATGTTCGACTGCTGCCCTGGCCAACACATTCTCCAGATCTCACAGCAATTGAAATCGTTTGGTCAATGGTGGCCGAGCAACTGGCTCGTCACAATACGCCAGTCACTACTCTTGATGAACTGTGGTATCGTGTTGAAGCTGCATGGGCAGCTGTACCTGTACACGCCATCCAAGCTCTGTTTGACTCAATGCCCAGGCGTATCAAGGCCGCTATTACGGCCAGAGGTTGTTGTTCTGGGTACTGATTTCTCAGGCTCTATGCACCCAAATTGCGGGAAAATGTAATCACATATCAGTTGTAGTATAATATATTTGTCCAATGAGTACCCGTTCATCATCTGCATTTCTTCTTGTTGTAGCAATTTTAATGGCCAGTAGTGTATATTTAGACATCGTCCAGAGAGTTACAGCAACGAGTTAGAACTTTTTTAATAAAAGATGGTATTTTATCGTGTGGCTGAGATATTTCAGCCAACTGTCCACAAATCAATTGAAATGAAGTTTCTATCAGCTTAGTTATTCAGGTAGAATAGTTCAAAGTTTTAGGGGTGTAATGCAACATACTGTACATAAAGTACTGTGTGAAAAAGGATTTCTAGTTGTGGAATGTTCATTTAAGTGAAGCGTTTAAACGAGTGCCCGTTTTCCTGACTGCACAAATCATTGCACCTGCGGACGAGATGTAATGTCTCGATACACTGAAGCCGTGTTCGGTTAGATCGTAGAATTTATCCTTACACTGAAGTACACAGGGGCTGTTGGACTGTACACATGAAAGAGATAACGGTCTGGCACGGATTTTGACGTGAAATAACGAAGGCATACACATGCAACGAGTTCACTGACATGTTTCTGATGCGAATGAAGCAGCCACGCTTATGCTGTGAGATATCCTAATCGAAGAGCGCCATTACTTTCTTGCGTGCTGAATACCGACTTGGAGTTGCATGCAGTTTGGGCAGACGTGGCGCTAACAGACAATGAGCAGCAAGAAGTGAGGACGTCTTAGTGTTTTCCAGCACGATCCTCATGCCAGTTTACAAGAAGTAACTGCAGTCCACTTTATCAACCTTGTATGACCAAATCCACACGGTCGTAAGTTTCAAACTTAGCATAGATCAGTGACACAGTAGAAGCATGGCAACGAGTGGAGAGTTACTTTCTGCAAAAATGGCGTCAATAATTTCACTCTGGACGCCTTAAATAGTGTTACATTCTTTGATGAATTTAATATTTTATTTGTCGTCAGCAAAAACAGGAATTTCTCACATTATGGGTCAATGAAACGTCGTAGTATGCACTTGCTGGCCCACAGGACGTCATATCGATAGTCAAAGGACGTGGTCCATTAACTTGCGGTGCGGAATCCTTGGAGATGAGACTAACCGTGCACAGTACTTCACCGTTAGTGTGATACGTGAGACGTACCGAGCTCTTACCGTCGACAGTTCACGTGCTATTCTTGAAAATACCAACTAGACGTTGGAGGCCGTATATGGATGCAGCACAGTCGTCAACCAGCCAATTCTGCACTTGATATTGTGCAAGAACTGAATGAGAGATTTCCTCGAAGATTCTTAGGATGCCGTGATCCTCAGGAACGGCCGGAAGAGTCAACCGATTTAGCATCAGCGGATATCTCTTTGTGGGAGTATTAAATGAATGCTGTTTATGTCACCGAACCCACAACCAAAGATGATTTCAAACAGTGCATCGAGGAAGTTTGTTGCTCCATGACGCCAGCAACTTTACATATCTTCCACAAGGCGTTTAGAAGCGGCAATAAGTTGTTCATTCAGGCAAATGATCACTCATTTGAACATCTCACTTAAATAAACATTATGCCGCCAGAACATCTATCGGAACTGCATCCATACACAAAATTTTGAACGTTTATAGCACCCTAAATAAAATTGAAAAAAAAATGGCTCTGAGCACTATGGGACTTAACATCTATGGTCATCAGTCCCGTAGGACTTAGAACTACTTAAACCTAACTAACGTAAGGACATCACACAACACCCAGTCATCACGAGGCAGAGAAAATCCCTGACCCGCCGGGAATCGAACCCGGGAACCCGGGCGTGGGAAGCGAGAACGCTACCGCACGACCACGGGCTGCGGACTAAAATTGAAAGAAATTTTATTTAAACTGATTTTTACTCAGTTTGGTTAAGTACATTAGCTATCTGACAGAAATAAACCATATTCCAGTAAAAAAATTATAAGTAGTTGCTGTAACTCTGCCGAAAATAGAAACATATTTCTGCGGAGAGCAACCACATCTCAGTCATTTTGAATAACCACTCACTAGACATTCAAATTATCATAAAAATTATAACATTTAGAAACAAATTATAACAAAAAAGCCGCAATCTCATTCAGTAGTCATGCTTTGAACACTGTCGAGAATTATCTTGTGGGTATATTCTACTTTATTTTACCATGACAGCCCACCAATCTTGTTTGACTCGTAACGTGGATAACTTCCCGAATTCTGAGACTCCGTACATTTTCGCCTACATTATGCAAGTAGATCTATTGTGAGTCGCTGTTTTTTGTAGACTGCCGGCGTTTTGTACTTCTACCATTTCATTACAATTCACAAAGTGACTTGTATTCTTGCAGACAAAGCTGAAGTGCGTCTATATCAACGTGAAAGCGGTACTAGAGAATAAAGCACTCTCATACAGCTGTGCGGCTTTTGGAAACACATCATCTCGACTTTTTTGTTGTAATTTTTGTGATAATTTGAATGGTGATTATACAGGGTGTTACAAAAAGGTACGGCCAAACTTTCAGGAAACGTTCCTCACACGCAAAGAAAGAAAATATGTTATGTGGACATGTGTCCGGAAACGCTTACTTTCCATGTTAGAGCTCATTTTATTACTTCTCTTCAAATCACATTAATCATGGAATGGAAACACACAGCAACAGAACGTACCAGCGTGACTTCAAACACTTTGTTACAGGAAATGTTCAAAATATCCTCCGTTAGCGAGGATACATGCATCCACCTTCCGTCGCATGGAATCCCTGATGCGCTGATGCAGTCCTGGAGAATGGCTTATTGTATCACAGCCGTCCACAATAAGAGCACGAAGAGTCTCTACATTTGGTACCGGGGTTGCGTAGACAAGAGCTTTCAAATGGGACCATAAATGAAAGACAAGAGGGTTGAGGTCAGGAGAGCATGGAGGCCATGGAATCGGTCCGCCTCTACTAATCCATTGATCACCGAATCTGTTGTTGAGAAGCGTACGAACACTTCTACTGAAATTTGCAGGAGCTCCATCGTGCATGAACCACATGTTGTGTCGTAGTTGTAAAGGCACGTGTTCTAGCAGCACAGGTAGAGAATCCAGTATGAAATCATGGCGGTGAATCGAGGAAGTACAGTACATACTGACGAAACTAAAATGAGCTATAACATGGAAATTAAGCGTTTCCGGACACATGTCCACGTAACATCTTTTCTTTATTTGTGTGTGAGGAATGTTTCCTGAAAGTTTGGCCGTACCTTTTTGTAACACCCTGTATATTGGACGACGCAGCCTCTATAGCCGTTTATAATTGCGGAAGCGTTTTCGGTGCAGGATGGTGTGAGCGAACTGACCTCTCGATTATGTCCCATAAATGTTCGATGGGATTCATGTCGGATGATCTAGGTGGCTAGATTACTCGCTCGAATTGTCCAGGATGTTCTTGAAATCAGTCGCGAACAATTGCTGAGCGGTGATAAGGCGCATTGTCATCCATAAACATGACATTGTTGTTTGGGAACATGAAGTCCATGAATGGCTGCAAATGGTCTCCAAGTAGCTGACCATAACAATTTCCTGTCAATGATCGGTTCAGTTGGACCAGAGAACCTGCTCCATTCCATGCAAACACAGCAAACACTACTATGAAGCCACCAACAGCTTGCACATTGCCTTGTTGACAGCTGTTAGCAACTGAAATAGGGATTCATCCCACGAGGCCACGGTTTTCCAGTCGTCCAGTGTCCAACAGATGTGGTCACGAGTCCAGGAGAGGCGCTGCAGGCGATGTCGTGCTGATAGTAAAGTCACTCGTGTCGGTCGTCTGCTGCCATAGCCCCTTAACGCCCTGTCGTTCCGGATATGCACGTCGTACGTCCCACACCGATTTCTGTGCTTATTTGACGCAGTGTTGCTTGTCTTTTAGCACTGACAACCCTATGCAAAAGCCACTGGTCGTTAAGTGAGAGCCCTTGGCCATTGCGTTGTCTGTGGTGAGAGGTAATGCCTGAAGTTTGGTGTTTTAGGCACACTCTCGACACTGTGGATCTCGGGATATTGAATTCCCGAACTATTCCCGAAATGGAATGTCTCCCATGCGTCTAGCTCCGACTGCCACTCCGCATACAGAGTCTGCTAATTCCCGTCGCGCGGTCATCATCACATCGTAAATCTGTTCACACGAATCACCTTTGTGCGAATGACGGCTTCGCTTTTTTTATTGTTATTTTAATACCTTACAAAAGGTAGGCCGGCAGCGGCCCATCTACGCCGCTCTTCGGCCACAGAAAAACACACAGTAAACATGGAGACAGAAAAACAGATATACATGAATGGTAAAAACAGGAGACATACATAAGAAATGACATGAAGGCGTTTGCGGAAGGCACTGGTTATACAGTGGTGGTGGTGGTGTGTTGGGGCTTATGGGCGCTCAACATCGAGGTCATCAGCGCCCTGACACTCATTAAAAGGAACGAATGTGGACAGACCTAAGAAAACTAAAGCACACACTCAAAGAAAGCAGGAAAAGAAGGAAAATGCTACCTAAGAACGTAAAACCTAAAGAAAGGGGAAACATAGCAACAAGAATGTCACAGGAAATTGTTATTGGCTGGCCACTTACATAAAATATGGGCGAGCTTGTCACACAGTGAGAAAATTAAAATCCTCTCCCTAAAATCTTTGTAAAAACATTTGACAGGGCACAGAACTGGTTATACAAATAAATGGTTCAAGTGGCTCTGAGCACTATGCGACTTAACTGCTGAGGTCATCAGTCGCCTAGAACTTAGAACTAATGAAGCCTAACTAACCTAAGGACATCCCACACATCCATGCCCGAGGCAGGATTCGAACCTGCGACCGTAGCGGTCACGCTATACAAATAAGTTCAGCCGTGCACACAAACGTAGACAAATAGTTTCACACGCGAACGATGGAGCACACTGAAGAAGAACACTGATGCACCAACGAAGAGAACACTGTACCACATTGGTGATAATATTCGGCACACTGAACACACCGAGGAGATGGGGAGGGGGGGGGGGGGCTACCACTGGGTGCAGGAGACGGGCAGGGAGGTAGGAGGGGAGGGGAGGGGAAGAAGCCAGTGGGGGAAAGGGAGGGAGAGGGCAGGATCAGGTGTGGAAGCCCAGGGAGGAAAGGAGAGGGGGAGCCCTGGAGGGAAAGGGTAAGGTAAAGAAGGGGAGGATTAGAGCTGATAGGAGGGGCATATGGAAGGAACGAGGACGTCATCAGGAAGGGGGACTTGGCAGAAGCCACTTCGGGAAAGAGTGTGAGAGTGTAAAGATGGAGACCAGGTGGGATGCAAGAGTACAGGCGCAGCAGCAGGTGGAGGTGGGATAGGATGGGAGAGACAAGTGGGGGAGGGGGGGGGGGAGAATCAAGCTTGTGAGAGATGTAAGGGATCCATATCCATTCGAGGAAAAGGAGGAGGTGTGTGAAATAAATCAGGTCATAAAGAATCCACGTGGGTGATGGGAGATTGCAGTGGTAGGCGAGGCGGAGAGCATGGCATTGAAGGAGTTGAAGGGACTTATACTAGGTCAGAGGGGCGGATATTCAGGCGGAGTGGGCTTAACAAAGGATGGGGTGGAGGATTGTGGAGGGGCCCAGACCCCATGTTCGGCAGGAGAGGAGTTTGAGGAGACAGAGAAGGGTTCGTGCCTTGGCTTGGACTGTCTGCATATTGGGGGTCCAGGAAAGGCAGCGGTCAAGGGTGACGCCAAGGTACTTGAGGATGGGGGTGAGGTTAATGGAGCAGCCATAAATGGTAAGATAGAAATCCAGGAGATGGAAGGAAAGGGTGGTTTTGCCTACAATGATTGCCTGGGTTTTGGAAGGATTGTCCTTGAGCAGCCACTGGTTGCACCAAGCGGTGAACTGGTCTAGATGGGATTGGACAAGGTGTTGGTAGGGTTGAAGGGTGGGGGTGAGGGCAAGGAAGGTAGTGTCATTGGCATATTGGAGGAGGTGGATGGGGGATTGGGGTGATGGCATGTCTGCCATATAGTGAAGGTAGATAAGAGGGGAGAGGGCGGAACCTTGGGGTGCACTGGCAGAGGGGTAGAAGGAGTAGGAATCGGTGTTGTGAATGGTAACATAGGAAGGGCGATAAGAGAGGAAGGAGGCGATCAGACAGACGTAATGAATAGAAAGGGCAAAGGTTTGGTGCTAGAAGAGGAGACTGGAATACCATACACAATCGTAATTGCGTTCAAGGTCAAGAGAGAAGAAGATAGTAGAGCAAAGGGAATTGAGTTGTTCGGAGAGGAGGTGAGTGAGGCGAAGGAGAAGGTCATTGCCACAGAAGAAGGGTTGGAAGCCTCATTGGGTGGAGGTGAGGAGGTGGTGCAGCTGCGGTGGCCGAACGGTTCTAGGCGTGTCAGTCTGCAACAGCGCAACTGCTATAGTCGCAGGTTCGAATCCTGCCTCGGGCATGGATGTGTGTGATGTCCTTAGGTTAGTTAGGTTTAAGTAGTTCTAAGTTCTAGGGGACTGATGACCTCAGATGTTAAGTCCCATAGTGCTCAGAGCCATTTGAACCATTTGAGGTGGTGCAGGTGGAGGTGCTGGTGGATTCGTCGAGTGAGAATGGACTCCAAGACCTTGCTGAAGACTGAGGTGAGACTCATAGGACGGTAGCAAAAGATGTCAGAGGGTGGATTGGTGGGTTTGGGGAACATCAGGATCCGGGAGGTTTTCCATAGGTCAGAGTAGTAGCCGGTGGACAGGACCATAGTATAGAGTGTGGCCAGGATGGTGAAGAAGCAAATGGGAGCTTTGCAGAAATGGCAGTAGGTGACACAGTCATGCCCAGGAGCGGTGACAGCTTCGCCAATTCACTCCGCTTTTATATATTATGTAAACGGAACTACCGCCATCTGTAAATGTGCATATAGCTGTCCCATGACTTTAGTCGTCACAATGTATACGCTGACAGAAGTGACAAATGAAAATCTGTACCGAGGCCGGGATTCGATCCAAGGGTCTGTGCTCACTAGGCAGAGCCTGGGCAACGTTGTTCGAGTTTAGGGTGAATACCAAATGGGCTCAAGTATAAATGGGAATTTGGATTCAGAAGGCAGGGGTGCTAGGGTAGTCCATACAGTTGCACAAAGCCACTGTACCAGGGTGGCAGAGTAGTTAGTGTATCTACCTAGTGCCTGGTCTGGGGAAAAACTTGTATTCGTTTCTTCAGTCTGCGTATATATAAGCCTTAGAAGTTTCAGACTTGAAAAGGTGTCTGGAACCATTCAGTTTCATCTGAGACATAAAAAGATTAAGATGTCTTACGTTTACTTACCTGAATAAATATAGCTACCTTTCATTTGTTTTATGTAGTGAGTAAGGGATGCAATGATCGCATCAGCGGGATGGAAAAGCCGTTCTTGTGGTGGTCGTAACGGTAGTGGCTTTCCCAAGGGACGCTGTGGGTTCGACGAGTTGGCAATTGCCGTGGGAGTTCGGCGTGAGGAGAAGGTAGCTACTCGAAGACAGACGTCGTGCATGTGGACGCTTTAATTTTTCCGACAGGCTACAGCAGTTACAGGTGCACGCCCTTGTCCGGTGGCGCGGCCCGGCGTCGACCAGCGGCGTCCATGCTGCACGTACCGTGGCCAGGCGTCCATCTCGCCACGCTGGACTGCCGCGCTCTGTCTGGGCGACGGCGTGGTGGCTCGGCGTTGCTGACACAGCAGGAGTTGAGTCAGTAGCTGGCTGCCAAAACCAAACAGGTGCATCACCAACATAGAGAGGCTATGTGTGACTTACAGCTCTCTGGACGGCAGCAGCAGGCAACACTCACCACCACATTTTGTAGCGGCAAGCACACCTAATATTTGAGTTGGATGAATACAACAAATCCTAGAAAATCACATGTTTTTTGATCGAAATATAATTTAAAAGTGTTCTGTTTGAACATTAATCATGTCCAGTGTATGTGCAGTGAACAGTTGTGTTAATAGTAGCAATGAAACAGTTGGAACGTATTTCATCTAAGTACCAGCATATATTCACTTCTTACATTTTTTGTACATAACTGTCGTATTTGCCAAATTTCATATTTTCTGGAACATCCTGTGCCTCCGCAATGACAGGAAGTCGACTTTATTAAAGTACACCTCTCTACTGCATTTAGTGTGACTTAGTCTATTGACAATACGCCTGTTTGTCGAGAGTAAAGTTACGTTTTGAACGATAACAACAATGGACTTATGGACTCTGCACATATACAAACACTAATTAAGCTAGTCTTTACTTTTTTTATACAGAATTGCTTTGAAAAACAAGGGTTAACACAACGATGCATAACCAACGTTAAGGCTGGAACAATTGGTGGCTTACTCTGTTTATTTATACTTGCTCTTCTCGTCCCAGAGGTATTGTTAGTGCTCTTTTCTGAGAAATAAAAATCCTAAGGTAAGTGTGACACGAAACACGACAGTCGCATCTCCCATTGGAAATGCTGAAAGCCACACAAAAAGCATGACACTAGAACGAAAATATCTAGCCCATAAATATTGGATTCTTCTTAGCAGCGATGATAATTAAGGCTTCGGATCACATACTACAATGTTTATTTACTACCATCGTCTGCTTTCTCTGTAAATAGTAACGACCCATGTAAATAAATTTCTTGATAGATATTAAGACAGAACGTCGTAGTGTGATACAGGCCGAACGTCAACCAAGTGAAAGTTGTAATAACTACATTGAGACGTTGTACAGAAATTTGTCAGTATCTACAGGATGAACATTAATAAAACTGACAAACTGCAGGGACGGATTCCTGACAGGAAATGGAGGAAAAAAGGTCCTATGAAGATGTGCCCGGAATTGCATGGTTGCCACGGTAGATGGTACTGACGAATGAAAGTTCTTCTTACCACCAGCCTTGTGTTCCTTGTGTGTTGCAGGCTGTGTGATTGACGCAGCGTTCTGTAAGCAGAAGAATCCTCCGATATTATTCATGTCGGGATCAAGCTAAATTGGTGTTCATCTAAAGCAATGCAGATAAAACTGTCGAGTACCCTCACAGACACGAACCACATCACACAACATTTCAAATCCGTTCTGCGCGTTTGTGTGATCATGGGTCCTTTCAGACTGACAAACATGCATGGAAGTGACAGACCGTGCGTGCACCTGTAGTATCGTGGAATAGTAAAGAGTTGGAAACGTGGAATATTGTCAAAGTTTCGTTGCCTATGCCGAGAGCCAGACTCAGCAAGTTAACCAAGAGGTAAGAGGATTGTGCATGTATGGAAAGTGTCGTCACGCAGGGGCAATGGCCTGGTTACACACTACAGGCGAGAGAGAATTGCTTGGCATGCGGGTTTGTGTTAGACGGAGACTTTCGTAGAGTGCAAGACAGAGGTATAGCGTCAGCTGTACTGCATTTCACAACTTCGCGTAAGTCTGCCGCAACAACACGTAACTCTGTCGCAAGAACACCTAAGGGGCGAGTACGACAGATAAGTCAGCACTATAAGTGGAACGAATGCGGTCATTACAAACGAGCATGACGTCAGGACGTCGCTCGTGCTTCCTTTCAATACGCCAGCTTTGATAGCAACAAGACACTCGCACTCGTAGTTAGACTTGCAGTTAGATGTGTACTGGGTCGCTGCGTAACGCTCAGCTCGGTGATCGACATGTTAATCTTTATTAAGGAGATGTTGCAGTAAGGGCAGCCCATCCAGCAGCAGACGTGAGGTGACAGTACCAGCTCTGGTCCTCTCTTCTGCCGCTGTCAATCATCAACCCAGGATTAGAAGACATCGTGGCAGACTCGCTCGCCGCCAATGCTGACCACATCAGCGAGCCGTCGTCGAGATCGTGCGGGGCCTAGGCCCTGTGCATCCGCCGTCACAACCGGGTGAGCCGACGACGCTGGGGAACTGCAGCCCATTCCGCCCGCCCACCGCGGACGAGCCACCAGGAGGAGCAGGGAAGAAGACGGGGTGGGATAGAGTACACTCCGCACTACGAGAACGCCTCTCGTGCCGACAGCGTCGGGGCTCCAACCCAGAGCCTCCACGCGCAGCAGCTTGCTGTCCGCAGCCGAGCCGGCCGCTCAGCCGGGCGCCGCCATCCACGCACGGCCGAAGTAAGGACATTCCTCCGCTTCGTCACAGCACGCGGCGCTGCGCTAGCAAGACTGGTGCGGCCCGGATCTGGTGTCATCGCTACGAGGACTGGGGAAGGTCGTTGATATCAGCAAGCCACATCGGACTCGGCAGGAATAAAGGTGTTATGAATTAATAATGTTTCTTTGGCGTTTCTCACGCTTCTACAGCCATTTGCTAGCATCCTGATAACTGGAGAGGTCACCACTCGGCCATACAGTCCACCGTAGGCGACCGGGACCACCGGGGTGCCTACACACCACATTCAGTGGACCAGGTTTTACAGGATACTGGCATGAGCCTTAGGCAAGTGGCTGGCCAACAAGGTGTAAGCCAAAGTACGATCATGTGTATTCTGGATGACACCCCCTACTATTCCTATCACATACAATGATGATGATGATGTTGAAGATGATGATGATGGATTGGTTTGTGGGGCGCTCAACTGCACTGTCATCAGCGCCTGTACAAAGTCCCAGTTTTCACAGCCCAATTTTTTAGACAATCCACCCTAGCCGCTGTCACTAATGATGATGATGATGATGACAAAATGATGAGTGCAACTCAAATATCCAGTCCCCAGGCAGAGAAAATCCACAATCTAGCTGGGAATACAACCCGGAACCCTGTGATCCGGAGGTAGCAACGCTGGCCACTTTTTTTATTACATTTTGTTCTACATTGTTCGTTGAATTTGTTCGGGGCGGACGTCCGATGACAAACGTTCATGTCGTTCGTTAATCTTTTCACTCGGTTTTTTTATTACAGAGGGTATCTAACCCTCTGACGGAACACGCTGAGCTACCGTGCCGTCTGAGTGCAAGGCTTATCAGC
This sequence comes from Schistocerca serialis cubense, assembly GCF_023864345.2. Classification (NCBI taxonomy): domain Eukaryota; kingdom Metazoa; phylum Arthropoda; class Insecta; order Orthoptera; family Acrididae; genus Schistocerca; species Schistocerca serialis. The sequence continues at coordinate 1,173,549,847 of NC_064638.1, forward strand.
AGAGGGTTTCCCCTCTATGGGAAGGATTTTGTTGATGGTTTTTGCACCACACCATTACCTTTATGGGATTTATGTCATCAGTCCTCTTTACCGACGAAGCAACCTTTACCAAAACTGGCATCATCAATCTGCACCCCATGAAGAGCACTTTGAGCATCCGTTGTGACATGGATGCTATGCATCTCCGTATTGTGTTTCGGGACAATTTGTTGTCGTTACGCCGCGCGGGGTCAGCTGAGTGGTCTAGGACTCTGCAGTCGTGGACTGTGCGGCTGGTCCTGGCGGAGGTTCGAGTCCTCCCTCGGGCATGGGTGTGTGTGTTTTTCCTTAGGATAATTTAAGTTAAGTAGTGTGTAAGTTTAGGGACTGATGACCTTAGCAGTTAAGTCCCATAAGATTTCACACACATTTGAACATTTGTTGTCGTTACACGCAAACAGACTATTTCCAGTACATGTTCCATTTCCAGTCAGGAATCCGTCCCTGCAATTTGTCGATTGTATTTATGTTCACCTTGTATAGGGTTAAGATATGCACTTGTTTACATTACAGTCGCCTGAGTAATGGAGCAGCTCGCACGTCACAAACATCACGAGTAAGATGTCATAGTACACGAAATATGCTGCTCATATTTGGGAATTATTTCCCGAAATGTATGGTACAAACAATAAATACAAAAAAAAAACTCTCGAGTGGCATTAGCAAATGTTACTATAAGAGTAACGAAAACGTTTGACTCCGTGCTAGCAGAGGACTATATCAGTCAGGATGATGCTGGAAAGCATGGCGCTTACATTTTCAATTGCTTTTAAGTATGGTGGTTCCTTGGCCAGTCTATATTGTTCATATATGTCTTTGGACAAGAACTCTGCCCTCCTCATACACATAGAACACTTCCGCATTTCCTATACTTTCTGTAAACTAGATACTGATAACCCCAGTGTCTCGCCTCTGATCAGCGGCCGCACTTTCACAAACATATCCATATCCCTCCATCCCTACACACACACACACACACATATATATATATATATATATATATATATATATATATATCCCTCTCTCAAAGACAATGAGATCTGCCCTGATACGTATCCCTCCTCCCAATCTTAACCCTTCTCCACCCATCCTACCGCATATCAGGGCTCCTCTCTTCTTTTCCCTCCACACCCACCCCTATCCCTTTGTTCTGGTATCATTACCCTCCCCACATGCTACCACTCCTCCTCACCCCCTGTCCTTCCCACCGTTTGTATTTCCACTAACTGCTTCGCCTCCTACTTATCATAGGTAGACCCCAGTTTACCCACACACCTTAGCTTCTATGGAACATATTCTCTCCTCTCACAATACTTTTCCACCCAGTGCAGATGCTTCAGATGTTAGCACTCCGTCTTCAGGCCACAAGTGGCCCATCGGGACCATCCGACGGTCGTGAAATCCTCAGCTGAAGACGTGGATAGGAGGGGCGTGTGGTCAGCACATCGCTCTCCCAGTCGTTATGATGATTTTCTCGGGCCGGAGCCGTTACTATTCGGTCGAGTATCTCCTCACTTGGCATCACGAGGCTGAGTGCACGCCGAAAAATGGCAACAGCATATGCCGGCCACGCCCGACAGTGCTTAACTTCGGTGATCTGACGGGAACCGGTGTATCCACTGAGGCAAGGCCGTTGCCCTTCAGATGTTAAGTAGACGAAAATCACCTCATCGCAACTGTTTTTTTTTAACTATATATATATTTCGTCCTTTTAGCTGTCCATCATTAATCTTCTTAACCTAAAATGTAAACAGGTCTCAAATTTTTAATTTTGTATCATATTTGTTATCTCTGTACGAAAGCTCTTGGCTGAAGAGGGGAATAATGTACCTCTGACAGTCCAGCCCCCCCCCCCCCCCCCTTCCACCGAGCGAGGTGGCGCAGTGGTAGCACACTGGACTCGCATTCGGGAGGACGACGGTTCAATCCCGTCTCCGGCCATCCTGATTTAGGTTTTCCGTGATTTCCCTAAATCGTTTCAGGCAAATGCCGGGATGGTTCCTTTGAAAGGGCACGGCCGATTTCCTTCCCAATCCTTCCCTAACCCGAGCTTGCGCTCCGTCTCTAATGACCTCGTTGTCGACGGGACGTTAAACACTAACCGAACCGAACCCCCCCTTCCCATATGTAGTGTGGAGGGGAGGGAGAGATGAAATAACAATGGAGGGGGATAAAACTCTCGAGGTCCGTTTGGCAGTGGCCTGCGAAGAATGCAGCGCTGAGAGGCAGCTCCGGGGTGGTTCGGCACCGCCTCCCAAACTCTAGATCTCGGCGTGCAGGTGGCAGGCCGGCTGCCCACGGGGCTGTGGAGGTCCTGCAGCTCGGTCGCCGCGGGCTGGTCACGGTCGCCGACTGCTCCAACGTCTGCCTGCTGGTGACGCCAGTGGAGCGTGGAAACAACGCCCCGGTGACTTTCGTTTGCTTGTCTGGCACCGAAGGAATGCGGCGCCGGCTGTTGTGTTGCTGCGTCGACGTTCTCTTTACGAGAGCCGTGCCAGGCTCTGACGCAACGCGTGACGCGTTCTGCGTGTCGGCTTCACCGCCGGCTGCGAGCGTTCAGGAAGGTAAGGGGAAAACCGCGTCCCGGATTTCCTTGTCACCCTGGCGGCGCCGCAACACACGTCCATCCTTCTGAGAAATTCAGCCCCTATTTAATCTGGTGCTGCTTCAGTGAATACTAACTAGAACAGGCGCTCAGACACAATTCTAAATCACCGAGTGAGGTGGTTCAGTGGTTAAGGGGGGTAGGACGTCAAACGGGCCAACACGGAGCAGGAGACGCACCACAGGACGTTTTACCTTCCACTGTCTATACTTTCACAAACAAATTCATAAAACTTTGTCAGCATGACCAGAAAGGATTCAGGATTCACACTCTCGGCAGCGGAAGTTCAAAAGCGTAACAATTTTGTTTTTCCTATGTTTGAAATTTCATCATTTTTTCACATACTATTGGATGCATTTGTTACTATACGTACACTTTTCTTCATAAATAGGAGAGAATTTTCGACGAATTTTGCACAGCATACAAACCATACTTACAGGGGTTTGCCCGTTTGTCTTTCTCTTGGTCGTTTCCTTCGCATTGTAACGGGACATCATCCTCTAGCATTACTTTTCCTCAACAGAAGTTGTCCACACCAGTATCATTTTTCGAATTTTGGACTGGTCAGTATTATATAAGCTACTTTCCTGATAACTTCCATATAATTTTATTCACAGCATGTTATATTTCAAGCTAAAATTTATGAAAAGGAATTACTTAGCACACTTAAAATTTCTATTATTAATTACGCATTCAAGTACTGTTTTTATGTTTATTTCTGGATTCATTTATGAAATAATAATCGAAACTAATAGAAATTCATTTGTCAGGAAAAATTGTAAATCCTTTGCAATATTGTTATTTCCGCTGAGTGAGACAGTAAGCATGCCTCTGATGTGATCGGACGTATTTTTGTATTTTGTGCGAGCAATGTAATTTCGACTTTGTTAATGCGAAAAATCAGAAGACTATATGATATACTAAAATGTGACAAAATATATTAACGTTACAACAAAAATTCTGCAACAACGATCTTCAAATTTATTTACATCAATTCAACCATGAGGACCCAGGATGTGAGAATTCCAGTTTCAAGAATCAGACTCCTAGACAAGAAGAACTGCAGTCAGCTCTACGTGAAAAGATAAGGAAACTAGAAAGTTTATAATAATATTCACCCCTCTCAAATCTTCATAAAAGACTAATGTGGGCAATAGCTGCAACTAGGAAGAAGGGGCTAGGTCACAGCAGCTCCATTTTCTGTATCTTCTTGGGCATCCTCTTGTTCTCCATTAAGTGTCCATGCCATCTTAGTCTTGATATTTCTACGCTGCTCCGTAACGGTTCCACTTTCACTATTTCCCTTACCCTCTCATTTTTGATTCTATTTCTCCTTGTTACTCCTGTCTTACTTCTGAGGAACTTCATTTCATTTTCCTGTAATCTGCTTAAACCTCTTTCCTTGATTATCGTTGTTTCAGGTGCATACGTCAATATTGGGATGTAGCAACTCCTATTACATATTTGTGTTTTTGTGGGACGTCTTTGTTCCAAACAATACTTCTGACACTTCGTAGGATTGCTTCTGCCTGTCTGCCACGTGCACTAATCACTCCTCATTTCTTCCGTTTTCCTCTATCACACTTCACAAATACTTGCACTTTCTACCATCTTCACTTATTCACCTACAATCCTTATTCCACTAGTTGCCCTATTTTTCTTCGTAGTTGTAACATTTGCTCACATTAAGTTTCAGTCCGTACTGTCTCACAGTCTCCCGGCGGGGTCAGGGATTTTCTCTGCCTCGTGATGGCTGGTTGTTGTGTGCTGTCCTTAGGTTAGTTAGGTTTAAGTAGTTCTAAGTTCTAGGGGACTGATGACCATAGATGTTAAGTCCCATAGTGCTCAGAGCCATTTGTCTCACAGTCTCTTCCCAAGCATCCAGCTATTACTGAACCTCCTCCTCCCTGCTTCCCCAGATCATCAAGTCATCTGTGAACACCAGTGCTCTCGCCTTGTCTTCCCCAGTTTTTCTACCACCTTAGTCATTATCTCATCACAGACCACACAGAACAAGAGAGGTGACAATGCACACCAATTACTTGCTGGAACCACTCCTTTCTTCACACCTGCGCAATGTCCTCAATACGTTGCAGATGTCAGTTGCGGTCAGAAAAAAATGGTTCAAATGGCTCTAAGCACTGTGGTACTTAACAGCTGAGGTCATCAATCCCCTAGAACTGAAAACTACTTACACCTAACTAACCTAAGGACATCACACACATCCATGTCCAAGGCAAGATTCGAACCTGCGACCGTAGCGGTCGCGCGGTTCCAGAACCGCTCGGCCACTCCGGCCGGCCGCGATCAGAACAGTGTCCTGTGTAGTTGTGAGTGCATCATTGTGAATGCCTTATGTCGGAGGTAACTTAATAATTAGAAAGTGGGCAAACTGTTGGTCGTCTGCTTCCTAGGACTCTCGGAAGACTAACCCCCCGTCCAAGTCATGGGAGGCTGGCAACGCCGCAAAGAAGGAGATGGGTGCAGAGGAATACAGTGGGAACTTCAAGTGACCCGGGACCGATAGCGTAGTCGTGAAATCCGAAAAGTGGCGGCTACCTGGGCTTTGGTGAAACTGTTCAAATGGTTCAAATGGCTCTGAGCACTATGGGACTTAACGTCTCAGGACATCAGTCCCCTAAAATTTAGAACTACTTAAACCTAACTAACCTAAGGACATCACACACATCCATGCCCGAGGCAGGATTCGAACCTGTGACCGTAGCGGTCGCGCGGTTCCAGACTGAAGCGCCTAGAACCGCTCGGCCACATGGCCGGCGGTGAAGCTGTGATAGGCCTAGTTAGCGAAGAGTTGATCAAGAACTAGCCTTCAGCAAGGGGAAGGGCCTCGGAAAGGCGTGGCTTAATGCACAACTACAATTATTACACCTTTCATTGACCGTACAATTACGGCAACAATTTACCAGGAAATGCTGGAACTTCACGTTCTACCTCAGTTACAGGACTTTCAACGGTGGGTAGTGTTTCAACAAGATGGTGCACCCACAGTGGTGGTTATTGTTCACCATTTCTTTCTGGACAGACCTTTCTGGACTGACGGATAGACAGAAATGGTCGATCACCGTGGCCCGACATAAGCTCTATTGACTTTTTGTGGGATTACATTAAGAATGAAGTGTTCAGTTCACCAGTTCGTAATGTGTATATCCTTACGGCTCGAATACGAGATGATACAGAGGCGGTGACGGAGAGATGTTGGCAAAGACATGGAGAGAAATTGATTATCGCCTAGACGTACTACGGGCAACGAACGGAGCATGTGTAGAAATGTTATCTATGAAAGAGCTTTATGAGTTAAACAAGTTACGTAGCTGTACCTGGCGTAGTTCCTTAGAAATAAAGTTTTGTAATCAGGAAAAGACTATATGCTTAACATGAATACCTAGCTGCGCATGGTTTATGTCGTAAATAGTAGGTGCACAATTTTTCTGATGGCTGGTGGTATGTTCGTGGTTTCAGCACGGGTAACCTCAGGCTATGGATGAAACAAAACAGCCATCCTGTGTGACAGACACCATCTGTCAACAGCTGCGACCTGAAATATTCCTCCTACTTGCAGTGACACAGAGCTACTCCGCTTTGAGTGTCCCAGCAAGTCTTTCTACAGGGCCATCCAAAACTCCAGACAGAAAATTTCGGAGTTTGTTTTTGGGTTGTTTTCTGAGTAGTTTAGTATACGGGCATCGTGGTTTGCCGTGGATTCTTACAGAGTAATACAGTTTCATTTCATTTGTTTCCGCCATTTATCTTTGTATCTGTGCTGCACTAAAAATATCCACACAACAGAGCAGCCTTCGACTATAAGCTCTGTGTTTCTTGTTTGAAAACAAACTTGTTCCGAGCGGTTCTAGGCGCTACAGCCTGGAACCGCGCGACCGCTACGGTCGCATGGATGTGTGTGATGTCCTTAGGTTAGTTAGGTTTAAGTAGTTCTAAGTTCTAGGGGACTGATGACCACAGAAGTTAAGTCCCATAGTGCTCAGAGCCATTTGAGCCAAACTTGTTCCCTTCACGCACGATACTTGCTCTCGACAAAAGTAATGCCCCTACTGTTCTTTGTTCTTGAGCTTGCGTTTAGTGCTGTTCGGTTGTGCTTCGGATTTGTTAACAGTGATACACAGCGGTACGGACATGTTTATTCGTGAAGAGTTTGCCGATATGAGATGCACTGAATGCAATAGAAGGACAGTACGATGACGGTATGGTGATGCTGCTGTCGCAGCAACGACAACCACAGCACAGTATTTCCGCATAGACGCTCTTCGAGGCAGACAGGGTAAAGTTCTTGACGTCATAAGCAAATCAGCTTAGTCGTCCACAAACCGAGAGATGTCCCTGCTGTCAGATTATCATGGTCGTTCAACAGCTCATTATGTCCTCACCTGGCACTTTCACTGCAAACTTCGAAACTATTGCTGCCATTTATTACTTCGCAACTGAGAACACCTGCCAATTTGATTCTCATTTTGAATTTTATAGGAAGAAATAAGCGTCCCTCTCTTCCTCCTCCCCCCCCCCTCCCTGACTACCACAAACGCCACCCATCCCTCCCGCCGCCGCCTTACGAGTAGGAAGTACAGGTGAACAAGTTTAGTAGCTCGCTTAGAAAATACTTGTCCGATGTTCTGAAACATTGGAATTCAATCCCATTCCAGTTCTATAGTTTTTTACCGCCTTTACGAGGTATATCAGGTAGCTTTCTTGACTGCCTCTTCGGTACAAATTTAGCAGGTGATTTTAAACTGAGAATGACGTCTTTCGCTACGACATTTTTGTGTAAAGCGTTCTCGGACTTCTTGCCGCGTCAGTTCAGAGTAAACCCTCGAGCTTTCGATCATTACCTCCATCGGCTTCATCAGGAGCAACTGACTGACTGATATTAAGCTAACTTCCCGATGAGCTAGAGACCTAAAATTATAAATGGTGCTCAGAACTTGGAGGCAATGCAACACAGACTCGTTTTCTTGCCTGGTGTGCGGTGGAGGGCACTTTGTTCACCACTCTCAGCTCTCGACGAGAAAGGGACTTGACATTTTAAACACAGCGCGGAACTCGATAGCCATGCAATATTAACTCGCTATCTTGTCCGGTGTGTGGCGGAGGGTACTTTGTGTACCACTGCCATTTCCCCATTTCCCCCTTTCCCTGTTCCAGTCGCAAACGTTTCGCAGTAAGAACGATTGTTGATCAACCTCCATGTGAGCTTGAATCTTTCATTTTTTCCCTTCCGGTCTTTTCGCGTGATACACGTAGGAGGGAGCAGCATATTGGATGAGTCAGGTGAAGAGAAACTGAAATAAACTTGATACTTACCACATTCTCTGTCGAAATCTCATCAAAGTGTTTGAAATCGACTGAAAAAAGTCAGGCACAGGAGACTTAAAAACATTAAATAGTTATTTAAATAAAAATAATTTTTAATATATCACGTTTTCAAATGAGACTAAATAGTATAAAATAATTTCTGGATTCCTAACGCCATAGAAGTAGTCCTGAATGTTTGTCGTTGTGAATTTTGAATAACTTCGAAAATATTTGTAGTATTTAAAACGATAAACATGGGTGCATGCAATGCATAACAGATATGTGAATAATTCACCCCCCCCTCTCCCTACTATTACACTACTCACTAACTGGTGCATGAATAGTGCACTTCCTCATCATTTACTACTGCGTGCACCCCACGTTTCTCGTTTTAGATCTTTAAAGTACAAGGTGTTTCAAAAAGAATGTACGTTTTTCAAACGCATATGTTTATTAAATTTTAAGACATACGAATGTGAAACTTAACACAGACATTTACGAACGTCTCAAGTTCAGATTACAGATGTTCAATACGTCCCCAGTTCAGCGACACGAGCAATATCACATCGATACTCAAATTCCTCCCACACTCGGGTAAGCATGTCGTCCGTCACTGATGTTATGGCACTAAGCATCCGGTTCTTGAACTCTTCCGAGTTCTGTGGGATTGGTGGTACATGGACGTTGTCTTTAACGAAACCCCACAGGAAGAAGTCAGAGGGTGTCAAATCCGGTGTCCGTGGAGCCCACCTGAGACATGCCAAGTCGCCAGCACCTTGACGACCAATCCAACGGTTCGGTTGAGTTTCATTCAGCATTAAGATATTCACGCACTTGTCGACTCCAGTGAGGGGATGCCTCGGCTTGTTGAAAAATGAAGTTGTCTTCGTGCAGCCTCGGAAACCACCAGTTTTGTAACATAGCGAGATACTGCTCACCGTTAATCGTTTTTCCATCAAAGAAGAATGGGCCGTAAACAGATGATCGGGATATCGCACAAAACGCATTGACTTTGGGCGAATCTCGTACATGTTCAATGGCTGCATGTGGTTTCTGTAGGCCCCAAATTCGAACATTGTGTTTGTTTAACTGACCACTAATGTGGAAAGTCGCTTCATCACTAAACTCGACGCGTTGTGCGAAAGTGTTATCATTGTCAATAGCATCAAGAATCTCGTTACAAAATGCCACACGTTTGCGTTTGTCATGAGGACGCAGAGCTTGTAACAACTGTAACTTGTACGACTTCGTAACCAGCCGACGTCTCAACACACGCCAAATTTTTGTTGAAGGCAGTTCTAACTCCCGACTGGCACGACGAGTTGATTTTGAAAGACTACGTTGGAAAGCAGTTTGAATTCATGTAACGTTTTCTTCAGGAACACGAGGGCGGTCAGGACTCTTTCCTTGACGTACACACCCTGAATCTAGAAACTGTCGATACCATCTGCGAATGTTCCACGCATTCGGAGGATCATTTTGGTACCTCAATCTGAAACGTCTTTGCGCTGTAATCACGGAATTTCACTTCGCAAAATAGAGAAAACAAAATGATTTATGCTGCCGAGAAGCCATTTTAAAAATATGGCGGTTACGAAGCAAAACAGAAGACAAGTGACATCTAACGGCTATTAATATGAACTAGACTACGTATTCGTTTCTCCACTAGCCGAGCCGAGAGGCAGCGATCGATAGTATGGACAAAATAACATTCTGTAAGACGTATATTCTTTATCAAATACCCTGTATTTTCACAACTATTAAAAATACACAATCACAAATTTTCAGTACTATCTGTGTGAGGTTAGGAATCTTTATGCGTCTAGGGAAAATTATTTTATACTTCTTACTCTGATTTAAAAAGTGGTATATTAAAAATTCATGTTTACTTACATAATTATTTTTTTGATTTATCTCTTCTTTCACCGGTGGCAACGACTTATTAACTTGAAAATGCCAAGTTGCACCGGTGTACAAAGAACGCTGGATGAGCCAGTTCTAATGTTACGTCACTATCCCCTGTTAGTGCTATACAGTATGGATTCCAAAAAGGCACGAGTGTTTGGTAAGCAGTCACCTTTTTTAGACGCTCTGTTTAATTTTACTAGGATTATGCCATTTTACAACGATGGAATACTTTCCTTATGAATCTGGGCCTTCCATTTTTCGAAGATTGCACTGTTTGATCTCAAAATCTCGATCTCTGTAGTAATACCATGTTGCTGGCACTGTTACGGAGTGTTTTTCAAATCTAATTTACATCCGCAAACTGACATCTCACAGGCATTCTCTTTATCATGCACTGAAAAAGCAAGACGGCGAACGGTACACTGACGAGAAGGAGTGGCTCCGTGTAACCACTTAGAATGCGAAGCGCGTGTCAGAAAATTTGCGGACCTCTTTCAACACTTCTCAGCGAAATCCATTTTTAATAGTATCGCTACAAAGGGATGCGGTAAATGAAATGAAATGTCGTGTGACGAGGGCCTCCCGTCGGGTAGACCGTTCGTCTGGTGCAAGTCTTTCGATTTGACGCCACTTCGGTGACTTGCGCGTCGATGGGGATGAAATGATGATGATTAGGACAACACAACACCCAGTCCCTGAGCGGAAAAAATCTCTGACCCAGCCGGGAATCGAACCTGGGCCCTTAGGATTGACAGTCCGTCGCGTTGACCACTTTTTTTTTCTTTTTTTAAATTTTGTTCGTTTTCGTTCGTTGCATCTGATCGGGGCGGAAGTCGTAAGACACCCTTTCAAGTTAGTTGTTGATCTATTCAGCTACCGGGGACGGACAAAGGGATGCACTAGCGTGAGGGAACTACAAAGACTGCAGAGACGTGTATCCGTTCATGCTAAACGGCGAAACTGCCTGTCTTCATGAGATCAAAAACTTCAGCGAATCTGAAGACGCGATGCCTGTCCGTCCCGAACGGCAGGCGTTTTGCATCTGAGGTTTGTTGCGATGCTCTAATTTGTACTGTCCTTTTTTTTTTAACTCCGTCCGAACAGGCCGTGAAGGCCCAAAGGTACCGACCGGCCACCGTGTCATCCTCAGTTCTCAGGCTTTACTGGATGCGGATGTGGAGGGGCACATGGTGAGCACGCACGCCGCTCTCCCGGCCGTGTGTCAGTCTTCGTCGCCAGTGCCGCTACTTCTCAGTCAAGCAGCTCCTCAGTTGGTCTCACAAGGGCTGAGCGCACCCCGCTTGCCAATAGCGATCGGTAGAATCGACGGTGACTCGTCCAAGTGCTAGCCATGCCCGAAAATACTTAACAATGTCCGTTTTGGTGATCGCATATTTGTCTCTTTCGTTGTTGAGAAGATATTTTGCCGGCCGGAGTCACCGTGCGGTTCTAGGCGCTACAGTCTGGAACCGAGCGACCGCTACGGTCGTAGGTTCGAATCCTGCCTCGGGCATGGATGTGTGTGATGTCCTTAGGTTAGTTAGGTTTAATTAGTTCTAAGTTCTAGGCGACTGATGACCTCAGAAGTTAAGTCGCATAGTGCTCAGAGCCATTTGAACCATTTTTTGAGAAGATATTTTCATAGACACAAATTGTTTGGAATCAAAACTGTCTTTGAACGCAGTTTTTTATCTTTTATTTTATCATTGGTTTCGATCTATGAGATCATCATCAGATGTGTCTGTTTTCTTAAACTGCTAAGAGATACATAAAACAACCTGTAGCCAAGATAGGCACTGCCAGTATATGTAAAACTACATTAAAACTGTTAAATGATCTTGAGCCGTGTATGGCTAGCGTTCATGCCATTGATTCTCTGGCATTTTTACATCGAGAGGCGTCTTGTTTCTTCCTACCTTACTGGCATAACCAAGTTGCTGGCTTGGCTCCTTGAGTGGCAGCAGCAGCGCTTATCGATACTAGTACTGTCGTACTATCTTTGGTGTGACCACTAGTATTTCCGGATGGTGGTGCGTGTGCTAGTGGATCGGTTGGGACGGAGCAGCAAGCAAGTCTCCACGGCAGGCGGCCAGGCTGGGGCCGCTGGCAGTGAGCACGCGCTGTCGGATCGTGAGGCACTATCTGCGAGAGCGACAAGTTCGTTGTCCACTGAACCTGGACGCTGAAGTTGAGAATTCAGTTAATCTGTTATGAACCTCAACTATTGTGACATCTCTTCGTTCATTTGCTGGCTGTTCCCCTTGGCCGTTTGGGCTAGCAGCGTCATACGATGTGTTCCAGTCAGCGAAATCTTGCAGCCGTCTTCCTATGTTGTGATTAATTGTTAAATTCACTGTTACTTATCATTGAAGTGTTCCAGCGGTATTTTCTGCCCTGTGGCCGTTAACGCTCCAGTTACCTGCCCTGGTCGTTAGCGTAGTTTGTAGGCAGTGTGCCTTTTCCGCCGACCTGGGTGGGCGAGCGGTTCTAGGCGCTACAGTATGGAACCGCGAGACCACTACGGTCGCAAGTTCGAATCCTGCCTCGGGCATGGATGTGTGTGATGTCGTTAGGTTAGTTAGGTTTAAGTAGTTCTGAGTTCTAGGGGACTGATGACCTTAGAAGTTAAGTCCCATAGTGCTCAGAGGCATTTGAACCATTTTGTGCCTTTTCCTTGTCATGTTGATGCTGTCCGGCATGGCGTGTAGTTCGACAGCCCTTTAAGTTGTTTGGTCCATATTTGCTTAGAGTGGTTATTGTTCCCTTGGCTGTTTTTAGACGCCAATTTCTGGAGGTGTAGTGCTGTTCGTATTCTCGTCCTCGGCCGATATTCTCCATCATCGTGCCGTTGGTCGTACGGAAGGGAATGGTTAAATTGTTAGTCGATCCTTGGGCCGTCCCTAGTTTTGGTTGCCATCGGATTACCTAACTTCAACTCTTGGCTGCCTGTCTCACCTCACCTTACGTTAGAGCTACCTTCCCAGACTGGCCCTTTGAACACATCTGAGCACCACTTCTTCTGTTTGTTTTAAATTGTGATTTTCATTTTAGTTGAAGTATTGTGTGAGGCCTTTGGCCGTGTATTAATTCAGTTTTTTGAAATTTTACATAAAGTCCTTCAGCTGTGTTAAATTAAAATTTTGGGCATTTTTTTAGAATTTTTTTTTTAATTCTTAGAAATTTTTCTGTCTGAAATTGTTTGTAATCCAGACCATAAGCCGTTGCTTGTTCCTTGTGTTATGTGTGGTCTTCAGCTAAGGATTTGCGTGAACCCCTTAATAAGGCCTTCTCTAAAGGATTTTTTTTTAATAAGGAGCAAGGGGTTTATTCTAAATTATTTATCTAACTTGTTGTTCAGGCCTTCAGCTGTTGTTTCAAATTTGTTTGTGGCCTTCAGCCGTGCAATAAGTTAATCATGTTTCAGCCGTGCTGTTGAAGTTTAAAAAGAAATTTTCTTGCTTAAAAAAATTGTTTATTAATGTGCCTTAATTATAGTTGTCCTTCAGACATGTAGTGTAGGCCTTCAGCCGTTAATTATTTTCATTGCATGGTTTTTTTTATTTTACCTTCTATTTTTAATCGCTTTTGATTTCCAAGCCAGGCCTTCAGCCGTATTGTTTAATTGTGATTTTTTAAGCCAATGTGTAAATAAGTAGTTCTTAGGAAAATAAAGTTGTGGGTTTGATTGTGCAACTCACAGTAACTGTTTACGGCCCCATCCACAACCTTAACCTTATCCTGTGCGCTCTCTGACTACCTACCAACCTGGTTTCAGGTCCACAGAGAAGAGTCACTCTCAGTATGTGGTTAGACAAATTTTAAACTTTTCTTATTCGCAGTGTTAGTCACGTCTAGCACGGGATCTTCTGTTCTCAAGATCTGGCAAATTTGTTTTATTTATCTTCGCGACCTGAAGCAGTTCCTGTCCCCGCTGTCGTCTGTTACGTAAGGAATGGAAGTCTTGTGCGCCCCCTAGCTGTGAATTGTATAGGCGTTGTTCTGTGTGTGCTCGTATTTTAATATTTATGTGTCGCATTTCCTGAGGCAGATATGGGGACCAGCCCAGTATACGCTTAAACGAGCGTGGGAAACCGCCTAAAAATCACAATCTGGATCGCCGGTGTACCAACGAAGGTCGTTGTTGTGTGTAGTGTTTGGTTTGTGGGACGCTCAACTGTGCGGTCGTCAGCGCCCGTACAAAGTCCCAATTTTTTCAGAGTCCACTCTAGGCGTTGTCACGAATGATGAGGACGAAATGATGAGCCGGCCGAAGTGGCCGTGCGGTTCTAGGCGCTGCAGTCTGGAACCGCGAGACCGCTACGGTCGCAGGTTCGAATCCTGCCTCGGGCATGGATGTGTGTGATGTGCTTAGGTTAGTTAGGTCTAACTTGTTCTAAGTTCTAGGGGACTGATGACCTTAGAAGCTGAGTCCCATAGTGCTCAGAGCCATTTGAACCATTTTTTGAAATGATGAGGACAACACAAACACCCAGTCCCTGGGTAGATAAAATCCCCAACCCGGTCGGGAATCGAACCCAGGACCCCGTGATCAAGAGGTCGCAACGCTAGCCACTAGATCACGAGCTGCGAACACGAAGATCGTTATTCGCCTCGCACATTCTATCCGTCTTCCTGCTAACGATCCCATCTCACAGGCTAACACGCTACGCTTTACGCTTTATGAACAGGTTGTTGTGTTGCTGTACACTTCAGTGTAATTATATCAAAAATGGTTCAAATGGCTCTGAGCACTATGGGACTTAACTTCTCAGGTCATCAGTCCCCTAGAGCTTAGAACTACTTAACTAACCTAAGGACATCATACACATCCATGCCCGAGGCAGGATTCGAACCTGCGACCGTAGCAATCGCGCGGTTCCGGACTGTAGCGCCTAGAACTGCTTTGCCACACCGGCCGGCCTGTAATTATATCACACGCCATCAGAAAGGCAACTTGGAGAACCAATCGAATACATCGTAATTACGTTATTACTCTATAACAAGCCGCCGGAGACCGCGGATCTGCAATCCGGAAACACTCCGACAATATCCTTCAACAGCTTCGGAAATTTTGTCTTTCGGGTACACCATGCGTTGATGCCACTTCACCAAATGGTTCAGATGGTTCAAATGGCTCTGACCACTATGCGACTTAACTTCTGAGGTCATCAGTCGCCTAGAACTTAGAAATAATTAAACCTAACTAACCTAAGGACATCACAGACATCCATGCCCGAGGCATGATTCGAACCTGAGACCGTAGCGGTCGCTCGGCTCCAGACTAGCGCCTAGAACCGCACGGCCACTCCGGCCGGCCCCCCACTTCACCAGCTTGCCACAGTCACACTATTTATTCTATCAAGTAGCTTGCGATGGACTGGTACTGTCGGTATACAATTATTTAATTGCACCTTGTAAGGGTATTGTCATATCGCTGGCTTGGTTGCGGGGTATCTTTGCGAGAGGCAGCTTTTGCAGAGTTGAACACGGGACACGGAGCTGCTATGTTGTGTTGTGGGTAGCTATGCATGGGATAGGCATTATTATAGAAGTTCAAGTGTGGCTGCAAGTGCTATTATTGTGAAGTAATGAGATATGGAAGTGGATTCAGTGAAAAGTGCGTAAAGAAGTAGTTAAAAATGAGCAGTGCAGCAGGTAACGTATCTGAGTATCCGCCCGTTTGCGTGTCGTACCGTACAACATCAAATCATTCGCGTCGTGTTTGACCTCCCAAAATGAAAATAATGTGAATTGGTAAAATAGTTTACCACAAAGAAGAGCAATCTACGTGCCTGTGTCTTGTAGCGGGCGTGAGAACATGCGTTCGGTCATCGCGTTTCCGCATCAACAATCATCCGCGTCGTGTAGGTTACGCGTACGCTCATCAATCTGATAATTGTGGACAGATAATCATCATCATTCCCTGTGTATCTCTCGCCGAAGGCTCAGGCAGAGTAAGACCATGAAATGCGTGTGACGGACAGACAGACATTATCATCGTCAAGAATACTGTACAGTAATAATGGAAGGATAATTATGACCCCTCATCAAATCAGCAAGGATGTTAATTGGCATCAACACTTAGGACTTAAAGTGTAAACAGTGCAACCTGCGATTTTCTTTTCGTCTCAGAATATAATTATTCATACCAGACGTAGGACAGTGTTGTGTTTAGTGTTGAGTGGCTCCATAGACCTGCTTGCATATTTGTATACTTAATTTCAGGCAACCGATCAGTAATGTGGAGCAGAAATAATACGACCGCCACAGGAGTACCAGGTTCGTGGCGTGGACAGGGCGCACAGTTAAAGCGAGAACTGGTTTAAGGGTCCCCCAGCCAGTTGTACCCTCGGGCAGGATACATCCTCTTTCGTGCTAACAGACTATGATTTTCCCTCCTCTCTATTTCTTTCATGAACAGCGTGGTTCGCGCCGGCTAAACGATGAGAGACATTCTGGTGGCGCCTCGTGTTGGAAAACACTGTGACTACGGGAGGAAGCTTGGAGAACTGAGTGTAGCCGTTGGCCGACAGATGACAGTATGTAAGCAGTAATTCTAGAGAGCCTGTATGGGCTCCCTAAGTAATGGAAGCCAGCGGAATACTTACGAAGACACTTATAGGAATAAACTGTGATACAAAGAATAATATTTTTGTGAACTTGGACCTTTGAAAAACAAAAGACATCTTTTTAAAAATAATGTAGATAGAGCCTCTTGTAAACCTTTTAATGTAGAAGGGGGCGCGTACACTGAGGTGACAAAAGTCACGGGATACCGCCCGATATCGTGTCGGACCTCGTTTTTCCCGGCGTAGTGCAGCTGGTCGACGTGGTGTGTCCTCAAGAAGTCATTGGAAGTCCCCTGCAGAAATACTTAGCCATGCTGTCCATGTAGCCTCCATAATCTCGAAAATGTTGACAGTGCAAAATTCTGTGCACGAACTGACCAGTCAGTTATGTCCTATAAATGGTGATCTCGGCAGCCAAATTATTCTCTCAAACTCTCCAGAATGTTCTTCAAACCAATCGCGAACCATTGCGGCCCAGTGAGAAGACGCGCTGTCATCCATACAATGAAGACCATGAACGCCTGCTAATGGTCTCCAAGTATCCGAGCATAATCATTCGCAGTCAACGATCGTTTCAGTTGGACCATAGGACCCGGTCCACTCCACGTACACACAGCCCACGCCATTATGGAGCCACCACCAACTTGCACAGTACCTTGTTGACAGCTTGCGTCTGTTCGACACTCGAGCTATACCGTAAGCTCTTATCAACAGAAATCGAGACTTATCTGATCAGGCCACGGTTTTCCAGTTGACTAGGGTCACGAGCCCGGGAAAGGCGCTGCAGGCGGCATCGTGCTGTTAGCAATGGCTCGTCTGTCGCATGTTGCCAGAGTCCATTAACGGCAATTTTCCCAGCACTGTCGTAGCGGATACGTTCATCGTACGTCCTACACTAATTTGAGTTGGTTCAAAATGGTTCAAATGGCTCTGAGCACTATGGGACTCAACTGCTGTGGTCATAAGTCCTCTAGAACTTAGAACTACTTAAACCTAACTAACCTAAGGACATCACACACATCCATGCCCGAGGCAGGATTCGAACCTGCGACCGTAGCGGTCGTGCGGTTCCAGACTGTAGCGCCTGTAAGCGCTCGGCCACTCCGGCCGGCAATTTGAGTTGGGTTGGGGTTGTTGTGGGGCAGGAGACCAGACAGCGAGGTCATTGGTCTCATCGGATTAGGGAAGGTCGGGGAAGGAAGTCGGCCGTGACCTTTCAAAGGAACCATCCCGGCATTTGCTTGGAGCGATTTAGGGAAATCAAGGGAAACCTGAATCGGGATGGCTGGACGAGGGAACACTGATTTCTGCGGGTATTCCACGCAGTGTTGCTCATCTGTTAGCATTGACGATTCCACGGAAAAGCCGCTGTTCTCTATCGTCGAGTGAAGACCGTGGGTCACTGCGTTGTCCGTGGTCAGAGGTAGTACCTTAAATGCGGTACTCTCGGCGCGCTCTTGACACTGTGGATCTCGGTATATTGAATTCCCCAATGATTTCCGAAATGGAATGTCCCATGCGTAATGCTTTAACAACCACTTCGCGTTCGAAGTCTGTTAATTCCCGTCGTGCGGCCGTAATCACCTCGGGGACCTATTCACATGAATAATCTTGGGGACCTATTCACATGAATCACCTCAGGGACCTATTCACATGAATCAACTTGGGGATCTATTCACATGAATCACCTCGGGGGCCTATTCACATGAATCACCTCTGGGACCTATTCACATGAATCACCTCGGGGACCTATTCACATGAATCACCTCGGGGACCTATTCACATGAATCACCTCGGGGACCTATTCACATGAATCACCTCGGGAACCTATTCACATGAATCACCTCGAGGACCTATTCACATGAATCACCTCGGGGACCTATTCACATGAATCACCTCGGGGATCTATTCACATGAATCACCTCGGGGACCTATTCACATGAATCACCTCGGGAACCTATTCACATGAGTCACCTCGGGGACCTATTCACATGAATGACCTCGGGGACCTATTCACATGAATCACTTTGGGGACCTATTCAAATGAATCACCTCGGGGACCTATTCACATGAATCACCTCGGGAACCTATTCACATGACTCACCTCGGGGGCCTATTCACATGAATCACCTCGGGGACCTATTCACATGAATCACCTCGGGGACCTATTCACATGAATCACCTCGGGGATCTATTCACATGAATCACCTCAGTACAGATGGCACCTCTGCCAATGCACTGCCCTTTTATACTTTGTGTACAGGACACTACTCCCGCCTGTGTATGTGCATATCGCTACACCATAACCTTTCTTACGTCAGAGTAATGTTAAATGTAAGCCGAGCCGGTGTGGCCAAGCAGTTCTAGGCGCTTCAGTCTGGTACCGCGCGATCGCTACGGTCGCAGGTTCGAATCCTGCCTCGGGCATGGATGTGTGTGATGTCCTTAGGTTAGTTAGATTTGTGTAGTTCTAAGTTCTAGGGGACTGATGAACTCAGATGTTAAGTCCCATAGTGCTCAGAGCCATTTTGTTAAATGTAAAATAATATTTTGTTTGTTTCTCTGTACTGTTCTCTGAGGAAACAGTTAATGATTATTATAGTTTGATCTCAAAGAAAGTATAAGAAGTAATTTTAGAGTATTGTTTCCTTTCAAATAAAATATATCGCGCTTTGTAATGTTGAGCTGTTATCGGCGGTGTACAGAAAGCTGAGAAGAAATACGGTTCTCAAGTTCATTTGCTGTAATGGACTGGCTGACACAATTTCAAGAAATGAATACAGAAAGAAATTAATTCAGATAACTATGAAAATCGTATCGTGGCAGCGCAAAGCTGTTTTCTATCTTCGCCGACTTCATTAACCAAAAGATAAAAGAATCAAGCCCTTTCCTACATTGATGGTAAAAGGAATATGCATTTGCAGAAAAAGGATAATTTCACTGGCAACACTTTTATCTTCGGGTAGCAGCATAAAGCCGTTCAGGAAAAACGCAAATAGAGCTGAGATTCAGTATTCCATTTTTACTGTACTATTACATATATGACACTCTAGCCTGGAGCCGAAGTTGAAATATAAAACTGCAGCATGTCGTTTCGCAGAATTATTAAATGTTTTACTACAAGTCAAAGGCAACAGACGACAAATTATCAAATCGGCAGTGCCGTTCGTGAGTATTCGAAAAGGGACTACTCTCAAGCTTCTCATTTGGCCTTGCAAGGCTGAGTGGATCGCAACGGGCCGCAACTGCAGATTTTGTATGCCATTCCAGGTACAGAGCATATTTCTGCCCATTCGAAAAACATCACATTTGCTGCACAGCGGTCAGTCACAAGGCGCGCTGGGCAACCGTAGCCCTTGGCTCTCTGCCCTTTAAAGGTGCCACGGGACTCCCACGTCCCTTCACAAGTGCTCTCGATGACCCTTGAACTGTGACTCGCCCACGCTCCAGGGCAGTCAGTCACCGCAGTAAGCAATGTCAGTATCAAAACGCCTGCTGACATTTGCCAATAAACACTCATAAAATAAACAAAAACAAACTATTTAACACAGACACCTGCGATCTACCGGCTGGTTGTGTTGGCTTAACGCTACATTAACATTTTTCCGAACCCCAGGTCACTTAAAGGTTACTTCTCAATTTCTTTCTCCTTTTTTTTGTGAATATTTGGCTCTCATTCAGCATCATTGTATCTCTTTGTAATTACCGTTTCATGATACCGTCGCAACTGCAGCTGTATTACATCTACATCTACATCTACATATATACTCCGCTAGCCACCAAGCGATGTGTGGCGGAGGGCACAACTCGCGCCAAAGTCATATTTCCCCTTCCCCCCCCCCCCCCCCCCCCCCGTTCCACTCACGGATCGCGCGAGGGAAAAAACTACTGTCCGAACGCCTCAGTACGAGCTCTTATTTCCCTTATCTTTGAATGATGATGATCGTTACGCGATTTGAAAGTTGGTGCTAATAATATATGCTCTACATCCTCGGTGAAGACCGGATTTCGGAATTTAGTGAGCAGCCCCTTCTGTTTAGCGCGTCGTCTATCTGCAAATGTGTCCCACTTCAAACTTTCTATGAGATCTGTAACGCTCTCGCGATGGCTAAATGTACCAGTCACGAATCTTGCCGCTCTTCTTTTGACCTTTTCAATCTCTTGAATGAGACCCAACTGGTAAGGGTCCCATACAGACGAACAATACTCCAAGACTGGATGAACTAACGTATTGTAAGCTATTTCCTTTGTTGAAGGACTGCATCGCTTCAGGATTCTACCAATAAACCGCAATATAGAGTTCGCCTTACCCGCTACTTGTGTAATCTGATCATTCCATTTGAGATCATTTCGAATAGTCACACCCAGATACTTGACTGATGTTACCGCTTCCAAAGACTGATCATTTATTTTGTACTCGTACATTAATGGGGATTTTCGCCTTGTTATACGCAGTAGGTTACACTAACTAATATTGAGAGATAACTGCCAGTCATTACACCACGCATTTATTTTCTGCAAATCCTCATTGATTTATTCACAACTTTCGTGTGATACTACTTTCCTGTAGACTACATCATCATCGGCAAAGAGTCT
Organism: Schistocerca serialis cubense; assembly: GCF_023864345.2. Classification (NCBI taxonomy): domain Eukaryota; kingdom Metazoa; phylum Arthropoda; class Insecta; order Orthoptera; family Acrididae; genus Schistocerca; species Schistocerca serialis. Next base: position 1,173,570,889 of record NC_064638.1, read on the forward strand.
AAGGCTGCTGTCAATACCATCAACCAGATCGATTACGTCAGTGAGATGGCATTGTGTAAATTCCGCTGTGTTGCGACAAAAGAAACAAATGCTAATATCGTAGCAAGAGTAACATAGGCGCTACCTAAACTTCGCCACTGAAGATGCTTCTCTGAACAAGAAGAAGAAATAAGGTAAGAAGTCTGGACCAAATAAATCGCTCCTTTCGCTATGATTTAGGCCATATCCTGTAACCCAGTGTATTTTTAATGATGAACATTGGGGACTGAAACTTGCCAAAGGATTTTATTTCTCTACTTGAATGATCTAAAAGAAACGATTCACAGCAAAGCGTGCACCATCTACGATGGTTGCCCAGAAAGTAACGCACCGCATTTTTTTCATCAACTACAGGGCTATTACAAATGATTGAAGCGATTTCATAAATTCACTGTAGCTCCATTCATTGACATATGGTCACGACACACTACAGATACGTAGAAAAACTCATAAAGTTTTGTTCGGCTGAAGCCGCACTTCAGGTTTCTGCCGCCAGAGTGCTCGAGAGCGCAGTGAGACAAAATGGCGACAGGAGCCGAGAAAGCGTATGTCGTGCTTGAAATGCACTCACATCAGTCAGTCATAACAGTGCAACGACACTTCAGGACGAAGTTCAACAAAGATCCACCAACTGCTAACTCCATTCGGCGACGGTATGCGCAGTTTAAAGCTTCTGGATGCCTCTGTAAGGGGAAATCAACGGGACGGCCTGCAGTGAGCGAAGAAACGGTTGAACGCGTGCGGGCAAGTTTCACGCGTAGCCCGCGAAAGTCGACGAATAAAGCAAGCAGGGAGCTAAACGTACCACAGCCGACGGTTTGGAAAATCTTACGGAAAAGGCTAAAGCAGAAGCATTTCTTAAACGGGAGATTGGAAAACCGATGGATCGGTCGTGGTGGAGATCATGATCAACAATTCATGTCATGGCCTCCACGCTCTACCGACTTAACCCCGTGCGATTTCTTTCTGTGGGGTTATGTGAAAGATTCAGTGTTTAAACCTCCTCTACCAAGAAACGTGCCAGAACTGCGAGCTCGCATCAACGATGCTTTCGAATTCATTGATGGGGACATGCTGCGCCGAGTGTGGGAGGAACTTGATTATCGGCTTGATGTCTGCTGAATCACTAAAGGGGCACATATCGAACATTTGTGAATGCCTAAAAAAACTTTTTGAGTTTTTGTATGTGTGTGCAAAGCATTGTGAAAACATCTCAAATAATAAAGTTATTGTAGAGCTGTGAAATCGCTTCAATCATTTGTAATAACCCTGTATTGTTTATTGAACATAATGGGAATTAGACACATCCTATTTGTAAACGTAATCACCATTCCGTTCTGTGGCCTTCCTCCACCGCGAAAAAAGGACGTGTATGCCCTGTCGGTACCAATCCTTGTCCTGGAGGCGGAGCCAGTGCTTCACTGTATGAATCACCCGCAGATGCAGCGCCCACTACCGAGACGTCAGTCCTCACGAGTGACATCAGCTCGCTGCAGCATGTCAGGTGTGACAGCCGTGGATGTTCCCCCGACCGCTGCAAATCGTGGAGCTGCGCCGAACCGTCTTCTGATGACCTCACCCTCTATGCCCAGCGAATAACTGTGCTTCTGTCCACAGCAGATGGTCCATAGATTTTACACAAGCGTTTGTGAATACTCCCCACAGTTTTTATCTCCGCAGAGGGAAATTCAGTGACGGCACGTTGCTTGTCACGTACATCACCCACAGACGCCATTTTGAAACTGTTCTGCAGCTACGCTATCTGGTCGGAACTGATGGAAACTTGGCGCGCTCACTTAGGAGACTTCAAATATACGCAACGTTTCTCATTCGTGGCATTGTTTTCGGCTGAGAAAAAAAAAAGCGGTGCATTACTTTCTGGACAACCCTCGTATGTGTTCCCATCACCATTCAAAGTGAATCCCCGAACAGTTTCACCTCAAGTATCTTTAGATCCGTTAAAGACATTGCCATTTTTCACCTTGATGAGCAATTACAAGCGACTGATAAAAGGAATCGATAGCGTTAGTAACGGACAGAACTATGCACCTTTTTGGCTCCAGAATAATAATTTTTGCAGTTCTCACAGCCTGTAGAATCCTATAGAATCCTCGTAAAGAGCATTATCAGTATCGCTGCAGAACTAGAAGATACATGACATGAATATGTTTAGTCCTTCATTCATATGATCGAAAAGATGGTATGCTGTTTGGTGTGAATTTTTTCATATTTCTCATATCGCTGAGATGTAGAAAGAAAATGTTTTTCAAGTTTTAGTATCAGCTGTTCGTTGTTAAAATCACACTTGGTTATAGGATTCCACTGAAATTTGCATTTTGCTTTCAGAGAAGCGTCGTCAGTGGCGCAGTTAGAGTAACGCCTACATTTCTTTTATGTCATGTTAAAATTTGCTTCTTCAGCTAGAATACGGTAAAAATTTACTCAATGTTTCCTCCTTAAAATGCTAATGCAGTTACAATTGCGATAGAAACAGTTCTTTATTTAACGAGTAGCTGAGGACAACTCACGTCAATAGCTTATGAAAAATCACATTCTCAATATTAAATTAAAATTTCTTTGCTTATATTGTTGTGAAGCCACATTAATTCTCATTTCACCGGCTGTCGATGACCCCTTCAAAATTACGTTATTCTATTGAAAAAGTCTGCAGTTACTCATATATAGCAGCAGATAGGAAAGTCCTACATGTTAACCAATTGGCAAAATATTTTCCTCTTGCATTCTATTTTTTGCTAACTTCTGGTTTAGATATCTTGAATGGTTTATGAGATACGTAAACGCGAGCGGAAGTAAATGCGCTTTGTACTATCCATTTTGTGAAGACTGGAGGCAGACATAAATCTGCTCACCTGTTAAAAGGAAAATGCAGTATTTTAGCTTCATTTCATACACAGCAGTTTATGATGTAATACGCACAAAATAAACGCAAATGCATAGCGACTCGTTTTCTCATTTTGCACTATTCGAATTTAGTGCAGTGGGGTATATATTCTCTAAATATCGCAATAACCGTGATCATTAATGAAATGCTAGGCATTTCATCGTGAAGGTGACGAACAACGATATAAAATGTGCAAGGATCACATATTTTCACCGAACAGCTCTTTAAAATCGGTTGAGAAAGTTTGCAGACAAGGTAGACTATGATCCGTTCGTATAGGCACTGCTGCACCTTGACTAGCCGGGCTAACCAGCGTTCTCTGCGCACACCCGCAGGCGCGTATTGAGGGCTTCGGACAGTGCGGCGAGTCAAAAGTATCCCGACACCTGGCTGAAAATGACTTACAAGTTCGTGGCGCCCTTCATTGATAATTCTGGAATTCAATATAGTGTTGGCCCACCCTTAGCCTTGATGACAGCTTCCACTCTCGCAGGCATACGTTCAATCAGCTGCTTGAAGCTTTCTTTGGGAAGGACACTCATTCTTCACGGAGTGCTGCTCTGAGGAGAGGTATCGATGTCGGTCGACGATGCCTGGCACGAAGTCGGCGATCCAAAACATCCCAAAGGTGTTCTATAGGATTCAGGTCAGGACTGTGTACAGGCTCGTCCATTACAAGGATTTTGCTGTCGTTTAACCACTCCGCCACAGGCCATGCATTATGAACAGGTGCTCGAACGTGTTGAAAGGAGCAATCGCCATCCCCGAATTGCTCTTCAACTGTGAGAAGCTAGAAGGTGCTTAAAACATCAATGTAGGCCTGTGCTGTGATAGTGCCACGCAAAACAACAAGGAGTGCAAGCCCCCTCCATGAAAAATACGACCACATCATAACACCACCTCCTCCGAATTTTCCTGTTGGTACTTCATAGGCTGGCAGATGACGTTGACCCGGCTTTCGCTATACCCACGCCCTGCCATCGGATCGCAACATTGTGTACCGTGATTCGTCACTCCACATAACGTTTTTCCACTGTTCAGTCGTCCAATGTTTACGCTCTTTACACCAAGCGCTGCGTCGTTGGCATTTACCGGCGTGATGTGTGAGTCAAGAGTAGCCGCTCGACCATGAAATCCAAGTTTTCTCACCTCTTGCCTAACTGTCATAGTACTTGCAGCTGTGGCCGAGCGGTTCTAGACGCTTCAGTCCGGAGCCTCGCTGCTGCTACGGTCGCAGGTTCGAATCTTGCCTCGGGCATGGATGTGTGTGATGTCCTTAGATTAGTTAGGTTTAAGTAGTTCTAAGTCCAGGGGACTGACGACCTCAAATGTTAAGTCCCATAATGCTTAGAGCCATTTGAACCATTTGAGTACTTGCCGTGGATCATGATGCAGATTGGAATTCCTGTGTGATGGTCTGGATAGATGTCTGCCTATTACACATTACGACCCTCTTCAACTGTCGGCGGTCTCTTTCAGTCAACAGACGAGGTCGGCCTGTACGCTTCTGTGGAGTACATGTCCCTTCACGTTTCCACTCCCCTATCACATCGCAAACAGTGGAAGTAGGGGTGTTTAGGAGTGTGGAAATCTGCTTACAGATGTATGACACAAGTGACACCCCATCACCTGACCACGTTCGAAGTCCGTGAGTTGTGCGTAGTGCCCCATTCTGCTCTCTTACGATGCCTAATAACTACTGGGGTCGCTGATATGGAGTACCTGGTAGTAGGTGGCAGCACAATGCACCTAATATCAAAAAAAGTATGTTTTTTGTGGTGTCCATATACTTTTGATCACATGGTGTATGTCCAGAGTTACAATTTGAGGCGGACCTCGCCGCAGCTGCTGGAATAGCTGGACTAGCAAGGAGAAGTCCCAAGCGGTGCTATCGGCTTTTTGAAACCATCTAAACGGTCATGCAGGTTAAGATCCCACATATCACACACTGCAGCCGTTCACCCTGGTGGGCCCTCATTTGCGAGTAACTGAAGAAAAAAAAATCGGAATTTTGTGTGACACTCCGTAGCATTAAAAAAGGTGGCTTAGGTACTTTGGTTCTCTGGTGTAATCGGTAGGATAATAACTTAACATGCAAGAGTTTGTGAATTGGATTCACGTCAGTTCCACTGAAGTTTTTTTCTTATTATTTATGGAAATGACTTTATCATTATTTTTATTCATTTAATTGATTTAAATGTAGGTTTTTATATCCGTTCATTTGTCACATCATTTTAAACATAGTATCAACTTCTTCATTTGCTCTCATTTTTCTTTCTATCATTCTTTTTCCACTTTCAATCTTGTTTTTAATTAATTTTATGTATCAGTTTTGATTTAATTTCTTTTGATTTATCACCCTATTTTTACGTGCACATTATCGCGTTCATTATATCTATTTCTAATTTTGTTCGAATTTCGCTATACTTATGAACCCTTCTTCCATTTTAATCGTCATTTGCGTGATTTTGTCCATAGTGCAGTAGGTATTTAGGTTATGTTTTAAATGTCTGTATGACGAATAGCTTACAAGAAATACTGCACATTTGGTAACGAAAAATATATTGTTCACTCCACTGCACAGTCAATACAAATAGATTATTTGGTCTTTTCGTAACTGAGAGATCGGAATTTTCAAATAACTCAATGTTTTATCAGACAGATATAATCACATTCATATTCATAAAACTTACAATTGCAAAAAAGAATTATTTGAAGAGAAAATGAAGAAAATGAAAAACGTTCATGAGGTGATTAAAGTAATGTGACAAAAGAATAAAAATAAAAAATTTCATTTAAACCAATTAATTGAACAAACATAATGATCAAAGTCAAATCTAAGAGTACAGGTAGTTCCAGTTTTCAAGAAGGGTAGTCGAGCGGACTCGTAAAACTATAGGCCGATATCTCTGTCATCGATCTGTTGTACAATTTTAGAACACGTTTCTTGCTCGCGTATCGTGTTATTTCTGGAAACCTAGAATCTCCTCTGCAGGAATCAACATGGATTCCGGAAACAGCGATCGTGTGAGACCCAACTCGCTTTATTTGTTCATGAGACCCAGAAAATATTAGATACAGGCTTCCAGGTAGATGCCATTTTCCTTGACTTCCGCCGGCTGCGGTGGTCAAGCGGTTCTAGGCGCGCAGTCCGGAACCGCGCGACTGCTACGGTCGCAGGTTCGAATCCTGCCTCGGGCATGGATGTGTGTGATGTCCTTAGGTTAGTTAGGTTTAAGTAGTTCTAAGTTCTAGGCGACTGATGACCTCAGAATTTAAGTCTCATAGTGCTCAGAGCCATTTGAACCATTTTGAACCTTGACTTCCGGAAGGCGTTCGATACAGTTCCACAATGTAGTCTGATAAACAAAGTAAGAGCCTACGGAATATCAGACCAGCTGTGTGGCTGGATTGAAGAGTTTTTAGCAAACAGAACACAACAATGGAGAGACCTCTATGGACGTTAAAGTAACCTCTGGCGCGCCACAGGGGAGTGTTATGGGACCATTGCTTTCCACAGTATATATAAATGATACATTAGACAGTGTCTGAAGTTCGATGCGGCTTTTCGCTGATGATGCTGTAGTATACAGAGAAGTTGCAGCATTAGAAAATTGCAGCGAAATGCAGGAAGATCTGCAGTGGATAGGCACTTTGGTGCAGGGAGTGGCAACTGACCCTTAACATAGACAAGTGTAATGTATTGCGAATACATAGAAAGAAGAATCCTTTATTGTATGATTATATGATAGCATAACTAACACTGGTAGCAGTTACTTCTGTAAAATATCTGGAAGTATGCGTACGGAACGATTTGAAGTGGAATGATCATATAAAATTAATTGTTGGTAAGGTTGACATTCATTGGGAAAGTCCTTAAAAAATGTAGTCCATCAAAAAAGGACGTGGCATACAAAACACTCGTTCGACCTATACTTGAGTATTGCTCATCAGTGTGGGATCCGTACAAGGTCGGGTTGACAGAGGAGATAGAGAAGATCCAAAGAAGAACAGCCGTTTCGTCACATGGTTATTTGGCAAGCGTGACAGCGTTACGGAGATGTTTAGCAAACTCAAGTGGCAGACTCTGCAAGAGAGGCGCTCTGCTTCGCGGTGTAGCTTGCTGTTCAGGTTTGGAGAGGGTACGTTTTTGGATGAGGTATCGAATATATTGCTTCCCCCTACTTATACCTCCCGAGGAGATCACGAATGTAAAATTAGAGAGATCCGAGCGCGCACGGAGGCTTTCCGGCAGTCGTTCTTCCCGCGAACCATACGCGACTGGAACAGGAAAGGGAGGTAATGTGAGTGGCACGTAAAGTGCCCTCCGCCACATACCGTTGGGTGGCTTGCAAAGTATAAATGTAGATGTAGATGCAGATTTAAAAATAAAAGAATCTTACCGCAGCTGACGAAATTCTAACCCACAACCTCTTGCATGTGAAGCTATTATTCTTTTCGTCAATTACTCGGAAACGACGGCCCACCAGAGTGAATGGTTGCAGGGTGTGATACCTGGGATTTTAACCTACATCGTCGTATATTTGCCTTCGAAAAGTCGATCGCACCGCTGCATACCTCTCCTTGTAAGTGTTTCTTGCTTAAACGAGACGGATTTACCTCTCGATTACTTCTGTCATTACGCTCTCCTCTCCTATTTGGGTAGTAGTTTCGTAAACTGACCCATGAAGCTGATAATTAAAATCGTTTCTCCGTCAAAACAGTTTCTCCGTCAGAACATACGAGGTGCATTCAAGTTCTAAGGCCTTCGATTTTTTTTCAAATTAACTACTCACCCGAAATCGATGAAACTGGTGTTACTTCTCGACGTAATCGCCCTGCAGACGTACACATTTTTCACAACGCTGACGCCATGATTCCATGGCAGCGGCGAAGGCTTCTTTAGGAGTCTGTTTTGACCACTGGAAAATCGCTGAGGCAATAGCAGCACGGCTGGTGAATGTGCGGCCACGGAGAGTGTCTTTCATTGTTGGAAAAAGCCAAAAGTCACTAGGAGCCAGGTCAGGTGAGTAGGGAGCATGAGGAATCACTTCAAAGTTGTTATCACGAAGAAACTGTTGCGTAACGTTAGCTCGATGTGCGGGTGCGTTGTCTTGGTGAAACAGCACACGTGCAGCCCTTCCCATACGTTTTTGTTGCGGTGCAGGAAGGAATTTGTTCTTCAAAACATTTTCGTAGGATGCACTTGTTACCGTAGTGCCCTTAGGAATGCAATGGGTAAGGATTATGCCCTCGCTGTCCCAGAACATGGACACCATCATTTTTTCAGCACTGGCGGTTACCTGAAATTTTTTTGGCGGCGGTGAATCTGTGTGCTTCCATTGAGCTGACTTGCGCTTTGTTTCTGGATTGAAAAATGGCATCCACGTCTCATCCATTGTCACAACCGACGAAAAGAAAGTCCCATTCATACTGTCGTTGCGCGTCAACATTGCTTGGCAACATGCCACACGGGCAGCCATGTGGTCGTCCGTCAGCATTCGTGGCACCCACCTGGATGACACTTTTCGCATTTTCAGGTCGTCATGCAGGATTGTGTGCACAGAACCCACAGAAATGCCAACTCTGGAGGCGATCTGTTCAACAGTGATTCGGCGATCCCCCAAAACAATTCTCTCCACTTTCTCGATGATGTCAGACCGGCTTGTGCGAGCCCGAGGTTGTTTCGGTTTGTTGTCACACAATGTTCTGCCTTCATTAAACTGTCGCACCCATGAACGCACTTTTGACACATCCGTAACTCCATCACCATAACTCCAACACCACATGTCTCCTTCAACTGTCGATGAATTTCAATTGGTTTCACACCACGCAAATTCAGAAAACGAGTGATTGCACACTGTTCAAGTAAGGAAAACGTCGCCATTTCAAGTATTTAAAACAGTTCTCATTCTGGCGGTAAAATTCCATCTGCCGTACGGTGCTGCCATCTCTGGGACGTATTGACAATGAACGCGACCTCTTTTTAAAACAATGCGCATGTTTCTATCTCTTTCCAGTCCGGAAAAAAAATCGGAGGCCTTAAAACTTGAACGCACCTCGTACAACGCCCTCAGCCAAGTAGTTCCAGATTACATTTCCTTGCTCATTTATTACGTTGTGCCTTGCATAGTTTTGTTTCTATACGTGTAATGTTTCTAAATTGGCGTAACAAGTCGTTGACTGTCGTTAATTGGAGATTCTTATTTGTGGTATGCCGGTAACATCCTGGAAAATAAAGTTTTTGTAAAATCAAGATTTTGCGTACCACGTGGTGGTTAGTAAGCATGAGGTACTTTGTGTTACCAGGTACTGATTATGAGGCCAGGATCCCTGCGATTGTACGAAACACGCTTGCTATCACATGCTGCGTAGGTATTTGTGGTTATTTAATTCAATTTCTATGTGTTTTTATTTTGCTAACTGTGGGGAACAGAAGCCTTTCTGACACACACTTGTGTAGACTGAGATGGAGAATCTAAATAGTTGACGTATAGTATTATCTGTATTTTTCGTGTCGTGTAATTACTGTTATTAAATCCATTTTTTAGAATTCCGGACCTCAGTCGGTAAAAACGGGACCCTTATAATTAGGATCACTTTGTTGTCCGTCTGTCTTTCTGTATGTCTGTTAACACTCCCTTTTCTCAGGATGGGGAAGACGTAACAAGTTGAAATTTATGTCACATAGTAAGGTCTACGATCCAGTGACGGCGCAAAAAAATTAAGCTTCTAAGCACTCAAAAGATATTGCCATTTATGTCACATATTTTGATACTTGCAAACTCATCAAAACCTACAGATGAACTATCAGTATATGTAATCAAGTTTGTACGGAACCCTCACAGCTCCAGTCCTACTAGCACTTGACCAGTTTTTTTTTTTATGCTGTCTAAATGAAAAATGTACTTGGTGTGTCTGGTAATGGAGATCTCGTTTAACCTACATGATTTGTCTTAGGGCGAACAGTGTGCTAGATGTGAGGAACATGTGCGCTTTTATCGCGTAGTAATACGCATGTAAATTTGTTGCATGTGGGTAATGCACTCATATTTTCCTTTTCTAGTGTCTGACTCACGTGTTATGCAGAATTGTTTCGCATTTCTTTCATCACATGTCGTCTGTTCGTAACTGCGATTATTTTTATTAAAACTGACTACTCTACGGTCTGAGAAATAGTATGAGAAGACATGCATTAAGAGATTAAAGGTTTTAGAAAACACGTGGTCAGGACCAAGCAATTCCACTGGACGACCATTTGCCGCGAGGCATGGTAGCCTGTAGCATCGCTTTTCTTACAGCCTTAATTGCCAGTGTCAAGCAGTCTGCAAACAAAATTACAGGCAAGCGTCTATTTGTCTGCTAACTCCACATGGCTGCTAGAACGTTTCTGATGTGGTTAGGTACAGAATAATAAAACACCTGGTGTAGGTCGTCCTTGTGCCATCAGAAATTTCATCTGGTGTATGCTCTTGTACGGGGTGTTCAAAAAGTGTCTCCGCAGTGCCGTATGATTGCTAGCCGCGCGTGACGTATGATTGTCCGCCTGCCTGGGTTACTTCCCTTCAAGTGGACTCTCCCAACATTCCAATGTTTCGTTTATCTCAGCCAGCGTCAGTAGTATCGTTGGCGCGTGTCGTTAAGTGATGACGCGAACGTTTAAGTTTAGTTCCTTTGTTCGTTTGTTTCGTTTTTGTCACTGTTAAAATGCTAATCGTTGAAGAACGTGTGTTTTTTGTCGAACAAGTGTTCAAATCTGACTGTAAATACACAGTTTCAGTTCGTCAAACATTTAATTCAGTTTTCCCGGAGACAACACTTCCACATCGCGATACGGTGCGAGATTTGATTAACAAATTTCGAAGTACGGGTTAAGTGACAGATGCACCGAGAAGTGGTCGTCCTAGCGTTTTGTCTGAGAATAAACTACTCGACATTTCCAATAAAATGTCCATGAGTCCGAACAAGTCAGTAAGAAAACTCGCCCAGGAAATAGTGCCGGAACGACCCACACAGCTGTAAGAAAAAAATTAGAACTTTTCCCATACAAAGTGACAGTCGAGCAAGAACTGAAAAACACTGATCATGGCAAGAGACTGCATTATTGTCAAGTGTTCAAAAATTTCGTTCAACAAAATGGAAGGGATATTCTTAATGAAACGTTTTCCACTTATGAGGCGTGCTTGCGTTTCTCCGGGTACATGAACTCGCAAAATTCTCGTATGTGAAGTACTTCCAATCCATTGTGTATCCATGAGGAACCACTTCATTCTGTGAAAATAGGAGTTTGGATTGCAATTTCTAGACGTCGGATTGTGGGTCCCGTATTTTTCAACGAAACAATAAACGCACAACGATACTGCAGTCATATTCTGTACCCATTCATAGGAGAACTTGTGTTAAGTGAAATACTGAACGTTTACTTTCAAAAAGATGGTTCAACCGCGCATACTGCTCGCGTTTCAGTGTCACTGCTTGCTGACGTTTTTGGTGATCGCATAATTTCACAGGGACTTTGGCCTCTACGATCGCCTGAACTAACACCATCTGAATTTTTCTTCTGGGGTGCAGCGAAAGCAGCTGTCTACAAAAACCGTCCAAAACCCTTCGATGAATTGAAAACTGCGCTACTCACTTTCACTGCTTCTGTTACAGAAGAAATGTTACAGCTTGTGTTTGGAAACATGATAGACGAATTGAATTGTGTATTCAACAACAGGGGGAACTCTTTCAACATTTAATGTGAAAATTTGTAAGTAAAAATGAATATTCAATAAATTAATTACTTGTATTTCACCGAGTTTCATTTCGGTATATTCACTGCGGCATACGGCACGCGCGGCTAACAATCATACGGCACTGCGGAGAGACTTTTTGAACACCCCGTATAAATAATAATAAATTGATGCCGTCCCGTGTAAATAATAAGTCAGCTGCAACATTCACTATAGTCAGATGCAAATGTTTTCAGCCTGTTGCGCTTGTATACACGTTACTATTCACACGTTCATTTATACTCAGCATCAGTCAGATGTGCTTTTGTATTCAGCGTGAGTCAGATGTATTTTTGTAGTCAGTATCAGTCAGATATGCTTCTCTATTCAACATTAGTCAGATGTGCTCACATATTCAGTCAGCTGATTGGTCAGTAGATTTGGGGGAGAGGACCAAACAGCGAGGTCATCGGATTAGGGAAGGATGGGAAAGGAAGCCAGCCGTGCCCTTTCAGGGGAACGATCGCGGGATTTGCCTGAAGCGATTTAGGGAAATCATGAAAAACCTAAATCAGGACTGCCGTACGCGGGTTTGAACCGCCGTCCTCCCGATGCGAGGCCAGTGTGCTAACCACTGCGGCACCTCGCTCGGTATATTCTGTTGTTGTTGTGGTCTTCAGTCCTGAGACTGGTTTGATGCAGCTCTCCATGCTACTCTATCCTGTGCAAGCTTCTTCATCTCCCAGTACCTACTGCAACCTACATCCTTCTGAATCTGCTTAGTGTATTCATCTCTTGGTCTCCCTCTACGATTTTTACCCTCCACGCTGCCCTCCAATACTAAATTGGTGATCCCTTGATACCTCAGAACATGTCCTACCAACCGATCCCTTCTTCTGGTCAAGTTGTGCCACAAACTTCTCTTCTCCCCAATCCTATTCAGTACCTCCTCATTAGTTATGTGATCTACCCATCTAATCTTCAGCATTCTTCTGTAGCACCACATTTCGAAAGCTTCTATTCTCTTCTTGTCCAAACTATTTATCGAGTCAGAGCAATTTTGTTTAAAATAACACACAGCCTGAATCATTCTAAATTTCACAGTCAACTGGAGAGATTGAGCTGTAACTATTGTGGATGTACACATCTGAGTCTGCTGATACCAAGATAAAATGGAAACAGGAATATCAGTAAAATATTATGTTGCAATTTTTGTAACAACAGACTATATTCTGGATTTATAGTATATCATACTTATCTTGCTGTAGTAGTTTGCATGGTTCGTCACAGCAAATAGACGGAAAACCTTACATAATATGGAAAACAAAGAAGTAAATGTTTTAAATCACTTCGTTCGACAACTTGTTCCCCACCATAGTTCGCTCTCGAGACTTCAGTTGTACGCGAACTTGTATACTCCCAAAAGCTTCTGAAGTGGAGGCAAGTGTGCGTGTATGACCTCGAAGATGAAGTGCCCCATGCGTAGGTAAAATAAGTTTTGGCTGTGATAAGGTGCTGGAATTCCACATATCTCGCTTTTCCTGCACTCGAATGCCATGCCTACCTCCAGCATAATGTCTGACTTCATCCCGTTCACGTTGAGAGACGTTTCATTTTAGACACGTTTCATGTCGCGTATTCGCGTGTGCATCGGTAGGCACTTGCCCGTCTCAAAGATCTTTAGTAACTTACTGCTCTGCTGGGGTAGTAGGAATCTGTAAGACATGTCCCAGCAAGTCGTCTGAGCTTTGATTCGGCTCAACCAATTCCGAAGCTTGGCGTCAGAATTGGTCTGCGAGGCCTAATGGCCGACAAAGACATCCCTGCCTTCTGCTTGCTAAAAAATGGCTCTGAGCACTATGGGACTTAACATCTGTGGTCATCAGTCCCCTAGAACTTAGAACTACTTAAACCTAACTAACCTAAGGACATCACACACGTCCATGCCCGAGGCAGGATTCGAAACTGCGACCGTAGCGGTCGCGCGGTTCCAGACTGTAGCGCCTAGAACCGCTCGGCCACTCTGGCCGGCTTCTGCTTGCTGCCATGCTGTCAAAGAGGCTGTTCTACCTTGTATTATAGATGCTTTGTCTTATGACAGTGGATTCGACTTATTCAACTGACTTTTTCTGAATTACTGTGAGATGTCGTCAGATTGAGCTGCATTTACGTGACTGTATGTTACTTGGTTTGCATGTTATATTACAATGGATTTCTTTCTGCAATATAGTTTGTAGACTAGTTTAACTTGGGAAATGTAAGGTCAGATGCACACTCACCTTCTCAGAACTTGTGGGATCAATACCCACTTTTATTTTAGTCATCCAAAGTTTCAAGTTGCTTAGTTCATTCCTCTTTTGATCATCAAATGATATTTCAGGTATTTATGTTAATTCTGGTGACTTTTTTTGTGGTGCCCAGATGGTAATGTAATGACATGAGCTACAGCCACAGCCATGCACCAAATCTAGAACATTCATAACTATCTCCCCCAACTGCAGTCGTTGACCTGTCAATATTCAAGGAGCGAAGCATTTCCGTGTCGCTTGATTACCTTGAGTCAATGACCTGGACGTTTCTGCCATTCGACCCACTAACACACGACAACAGTCGGGACTCAGACACTCGCCCGTGTTTGAGACATTTCCACTAGACCCAGGTACGTGGATCCTTCCAAGAAGTCATCCTCAGACAGCTACATTTAAACCAGGGTCCACCACAGTGCGCCAGATTCCAAGCATGCAGGGTGTGCGTGTCGCAGGCGATCCGAGGTCCGGCCTGCTCCGCTTTGCTCGTTTCTTCTCGGAAGTAGTCCCTGGAAGAGTGCGACATTCTATTGAGTATTGCGCTGTCGCATTTTTCGGTCGGCACAAGTCACTTCAGTTCGGCAAAGTCGTGGTGTAAGCGCTGTTTACCCCACGCTATTTGTTCGTCGTGCGAAGGACGTTCACAGGTCCACAAACTGTTTGTCCAAAACCAGACAGTCTAGCGATCTATCATAACAAGCCTTTATACATGAAATGAAATGACAGAGAGGGATCAGAATTCTATATACGAGGCCTGTTCAAAAGTAAGCTCCGATTGATTGCCAAATTGAAACCACAGTGAACATCAGAAATGTTTTACTTGTAACAATTAGCTACACCTTTCAGCTACTTCTCTACGTAGTCGCCGTTCTGACTTAGACTTTTGTCATAGCGTTGTACCAACTTTTCAATAGCCTCATCATAGAAGGCAGCCGCCAGTGCTTTCCGCCAATTCTCCACGCTGGCCTACACCTCGTTGTCTGTGTCAAAATGTTGTCTTCAAAGACAGCGGTTCATGTGACCAGAGATGAAACTCAGGGGGAGACAATTGCGGACTGTATTGTGGGTAATCTCACATTTCCATTTGAAAACGATGCAGGAGCATCTTCATTGCCCCTGCAGAATGCGGCTAAGAATTGTCTTGAAGAAGAAACAGTACGACAGTTATGTAATGTTAGCTGCATAGCTTCAGGCGAAATTTCTCACCAGGCCCTCGTACTTGGCGGCAGACACTATTTTCTAGACATCTTTACGCACTCACTGCGAGCTCAGAAATGAGAAGAGCGACGTGATGCTAACTGGGGTTATACTAGAGACACTACCCAACACATCTGTGCAAAGCTTTATCGGATTTTCATAGTCGTTTCCATTTCGCGACCGATCGGAGCTTACTTTCTGAACGCCCCTCGTATATATATATATTAGGCAGTCACATAAGCGACAGGTACTGCATATTTTGTATGAGACGACATTACAGTACCATGCAGGAAGAATTTAGAGATTTAGTTGACAATGGAAGAGCAAAAAATTGCAACGATCGACTGACAGGATTCATTGTTTTGTATATCAAGAAAATCTTTGTGGTTAATTTGTAGACGTGGAACACGTGAACAAATTACTAGTACGAACAGTATAATTTCTGAAGTCGCACGTATTATTCCACTGTCAGTTGCAACTGTTTTAGATGGGAATGAATGAAGGATATGGAGACTTTATGTATTACTGGAAAGCACTATGGTCAAAGCAAGGGGAATGCCTGGAGCGCTTCTTGGCTTTAAAACCCACTGTCATTGAATTTATGAAGGAAAAAGGAGCGCAGGAACGAAAATTAGAATAACAGAAATGTTTGCAGACCTCGCATTATATGTGGACACGACTCAACTTTGCCCACAGTAAGAGCGGCAAGTTGAGAAACAACTTCTTTCCGATTTGATGTGGATGCATTTACAAAGAAAATCGCGTTGTAGAAGGGACATTCTGGCAAACAGAGTCCAGTTCCCTAAGCTCCCCGCCATTAAAGAAAAACTAAATTTTGAAGAATTCATTGTTGCCGTGACAGAATTACAAGGACAGTTTCCTAAACGTTTTGTGGGCATTGCCAACCTTACATTTGTTTTTGAGCTGTTTTCGAGACCGTTTGCCGTTTCAGTTGAAAGCGGCCTGTGCCTGTGCAGATGTAACTGATTGATCTGCAAGGTAATGTCTGTTTCAAGGACAAATCCCTTTAAAGTTAAAACTATCATCGATGCCTGCACTCCTTTCTTCGGGTAGAGTTCCATATCTCCATAATGAGGTTGCAAAAGTGCTACAATATTTTGGCCAATATGCAGGGTGTCCCATTTATCTTTACCACTCTAAATAAGTGTTTGTCCAGATACAAATTACAAAATGTTTCAAGCAAATGTTCTTTAGCCGTCAGGGGGACATCAATCAGTATGATTGCCTTGTTTGTAGCTTTGATTTTTACAAAGATATGAACAGCGGTATAACTTTTTTAAATGGCACCCTGTATTTTTTATTCTGTAATTCATTTCCTCTCCTGAAGATCTATTCAAAAGTGTATCACAGTACACCATTCTCTGAAACACAACATTATTAATTACATAACACAACACTGACGTTGACTCTCCCAGCGCTTTGTGCAGGTACTCGTGGTAATGGAACACGTCCACGTGCTGTCATTGACAGAGGACGTGTTTGGTCATGTGGAATGCACACCCGTCATTCCTTCAACTATCGTCAGTTGAAGAGTTGTGTGAGTAGAATGTACACCAACGAAGAAAAGGTAGAAATTCCATTTATCTACGGCGAACGTAAGTTACCAGAGCAGTAATTGAGGAGCACCGGAACAAAACCCGATATATCCACTTTTGCTGTATTCGCGTGTTTGAGCTGTAGGGGGGGGAGATACGGGAGTAATAATACATGCTGCCACAAAATAATTTTCGGCACAACGCGACCTCAAGTGTTTTATGGTGTGTTTCTTCTTTTTATAGCTTGTGGAGCCATTTAGAGATCACTATTTGTTACTTTTTGTATTAACAGTGTAAGTAGGCTGTTTAAGTTTTTTATTGGTAACGCCACCTCTGTATGAAAATCACTGACTGTGCTGTGTGCAGTCCGTGGCTGCTTTGCATTGTTGTAATACTCGCCATTGTAGTGTTGGGCAGCGGCAGCTGGATGTGAACAGCACGTAGCGTTGCGCAGTTGGTGGTGAGCCGCCAGCAGTGGTGGATGTGGGGAGAGAGATGGCGGAGTTTTGAAATTTGTCATGAACTGCTATATTTATATATGATGATATCAAGGTAAATACATTATTGTTTGTTCTCTATTAATATCTTTCATTTGCTAACTATCCCTATCAGTAGTTAGTGCCTTCCATAGTTTGAATCTTTTATTTAGCTGGCAGTAGTGGCGCTCGCTGTATTGCAGTAGCTTGAGCAGCGAAGATTTTTGTGAGGTAAGTGATTTGTGAAAGGTATAGTTTAATGTTAGTCAGGGCCATTCTTTTGTAGGGAATTTTGAAAGTCAGATTGCGTTGCGCTAACAAAATATTGTGTGTCAGTTTAAGCACAGTCATGTATAATTGTTCAAAGGGGACGTTTCAACAGCAAATGAGGCTTTATCGGTTTTTGTTCTGGCGCTCCTCAATTGCAATACTGTTTTCTTATGTACGGATACATTTAGTACAGTAGTTTAGTCCTTTTGAGTACTGCTGTGTTGAGTAGGCATACAGTAAAGGCTGTCCTTCCTACAAACTGCATCGACATAACATTTCTTGCATTGCTGTTGTTGTTGTTGTTGTTTTTGAATGTAGGCGAAATGCTACGCAGGCAGCGGAACTGTACAGAGAGCGATATCCTGACAAGAACCCACCTTCCGACGGATGTTTTCTCGTCTTGTTGCGACGCTTCAGGAAATGGGAAGTTTCAACCTACGTCAACGCAATCGTCGTAGCACTCGCACAGACG
Organism: Schistocerca serialis cubense; assembly: GCF_023864345.2. Lineage (NCBI taxonomy): Eukaryota > Metazoa > Arthropoda > Insecta > Orthoptera > Acrididae > Schistocerca > Schistocerca serialis. The sequence goes on from NC_064638.1 coordinate 1,173,588,821, forward strand.
AAGCTGCCGAAGTTACTGTTGTCGTTTCCGTTGCTATGAATCCACATGTGAACACAAGACAGCTTGAACACGCGACTGGCGTTCCTAAAACCTGTGAACATCGTATTCTTACACGTCACCTGTTCCATCCTTACTATGTACACCTACATCAAGAATTGCATGGGAATGATTTCCAGAATCGTGTACAGTTCTGTCAGTGGGCACAGCAGCAAATCCTCGCCAACCCGAACTTCATCTCCAATGTTCTACTTACCGATGAATGTTCGTTCTCAAGCAAAGGACAGACAAATACAAGGAACATGCATTACTGATCCAGCGACAACCCACGATGGCTTAGACAGGTGGAACATCAGGGTCTATGGAGAATTAACGTCTAGTGTGGGATGCTTATTGGCCCTTATTTCACAAATGGTAGTCTAAACGGCAAGGCGTATGCCTACTTCCTCAGACGAATTCATCCTCCCCTTCTGGAGAAAGTGCCGCTAAGAACCAGAATGCTTATGTGGTATCAACACTTTGGATGTCCAGCACATAATGCCTTGAGTGCACATCGTGTTCTGAACCGAAGGTATCCTGCCAGATGGATTGGTCAAGGAGGAACAGTTACTTGGTCTGCTAGGTCACCTGATTTAAATCCTCAGGACTTTTTTCTTTGGGCATGCATTAAAGACGTTGTCTATCGTGATATTCCAACAACTTCAGAGGACATGCAGGAACGTATCGTGCTTGCTTGTAATTCTCTTTAGCAGACAAGGCTGGAAGCAGTAAATAATTCTTTCATTCAACGAGTGCACCAGTGTATCGGTGTCCAGGGACACCACTTTCAGCACCTTTGAATGTTCTACTCCAGGGCACTGGTACAGGAGAGCCAAAGTCAATTTTGTGTTATGTTTTTACTTGGTTTTCATTTGTTTTCTGAAAACTCTAGCAAGTGGACGAGTTTGTGATCCCGGGCTGAAAGTCAGTGTTGTGTTGTGTAATTAATAACGTTGTGTTTCAGTGAATGGTACACTGGATATATTTTTGAATAGGTCTTCAGGACAGGAAATGAATTAAAGAATAAAAAATATAGGGTGCCGTTTAAAAAAGTCATACCGCCGTTCATATCTTTGTAAAAAACAAAGCTACAACGAAGGCAATCATGCTGATTGATGTCCCCAGACGGCTAACGAACATTTGCGTGAAACATGTTGTGATTTGCATCTGGACAAACAGTTATTTAGGATCGTCAAGTTTAATGGGACGCCCTGAGTGTGTGTGAAACGCATATTTTCTATTATGAAACGATTATGTGCCCCCCCCCCCCCCCCCCCCCCATGAACCATAGACCTTGCCGATGGCGGGGAGGCTTGCGTGTCTCAGCGATACAAATAGCCATACCGTACCTACAACCACAACGGAGGGAAATCTGTTGAGAGGCCAGACAAACGTGTGGTTCCTGAAGAGGGGCAGCAGCCTTTTCAGTAGTTGCAGGGGCAACAGTTTGGATGATTGACTGATCTGGCCTTGTAACACTAACGCAAACAGCCTTGCTGTGCTGGTACTGCGAATGGCTGAAAGCAAGGGGAAACTGCAGCCGTAATTTTTCCCAAGGGCACGCAGCTTTAGTGTATGGTTAAATGATGATGGCGTCCTCTTGGATAAAATATTCGGAACTCCGGGCGGGAACTACTCAAGAGGACGTCGTTATCAGGAGAAAGAAAACTGGCATTCTACGGATCGGAGCGTGGAATGTCAGATCCCTTAATCGGGCAGGTAGGTTAGAAAATTTAAAAAGGGAAATGGATAGGTTAAAGTTAGATATAGTGGGAATTAGCGAAGTTCGGTGGCAGGAGGAACAAGACTTTTGGTCAGGTGAGTACAGGGTTATAAATACAAAAGCAAATAGGGGTAATGCAGGAGTAGGTTTAATAATGAATAAAAAAAATAGGAGTGCTGGTAAGCTACTACAAACAGTATAGTAAACACTTTACTGTGGCCAAGATAGACACGAAGCCCACGCCTACTACAGTAGTACAAGTTTATTTGCCAACTAGCTCCGCAGATTGCGAAGAGATTGAAGAAATGTATGATGAGATAAAAGAAATTATTCAGGTACTGAAGGGAAACGAAAATTTAATAGTCACGGGTGACTGGAATTCGATGGTAGGAAAAGGAAGAGAAGGAAACGTAGTAGATGAATACAGATTGGGGGTAAGAAACGAAAGAGGAAGTCGCCTGGCAGAATTTTGCACAGAGCATAACTTAATCATAGCTAACACTTGGTTCAAGAATCATAAACGGAGGTTGTATACATGGAAGAAGCCTGGAGGTACTGACAGGTTTCAGAAAGATTATATAATGGTAAGACAGAGATTTAGGAACCAGGTTTTAAATTGTAAGACATTTCCAGGGGCAGATGTGGACTCTGACCACAATCTATTAATTATGAGCTGTAGATTAAAACTGAAGAAACTGCAAAAAGGTGTCAATTTAAGGAGATGCGAACTGGATAAACTGACTAAACCAGAGGCTGAACAGAGTTTCAGGGAGAGCATAAGGGAACAATTGACAAGAATGAGGGAAAGAAATACAGTAGAAGAAGAATGGATAGCTTTGAGGGATGAAGTAGCGAAGGAAGCAGAGGATCAAGTAGGTAAAAAGACGAGGGGTGGCAGAAGTCCTTGGGTGACAGAAGAAATACTGAATTTAATTGATGAAAGGAGAAAATATAAAAATGCGGTAAATGAAGCAGGCAAAAAGGAATACAAACGTCTCAAAAATGAGATCGACAGGAAGTGCAAAATGGCTAAGCAGGGATGGCTAGAGGACAAATGTAAGGATGTAGAGGCTTATATCACTAGGGGTAAGATAGATACTGCCTACAGGAAAATTAACGAGACCTTTGGAGAAAAGAAAACCACTTGTATGAATATCAAGAGCTCAGATGGAAACCCAGTTCTAAGCAAAGAAGGGAAAGCAGAAAGGTGGAAGGAGCATATAGAGGGTCTATACAAGGGCGATATACTTGAGGACAGTATTATGGAAATGGAAGAGGATGTAGATGAAGATGAAATGGGAGATACGATACTGCGTGAAGAGTTTGACAGAGCACTGAAAGGCCTAAGTCGAAACAAGGCCCTGGGAGTAGACAACATTCCATTAGAACTACTGACAACCTTGGGAGAGCCAGTCCTGACAAAACTCTACCATCTGGTGAGCAAAATGTATGCGACAGGCGAAATACCCTCAGACTTCAAGAAGAATATAATAATTCCAATCCCAAAGGAAGCAGGCGTTGACAGATGTGAAAATTACCGAACTATCAGTTTAATAAGTCACGGCTGCTAAATACTAACGCGAATTCTTTACAGACGATAGTAAAAAACTGGTAGAAGCCGACCTCGGGGAAGATCGGTTGGGATTCCGTAGAAATATGGGAACACGTGGGGCAACATACGTTTGTAGCATTTGTAGACTTGGAGAAAGCTTTTGACAGTGTTGACTGGAATACTCTCTTTCAAATTATGAAGGTGGCAGGGGTAAAATACAGGGAGCGAAAGGCTATTTACAATTTGTACAGAAACCAGATGGCAGTTATAAGAGTCGAGGGACATGAAAAGGAAGCAGTGATTGAGAAGGGAGCGAGACAGAGTTGTAGCCTATCCTCGATGTTATTCAATCTGTACATTGAGCAAGCAGTAAAGGTAACAAAAGAAAAATTTGGAGCAGGAATTAAAGTCCAAGGAGAGGAGATAAAAACTTTGAGGTTCGCCGATGACACTCTAATTCTGTCAGAGACAGCAAAGGACTTGGAGAGAGCAGTTGAACGGAATGGACAGTATCTTGAAAGGAGGAAATAAGATGAACTTCAACAAAACAAAAACGAGGATAAAGGAACGTAGTCGAATTAAACCAGGTGATGCTGAGGGAATTAGATTAGGAAATGATAAACTTAAGTAGTAGATGAGTTTTGACATTTGTGCAGCAAAATAACTGATGATGGACGAAATGGAGAGGATGTAAAATGTAGACTGGCAATGGCACGAAAAGCGTTTCTTAAGAAGAGAAATTTGTTAACATCGAGTATAGATTTAAATGTCAGGAAGTCCTCTATTAAAGTACCGGGTGATCAAAAATTCAGTATAAATTTGAAAACTGAATAAATCACTGAATAATATAGATAGAGAGGTACAAATTGACACACATGCTTGGAATGACATGGGGTTTTATTAGAACCAAAAAAAAAATACAAAAGTTCAAAAAATGTCCGACAGATGGCGCTTCATCTGATCAGAATAGAAATAATTAGCATAACAAAGTAAGACAAAGCAAAGATAATGTTCTTTACAGGAAATGATCAGTATGTCCACCATCATTCCTCAACAATAGCTGTAGACGAGGAATAATGTTGTGAACAGCACTGTAAAGCATGTTCGCAGCTATGATCAGGCATTGGCGTCGGATGTTGTCTTTCAGCATCCCTAGAGATGTCGGTCGATCACGATACAGTTGCGATTTCAGATAACCCCAAAGCCAATAATCGCACGGGCTGAGGTCTGGGGACCTGGGAGGCCAAGCATGACGAAAGTGGCGGCTCAGCACACGATCATCACCAAACGACGCGCGCAAGAGATCTTTCACGCGACTAGCAATACTTTGTTGTTTTTTTTTTTTTTTTGTTATAATAAAACCCCATGTCATTCCAAGCATGTGTGTCAATTTTTACCTCTCTATCTACATTATTAAGTTTTCAAATTTATACTGACTTTTTGATCACCCGGTATTTGTCTGGAGTGTACCCACGTGTGGAAGTGAAACATGGACGATAAACAGTTTAGATAAAAAGAGAATATAAGCTTTTGAAATGTGCTGCTACAGGAGAATGCTGAATATTAGATGGGTATGTCACGTAACTAATGAGGAACTGCTGAACAGGTTTGGGGAGAAGAGAAATTTGTGGTACAACCTGTCTAGAAGAAGGGATTGGCTGGTAGGACACTTTCTGAGGCATCAAGGTATTGGTAATTTAGTACTGGAGGAAGCATGGGGGGAGGGGGGTAAAAATCGTAGGGAGAAACCAAGAGTTGACTACAGTAAGCAGATTCAGGAGGATGTAGGTCGCAGTAGTTACTCGAAGACGATGCATGGGGGCTTAATTAAATATAGAATGCAAATAATTTTAATTTTCGTCGTTGTCTGTCCGATTACGAAGTCTCGTAACCGGTTGGCCCTGACTAGTATTACTCCGTAATCTGACTGCATACAATAACAACATAGAATGAAAGAAAACTTCCGTTAACACAATTAATTAATTAAGTCCCCAGCAACTATAAAACCTACGAAACAACAAAACACAAGTGTAACTGTTCTGTGTGTGGAAGTGTGATTCAACGTACACATCTGGCACGGTTCTTCCTCAATAAAACAAGGTAATTTAAGCACCATTTACACTGAAGTAATTTAAAAAAAAACAGAAATACTATAATTGCACATAGAAACCAGAATTACACTCTAATACATGAACACAAGCCAGATGCTTTGTTGACTGAACCTGTGACCAAGAGGCATTGTTATTTTGCACGTTTGAAATAAAAAAATAAAAGATTTTCTTTACCTTCATATATATTGACGAAACATACACTCTGATCATTACAACATCCGCAATCTAACAGCATCAGCTGTCTAGCCCATCAGAACAACTGCATACAACATGCTCACAACTAGTCACGGCTACATCGGAACTCCTACTGCCCACTTCTCAATATGCACTCTCCACCACGACTTCTCGACAAGAACTCTCCACTACCACCTGTCAACAAACACTGCCAGTGGACGCGGCTGAATAATACTCTTTGGCGCAATCTCTGGCGCTGTGACTCAGTGTAGTCACCTTTCAACGAAGAGGCTTCACAGGATAAGTAGCATGGAGAGCTGCATCAAACCAGTCTTTAGACTGAATACCACAGCAACAACACCTCAGTTACCATTGTCTCTGTAAACATTCCTTCACACTAGTGAAAAAACCTGTAATATGTAAGCTGCGCGGGATTAGCCGAGCGGTCTGAGGCGCTGCAGTCATGGCCCGTGCGGCTGGTCCCGGCGGAGGTTCGAGTCCTCCCTCGGGCATGGATGTGTGTGTTTGTCCTTAGGATAATTTCGGTTAAGTAGTGTGTAAGCTTAGGGACTGATGACCTTAGCAGTTAAGTCCCATAAGATTTCACACACATTTGAACATTTGTAATATGTAATCACCAAAACAAACAACACGAACACAGACTGATGCAACAACCCTCAGACGAAACAAGTATACTATTATCGCAATGTGTTCAGTCTGCTATGTTAGTGCACAATACAGTGCGTAACAAATGCTGAAGCATTCACATACACGTTTGGTCGACCAGTATGCCACAGCAGTACCGTCGTCACACACGCTCAAGAATCTCAGGAGTTTAGAGCAACGCATCCGCAGCAGCGACAGTCTCCAGTAAGCAGGTCCATGCGTGTATCGACTGACGTGCCGCAATCTAGGCTCTTCACGTGCGCCCCAGAAGAAGACCGACATCAGTACCATGTCTGCTAACAGGACTGTTCGTAGAAAAGGAGCACTAGCACTTGTACATTGTGGTGCAATCAGTCAGCGTATATCCTAACATGACACTGAAATTCTGTCAGAGACGGCAAAAGACTTTGTGGAGCAGTTCAACAGAATCGATAGTATCTTTAAAGGAGGTTGTAAGATGAATGTCAAGAAAAATACAAGAAGGTTAATGTAATGGAGTGGAATTTCATCAGACGGTGCTGAGGGGATTAGAAAATAAGATACTAAACATAGTACAGGAGATCTGCAGCAAAATAACAGACGATACCCGAAGAATGTAGAATGCAAGTTTGCCATAACGGGGAGAGTACTTCTGGAAACTATAAATTTGTTAACATCTAACATAAAGTCTTTTCTGAAGCTATATGTCTGGAATGTAGCTTGTACAGAAGTGAAACGTGAACAATTAGCAGTTCAGATTTAGTGGGGCTACGATCTCAAGATGGAGATAAGCTCGTTATTGGTCATACTTAAGTCAAAGGGAGAATGTGGGAAACATTCTGCTTCTGCTGAAAGAATATCTTGCCTGAGAACGGCTTCTGGCGATGGAGTGAGGGTTGCCCGCTCATTTGTGGACGAGGGGACAACTCGTTCTTAGAAACGTTTGTCAATACACCTTGCGACCCCTGCAGTTGCTGTGAAACCATAGCGGTTGTGGGAACTCCGAAGCTATTTGGCAGACATAGAATGGAGGTCTCTCGGGACCTGTCAAACGCCAGACACTGCCAAGTTAAACCGTTCTCGGAAGGGTTTCTCACGGCGCCTTGCGACCCCTGGAATCGTTATGGCAGCTCCAAGACTGTTCCCAAACCCAGAATGGAGGTTTGTCGGTAGCTAAGAACTTTTGGTTTGCTGTTCACAGTAATAGCTGTGGTTTCCAGGCCACAGTTGTTCATCTGGAAGGAGCAAGAGAGGCAGGGGGATAGCAGGAACTGAGTGACCAATGAGTCCTCGTCGCTGTTGTTGTTTAGGAGACAGCTAATCAAAAGAGGGCAGGGGCCATAAGTAGTGCACCGGAGAGTACAGTAGTGAAAAGAGTACAGAAGGAAGTGAGTGTTGGTCCGGACTGTAACTGCGTAACTGTAAAGTGATGACAGCGGCGCGGGGAGTCGGAAGCGGCCCGGAGGGCGGGGGTAGCAGTGCGCCAAGGAACGAAGAGGCACATCGCTCACTGTCGAAGATAACATGCTGTAGTAAACTTCCTGCAGTTTCGAGACTTATTACGCCGGAAAAGCCTACGAAGTCACTTCCTGCAGTTTCATTTATGGGTGGGAGCAAGTAATTCGGATGGGTCGAAAACTGGAGAACGGGTAGTTTATGGATTTTACCATTTGTCAGGAAGGACTGGAAGTGTATGGGGGCTAGATTAAACTTGATTTGTTACGGTTTATTAGACAATAGAAATAACAGATGTATGAGACCGATTTATTATCTACCAATATCTTTTTTTTTATCAAACAACAATACTGTCCACCTTCCACGTGGTTCCATTGGGCAGCTATACATCTAAATCTACATTTATACTCCGCAAGCCACCCAATGGTGTGTGGCGGAGGGCACTTTACGTGCCACTGTCATTACCTCCCTTTCCTGTTCCAGTCGCTTACGGTTCGCGGGAAGAACGACTGTCTGAAAGCCTCCGTGCGCGCTCTAATCTCTCTAATTGTACATTCGTGATCTCCTCGGGAGGTATAAGTAGGGGGAAGCAATATATTCGATACCTCATCCAGAAATGCACCCTTTCGAAACCTGGACAGCAAGCTACATCGCGATGAACAGCGCCTTTCTTGCAGAGTCTGCCACTTGAGTTTGCTTATCATCTCCGTAACGCTTACCGAATAACCCTGTGACGAAACGCGTCGCTCTTCTTTGGATCTTCTCTATCTCCTCTGTCAACCCGATCTGGTACGGATCCCACACTGATGAGCAATACTCAATTATAGGTCGAACGACTGTTTTGTAAGCCGCCTCCTTTGTTGATGGACTACATTTTCTAAGGACTCTCCCAATGAATCTCAAACTGGCACCCGCCTTACCAGCAGTTAATTTTGTATGATCATTCCACTTCAAATCGTTTCGTACCCATACTCCCAGATATTTTACATAAGTAACTGCAACAGTGTTTGTTCCGCTATCATATAATCATACAACAAAGGATCCTCCTTTCTATGTACTCGCAATACATCACATTTGTCTATGTTAAGGGTCAGTTGCCACTCCCTGCACCAAGTGCCTTCCCGCTGCAGATATTCCTGCATTTCGCTGTAATTTTCTAATGCTGCAACTTCTCTGTATACTACAGCATCATCCGCGAAAAGCCGCATGGAACTTCCAACACAAAATACTACAGGGACGGAATCGTCGTTCCCAGTGCTGCAAGCAACGGTGAGAGGCTTCAACTGGTAGGGCCTTTAACGTGCCTTTCACATTCTCTTGAATGCTCTTCAGAGTCCCAAAATAACGCCCCTGTAATATATTTTTCAGTTTCGGGGAAAGAAAAAAGTCATGAGAACGCTAATCAGGTGAATGGGGCCTGTACAACAACATGAATGCCTTTTGAGGTTAAAAATTCCCTGATGAACTGGTCGTGTGACATGGGGCGTCGTCATGATGCAGTATCCACGGGTGTCTCACGATTCACCCGTTTCCTGGGCCGTTCAAGGATGTCTTTGTAAAATACGAGGACTTTTCGAAGAGTAAGGTCTGATCCTGCGCGAAATGGAAACCACAGTGAAAATCCAATGAAGGTTTGCACATGTGTGTTGGAGAGTGTCTCTAGTATGCCCGTCGATCGCATCACGTCGGTCTTTTCTGTTGTGAGTGCACAGTGAGAACGGAAAGATGCCTCGATACATAGTGTCTCCTGTCAAGTATGAGGGAACGGTGAGAAATTTAACCTGATGCCATACAGCCCACCTAACATAACTATCACGCATTTCCTTCTTCATGCCAACTTTAGCCTCACTGTCCAGGGACAATGAAGATGCTCCTGCAGCGTTTTCGATGAGAAGTGTTTGATCACCCACAATACATCCCGACATTGGCTCTCCCTGAGCTTCGTCTCTGCTCACATCGATCGCTGGCCACGAGGACACTGTTTTCTCACAGACGACCAGCGTAAAGAGTGGGCGGGAAGCATAGGCAGCTGCCTTCTATGACGAGGGTATTGAAAATTTGATATAGCGCTACGGCAGTTGTCTACGCCGGAGCGGCGACTGTGTAGACAAGTAGCTGGAAGGTGTAGCTAACTGATTTTTGATTTTTACAGTAGTTTCCATTTCGCGACCAATTACACCTTACTTTCCGAACAGGCCGGCCGCTGTGCCCGAGCGGTTCTACGCGCTTCAGTCCAGAACCGCGTGACTGCTACGGTCGCAGGTTCGAATCCTGCCTCGGGCATGGACGTGTGTGATGTCCTTAGTTAGTTAGGTTTAAGTAGTTCTAAGTCTAGGGGACTGATGACCTCAGATGTTAAGTCCCATAGTGCTTAGAGCCATTTGAACCATTTTCCGAACAGCCTCTTACTTTGTGAGTAGGCTCTTTAGGTTCTTATATTGGTAACGCCACCGCCACGTAGCGCTCTGTATGAAAATCACTGGTTGTGCTGTGTGTAGTCTGTGGCTGGGTGGCATTGTTGGAATTTGCTATTGTAGTGTTGGGCAGTTGGCTGTTAACAGCGAGTAGCGCTGCGCAGTTGGAGGTGAGCCGCCAGCAGTGGTGGATGTGGGGAGAGAGATGGCGGAGTTTTGAGAGCGGATAATCTGGACGTATGTTCATCAGAGACAGTAAATTTGTAAGACTGGATGTCATGAACTGATATATATATATATATATATATATATATATATATATATATATAATGACTTTTGAACACTATTAAGGTAAATACATTGTTTGTTCTCTATCAAAATCTTTCATTTGCTAACTATGCCTATCAGTAGTTAGTGCTTTCAGTAGTTAGAATCTTTTATTTAGCTGGCAGTAGTGGCGCTCGCTGTATTGCAGTAGTTCGAGTGACGAAGATTTTTGTGAGGTAAGTGATTCATGAAAGGTATAGGTTATTCTTAGTCAGGGCCATTCTTTTGTAGGGATTTTTCAAAGTCAGATTGCGTTGCGCTAAAAATATTGTGTGTCAGTTTAGTGTTGATCAGAATAAGTAAAGACCGAAATGTCTGAGTACGTTCAGTTCTGCTCAGCTGTTTGAAAATCAAATAATATAAGAGGTTTTTCAGCACAGTAATTCATAAATTTTTTCTACAGGGACGCTTCAACTTGGTTGACGGTTTGTCCTGGAGAAACTAATTCTTAACACACGATATCCCTATTGTCAAAAGAGCAAATCAGTATTATTTTGATCTTTGCTTTGCTCATTTGAGCTTTCTTCCGTCGATGACGTGTGCCACTTGTCACTTTGCCACTTTATCTCAGCATTGTACGGAAAAGTCCAGGATCAGCTGCGATCACACGTATGAACGATTCGTGGTCATGCCAACCGTCTCAAGAAGCTCAACGCAATACGTTTCTTCGATCATCCTTCTGCTCAGTCGTAAGGTTCTTCGGCACCGCTTTGGCGCAAACCTTTCGCATGTGCAAATCTTAGGTCAAAATTTGATGTTCGGTGAAAGTGTTTAATTGTCAAACTCCGGTCTGATCGCACAAGAGCACGCAAACATTCGTCGTTATCGTCGGTTTTTGAAGCTGAAGATCTCCCTGAGAGAGGTTCATCTTCAAGGTGTTCTCAGCCGTCCAACGATGATTTGCGCCATCGTAAAACTTGTGGTCTTCATAAGGAATGTTCCCCATAGGCCTGTTTCAACTTTTCGAAGGTGACACTCACGGACTCAGCAATTTTAATACAGAACTTCATGGCATAACGTTGCTCTAAATTCTGCTGTTCCATTTCCGTAACACACAAACTAAAACAATTTCACTTGGCTCTCTCAAGAAACACGTGGTGGCTGTACTGAGCCGAAACAAGGACCGAGTCTCTGGAAGGGACGAAGACGCCGACCTACACAAGGAGAACAACACAGGGCTGCCAGATCGCTCGCAGTCTTCACAGTCTCATTAGTTTTCTCGCACACCTTATACAGATACTAGACGAAATATTACTTTTCAAAGTGTAAACGCATGCAGTCGGTTATCGAAGGATGTGAATAGAACTCTTATCACTTTTAATTTATATTACCAGGTCTCTTTATATTACCAGGTCTCTCGCCCTGTAAGTGTTATATGATATACGTGCCGTCATTTTTTTTCAGTGGCCGCCGCAATCTTTGTGTAATGTTATACTATGTTTATATACAGAGTGGTCCATTGATAGTGACCGGGCCAAATGTCTCACGAAATTAGCATCGAACGAAAAATCTACAAGGAACAAAATTCGTCTAGCTTAAAGGGGGAAACCAAAATGCGCTATGGTTGGCCCGCTAGATGGAGCCGCTATAGGTCAAACGGATATCAACTGCGTTTTTTTAAATAGTAACCCCCATTTTTATTACATATTCGTGTAGTACGTAAAGAAATATGAAGGTTTTAGTTGGACCACTTTTTTCGCTTTGTGATAGATGGCGCTGTAATAGTCACAAACGTATAAGTGCGTGGTATCACGTAACATTCCGCCAGTGCGGACGGTATTTGCTTCGTGATACATTACCCGTGTTAAATTGGACCGTTTACCAATTGCGGAAAAGGTCGATATCGTGTTGGTGTATGGCTATTTTGATCAAAATGCCCAACGGACGTGTGCTATGTATGCTGCTCGGTATCCTGCACGACACCATCCAAGTGTCCGGACCGTTCGCCGGATAGTTACGTTATTTAAGGAAACAGGAAGTGTTCGCCACACGTGAAACGTCAACCACGACCTGCAACAAATGATGATGCCCAAGTAGGTGTTTTAGCTGCTGTTGCGGATAATCCGCATACCAGTAGCAGACAAACTGCGCGAGAATCGGGAATCTCAAAAACGTCGGTGTTGAGAATGCTACATCAACATCGATTGCACCCGTACCATATTTCTATGCACCAGGAATTGCGTGGCGACGACTTTGAACGTCGTGTACAGTTCTGCCACTGGGCTCAAGAGAAATTACGGGACGATGACAGATTATTTGCACGCGTTCTATTTAGCGACGAAGCGTCATTCACCAACAGCGGTAACGTAAACCGGCATAATATGCACTATTGGGCAACGGAAAATCAACGATGGCTGCGACAAGTGGAACATCAGCGACCTTGGTGGCTTAATGTATGGTGTGGCATTATGGGAGGAAGGATAATTGGCCCCCATTTTATAGATGGCAATCTAAATAGTGCAATGTATGCTGATTTCCTACATAATATTCTACCGATGTTACTACAAGATGTTTCACTGCATGACAGAATGGTGATGTACTTCCAACATGATGGGTGTCCGGCACATAGCTCGCGTGCGGTTAAAGCGGTATTGAATAGCATATTTCATGACAGGTGGATTGGTCGTCGAAGCACCGCACGTTCACCGGATCTGATGTCCCCGGATTTCTTTCTGTGGGGAAAGTTGAAGGATATTTGCTATCGTGATCCACCGACAACGCCTGACAACATGCGTCAGCGCATGTTGTCAGGCGTGCTAGTTCTGCATGGTTCGCAGGAGAGCTTCTGTAAAGTTTGGAAGGTAGGAGACGAAATACTGGCAGAAGTAAAGCTGTGAGTACCGAGCGTGAGTCGTGCTTCGGTAGCTCAGTTGGTAGAGCACTTGCCCGCGAAAGGCAAAGGTCCCGAGTTCGAGTCTCGTTCGGGCACACAGTTTTAATCTGCCAGGAAGTTTCATATCAGCGCACACTCCGCTGCAGAGTGAAAATCTCATTCTAGAGTAGACGTTTTTGTAATTTGGTGTTTGCACACGTATGCCGAAGATTGGCTGGGTAGATCGTATAACAGATACCACTGTGCTGAGTCGAACTGAAGAGAAGAAATCTGTGGTAAAACTAGACGAAAAGAAGGATCGATTGGTAGGACACATTCTGAGACATCAAGGAATCTTCAGTTTCGTATTAAAGGGAAGTGTAGGGGCTAAACTTGTATAGGTAAGCCAAGGGCTGAATACAGAAAACAGGTTCAAATGGATGCAGACTGCAACGGAAATTCCACTGTTAAATGCAGAGGAGAGAGCGGTTAGGTTGAAAGAGTACATTGAAGGCCTCTAATGTGACGGAAGTAGAAGCAAGAGTCGATTTAGAAAATATAGGGTATCCAATATCAGAATCAGAATTTAAGACAGTTTTGGAGGACTTAAGAGCAAATAAGGCAGAAGGGATAAATAACATTCCATCAAAATTTCTAAATCACCGGGGGAAGTGGCACGAAAACGACTGTTCACGTTGGTGCGTAGAATGTATGAGGCTGGCACAATTCCGAAGACTGAAAGATCTGACAAGTGTGAGAGTTATTGCACATTCAGCTTAGCTGTTCATGCATCCAAGTTGCTGACGAGAATAATGCACAGAAGAATGCAAAACAAAATTGAGGTGTTAGATGACGATCACCTTGGCTTTAAGAAAGGTAAAGGCACGACAGAGGCAACTCTGACGTTGCGGTTGATTATGGAAGCAAGACTAAAGAAAACCCAAGACACGTTCATAGGATTTGTCGACCTGGAAAAAGCGTTCGGCAATGTAAAATTGTGCCATATGTTCGAAATTCTGAGAAAAGTAGAGGTAAGCTGTAAGGAAAGACTGTATTGTACGACATGTACAAGAACCAAGAAGGAATAGTAAGAGTGGATGACTAAGTACGAAGTGAACGGATTAAAAAGGGTGCGAGACAGGGATGTAGTCTTTCGCCCATACTGTTCAATCGGTACATCGAAGAAGCAGTGATGGAAATAGAAGAAAGGTTCAGGAGTGGGGTTAAAATTCAAGGTGAATGAATATCAGTGATACGATTCGATGAAGATACTGCTATTCTGAGTGAAAGAGAAGAAAAATTACGGGATCTGCTGAAATGAATTAACATTCTAATGAGTACGGAATATGGATTGAGAGTAAATCGAAGAAAGGCGAAATTAATGAGAAGTAGCAGAAATGAGAACAGCGAGAAACTTAACATCAGGATTGATGGTCATGAACTAGATGAAGTTAAGGAATTTGTTACCTAGGCAGAAAAATAACCAATGACGGACGGAACAAGGAGGACATGAAAAGCAGTCTAGCATTGGCAAAAAGGGCATTCCTCACCAAGAGAAGTTTACTAGTATCAAACATAGGACTTAATTTGAGGAAGAAATTTCTTAGAACGTGCCTTTGGAGCACAGCATTGGATGGTAGTGAAACATAGACAGTCGGAAAGCCGGAACAGAAGAGAATCGAAGCATTTGAGACGTGCTGCTACAGACGAATGTTAGATAGTAGGTGGACTGATAAGGCAAGGAATGAGGACAATTCTGGAAATTTGTGGTAAGTTCCTATTGGACCGCCGGCCGAGTGGCCGAGCGGTTCTAGGCGCTACAGTCTGGAACCGCGTGACCGCTACGGTCGCAGGTTCGAATCCTGCCTCGGGCATGGATGTGTGTGATGTCCTTAGGTTAGTTATGTTTAAGTAGTTCTAAGTTCTAGGAGACTGATGACCTCGAGTCCCATAGTGCTCAGAGCCATTTGAACCTATGGGGCCAAACAGCTGAGGTCATCTGTCCCTACGCTTACATACGACTTAATCTAGCTTAAACTAACTTACGCTAAGGACACGACTCACACCCATGTACGAGGGAGGAGTCGAACCTCAGACCAGGGGAGCCGCGCGAACTGGAGCAAGACGCCTATGAAAGCGCGGCTACCCCGCTTCATAGAATCTGTTAGGATATCAAGGAATTACTTCCGTGGGAGCTGTAGAGGGCAAAAACTGTAGAGGAAGACAGATCGTGGAATACACCCAGCAAATAACTGAGGACGTAGGCTGCAAGTGCTGCTCTCATTTAAAGAGGTTCGCACAGGAAAGGTATTTGTGGCGCGCTGCATCAAACCAGTCACAAGATTGATGACTAAAGAAAAGGCAGCATTTGTGGCTTTCACAGACTAGACTAGCATCGGGAGCTGCATCAAACTGGCATCCGGATTGATGACCACAACAACAACAGGAGCGACTCACCAGTACGTGTGGGTTTTCGTCATCCCGTACATAGCTGTAAACAACAAGAACGCAGGAAAATTGTGAATTACTTCACGTCACTGTAGGAATCAGTTTGTAAATTGATCTCGAAATGGGAAGTCCTTTAGCAGCAGTGACTGCAGCTTCCGTGGGTGGTGCGAGTGCAATTGTTCGTCACTTACGATCGTCAGAACAGTTACTTGCTTATGTGCATGGCCTTATTGCTGGTGGCACAGTTCATCACGAATAGCATACGATACATTCTCTTCCCCGTCCGCTGTTCCGCCATTCCTCGCACGGCCGCCACTTTGCATTGTAATGCGAAGTGGTGCGGTGTCTGGCGGTTCCCACATAAACACGCAGAAGTACAGTGACGAAGTTGCCGCCGCTGTCGGAGCAGCTGAGCGTAACCTCATTGCGTTGCTGTTTCATTACAGTGAGGTGACAAAAGTCATGGGATAGTGATATGCACATACACAGATGGCAGCATTATCGCGTACGCAAGATATATAAAAGGCAGTGCATTGGCGGAGCTGTCATTTGTACTCAGGTGGGTGATGTGAAAAGGTTTCCCACGTGATTATGGCCACAAGACGGGAATCAACAGACTTTCGGACCAGAAACGTAGTTGGAGCTAGACTCATGGGACACGTTAGAGACGTCGATATTGCGAGATCCACAGTGTCAGGAGTGTGCCGAGAACATCTAATTTCAGGTGCTACCTCTCATTACAAACAACGGAGTAGGCGACGGCCTTCACTTAACGGCCGAGGGCAACAGCGTTTGCGTAGAGTTGTCAGTGCTAATAGACAAGCAACACTGCGTGAAATAACCGCAGAAATCAATGTTGGGCGTCCGATGAACGTTCCCGTTAGGGCAGAGCGGTAAAACTGGCGTTAATGGGCTATGGCACCAGATGACTGACGCCTTTGCTTAAAGCACGACATTGCCTGCAGTGCCTCTCTTGGGCTCGTGACCATATCGGTTGAACCCCAAACGACTGGAAAACCGTGATGTGGTCAACTGACCCCGATTTCAGTTGGTAAATGTTGATAGCAGAGTTCGAGTGTGGTGCAAACCATACGAAGCCATGCAACCATATCGGTTGAACCATAGACGACTGGAAAACCGTGATCTGGTCAACTGACCCCGATTGTTGGTAAGAATTGACAGCAGGGTTCGAGTGCGGCGCGAACCACACGAAGCCATGCAAACAAGTTGTCAACAAGGCACTGCCCAAGCTGATGTTGCTCCGTAATGGCTTGGGCTGTGTTTACGTTATCATTACCTGGAAATGGTTATGGTTCGGCTGCTGAAAGATCATTTGCAGTCATTCACGGATTTCATGTTCCCAAACAAAGACGGAATTTTTATGGGTGACAATGCTCCATCTCACTGGTCCACAATTGTTCGCGATTGTTCTGGACAGTTTGAGCGAATGATTTAGCCACCCAGATTGCCAGAAATGGATCCCACCGAACGTTTTTGGGACATAACCGAGAGGTCGGTTCCTCCACTGGAAACAATTTCGTAAATATGGACGGCTGTAGAGGCAGTACGGCTCATTATTTCTGCAGGGAAATTCCAACGAGTTGCTGAGTCCATGTCACGTCGAGTTGGTGTACTACGCCAGGCAAATGTAGGTCCGACACAATATTAGAAGGTAACCAATGACTTTTGTCACCCCACGTATGTTCAGATTTCTAACGAGCTGCATACAGACCAACTATTCACCAGTAAACCTAACCCATGCATACTACTGTGTATCGAACTAACACTGTCTGAAAAGCAAACCAGAGACAGAGGCGGGCATTACGGATTTCGAGCCTGAGGACGAAGAGCAAGGTGAGTACCACCACTGTCACCAGCATATGAATGCAACAAGTGCCTGTAACAAGTTTTTTTCGAAACAAGACACAAAGCATACATCGTCGATATTTGCGCTGATATGCAGGTATTTTCAGTGCAATACACACCCAAAGATATTATGGGGAAAGAAATCGAACGAAATGCAAGTATTCAGTCACGAGGCACGGGACAGCACGTTCCCTTAATACGAAAATATTCAGAAAATATCCCTGTAGAACCTCAGAAATTTTGTCGGTGGATTTTGGACACACTCTGCATCCGCGGATTTTTCCGTAAATAACTCCAAGGCACACGCATTGCAAGCGTGTACGAAATTAAAGACAATAAGTTGTCTCCACAGAAATTCAAATGGCTGAAGATTGTATTCTCATGATATGGTTGTATCTAAGAACACTGCAGCAATCTGTTTATTGTAGGTTAAAAGTCTCAGTACGAATTTGCGGTTTCTGACAGCCTTCAAGACGTCAGAAAGTGGACGGCAGGGTAAAGGCGTTTTTAAATGTTAATATAACAACCGGGCTCAGCTGACGGGGAACAAGCCTTAAGAGATAAATAATTCGCAAGGCGTTTTATCTCTACTAGCAGGAAACGGCTACGCCAGCAACAAAAATGTAAAACACGATAACTCCTGGCATGCGCAGCTTTTCCTTGTGCGCGCACAAGGTTCTGCTCAGCACACGCAATGTGGCTAATGCCTTAACGTCCGCATTCAAAAGGCGCGAAACCATAAGCTAATCTTGTGTGGCTCCGAACTATATTCCATGAAATATTCAGGAAAAACTCTTCCAATGTTTATCAAAATGCTAAGCAATATTTTTCATTTCAATTATTTTTTTCTCTATCTACATAACATGTTCGTAAATACTCTGCAAGCCACTGTGCAGTGCATAGCGGAGGGTACATCTCACCAGTATTTTCGATGTTCTTCTCCATTCCATTTCCATACTGCACGCGCTAATCCCTCCTACCGTATCCCCAGTGAGATATACGTTGGTTGGAGCATAATCGGACCAAAGGCATCTCCGAATTCAGATTACTATCAACTATATCACCAGAGTTTCGTGAGAACCACGTCGTCTTCCTCAGATATATTCCCATTTAGGCTCGCCAGGCGTTTCTGTCGCATTTCCGTACGTTGCCACTCCAGCAGCGCTTCTTTGAAATAACTGTCATGCCTGTTCGGTAAGGACTCCAAATTCTGTAACCATATTCTGCACTGCTTGACAATCGCTAAGGAACGGAGGCCTTGTTCGTCAGGAGTAATCACAGGAGCTGATGGACGACATGAAACACAGCACATACTGTATTTTACAGACCATAAGATACACTTTTTTCTTCGAAAAATTGCATCCAAAAGTAAGGTCCGTCTTATACTCGAAATTAATACACTACTGCCCATTAAAATTGCTACACCACGAAGATGACGTGCTACAGACCGGAAATTTAACTGACAGGAAGAAGATGCTGTCATAAGCAAATGATTAGCTTTTCAGAGCATTCAGGTTAGCGCCGGTGGCAACACCTACAACGTGCTGACATGAGGAAAGTTTCCAACCGATTTCTCATACACAAACAGCAGTTGACCGGCGTTCCCTGGTGAAACGATGTTGTCATGCCTCGTGTAAGGAGGAGAAATGCGTACCATCACGTTTCCGATTTTGATAAACGTCGGATTGTAGCCTATCGCGATTGCGGTTTATAGTATCGCGACATTGCTGCTCGCGTTGGTCGAGATCCAATGACTGGTAGCAGAGTATGGAATCGGCGGGTTCAAGGGTGTAATACGGAACGCCGTGCTGGATCCCAACGGCCTCGTATCACTAGCAGTCGTGATGACAGGCATCTTATCCGCGTGGCTGTAACGGATCGTGCAGCCACGTCTCGATCCCTGAGTCAACAGATGGGGACGTTTGCAAGACAACAACCATCTCCACGAACAGTTAGACGTTTGCAGCAGCATGGACTATTAGCTCGGATACCATGGCTGCGGTTACCCTTGACGCTGCATCACAGACAGGAACGCCGACGATGGTGTACTCAACGACGAACCTGGGTCCACGAATGGCAAAACGTCATTTTTTCGGATGAATCCAGGTTCTGTTTACAGCATCATGATGGTCACATCCGTGTTTGGCGACATCGCGGTGAACGTACATTGGAAGCGTGTATTCGTCATCGCCATACTGGCGTATCACGCGGCGTGATGGTATGGGGTGCCATTGGTAACACGTCTCGGTAACCTCTTGTTCGCATTGACGGCACTTTGAACAGTGGACGTTACATTTCAGATGTGTTACGACCCGTAGCTCTACCCTTCATTTGATCCCTGCGAAACCCTACATTTCAGCAGGATAACGCACGATCGCTTGTTGCAGGTCCTGGATACAGAAAATGTTTGACTGCTGCCCTGGCCAGCACATTCTCCAGATCTCTCACCAATTGAAAACGTCTGGTCAATGGTGGCCGAGCAACTGGCTCGTCACAATACGCCACTCATTACTCTTGATGAACTGTGGAATCGTGTTGAAGTTGCATGTGCAGCTGTACCTGTACACGCCATCCAAGCTCTGTTTGACTCAATGCTCAGGCGTATCAAGGCCGTTATTACGGCCAGAGGTGGTTGTTCTGGGTACTGATTTCTCAGGATCTATGCATCCAAATTGCGTGAAAATGTAATCACGTGTCAGTTCTAGTGTAATATATTTGTCCAATGAATATCCATTTATCATCTGCATTTCTTCTTGGTGTAGCAATTTTAATGGCCAGTGTATTTTAGAATTTCGTAGGTATTCGTGTCTACTTCATAAGCTTCAGACTAACTGTCTGCATACAGACATGAAGGCCCAAGATGACTCGCCGTTGATTTACATCACTAACTACATTGAAACGCCAAAGAAATTGGTATAGGCTTACGTATTCAACGACAGAGAAATGTAAAAAGGGAGAATACGGCACTGCGGTGGGCAACACCTATATAAGACAAGAAGTATCTGGCCCAGTTGTTACATCGGTTACTGCTGCTACAATGGCAGGTTATCAAGATTTAAGTGAGTTTGAACGTTGCGTTATAGTCAGCGATGGGACGCAGCATCTCCGAGGTAGTGATGAATTGGATATTTTCCCGTACGACCATTTCACGAGTGTACCGTAAATCCGGTAAAACATCAAATCTCCGACATCGCTGCGGCCGGAGAAAGATCCTGAAAGAACGGGGCCAACGACGACTGAAGAAAATCGTTCACCGTGACAGAAGTGCAAACCTTCCGCATATTGCTGCAGATTTAAATGATGTGCCGTCAGCAAGTGCCAGCGTGCAAACCATTCAACGAAATGTCATCGATATGGGCTTTCTGAGCCGAAGGCCCACTCGTGTGCCCTGCACGACACAAAGCTTTACGCCTCCCCTGGGCCCGTCAACACCGACAATGCACTGTTTGTGACTGGAAACACGTTGCCTGGTCGTACGAGTCTCGTTTCAGATTGTATCGATCGGATGGACGTGTACGGGTATGGAGACAACCTAATGAATCGGCGGACCCTGCATGTCAGCAGGCTAATGTTGATGGAAGCTCTGTAATGGCGTGGGGGGTGTGCAGCTGCAGTGATATGGGACCCCTGATACGTCTAGATACATGTCCATTGTGCACTCAGATGGACTTTGGCAATTCCAGCAGGACAATGTGACACCTTACATGTCCAGAATTGCAGGAGAGTGACTTCTGGAACACTAATCTGCTTTTCTACACTTTCGCTGGCCGCCAAACCTCCTAGACATAAACATCATTGAGCATATCTGGGATGCTTTGCAACGTGCTGTTCAGAAGAGATCTCTACCCCCTCGTACTCTTACGGATTTATGAACAGCCCTGCAGGATTCATGGTGTCAATTCCCTCCAGCATTAATTCAGACATTGGTCGAGTCCATGCCACGTAGTGTTGCGGCACTTCTGCATGCTCGCGTGGGTCCTACACTATATTAGGCAGGTGTACCAGTTTCTCTGGCTCTTCAGTGTACTTCATAATAAAGGACAATCAGTCGTCAACACAACCACCCGGCGGGGATTTTCTCTTCCCCACTGACATCCGTCCGGCGGCGGCGGCTCTGGCGGGGATTTTGTCCCCGCCACCATTGCGTGATCTTTGTTTGTGCTCAAAGCTTACGCAAAAGTTTCACATGAAATGGGGAAATACAAGTATTCTATTCGCCTAAGAGGACTCATATATAGGGTGGTCCATTGATCGTGACCGTGCCAAATATCTCACGAAATACGCGTCAAACAAAAAAATGACAAAGAACGAAAGTTGTCTAGCTTGAAGGGGGAAACCAGATGACGCTATGGTTGGCTCGCTAGATGGCGCTGCCATAGGTAAAACGGATATCAACTGCGTTTTTTTTAAATAGGAACCCCCAATTTTTTATTACATGTTCATGTAGTACGTAAAGAATAATATACAGAAGAATGGAAAAGAAAATTGAGAATGCGCTAGGTGACGATCAGTTTGGCTTTAGGAAAAGTAAAGGGACGAGAGAGGCAATTCTGACGTTCCGGCTAATAATGGAAGCAAGGCTAAAGAAAAATCAAGACACTTTCATAGGATTTGTCGACCTGGAAAAAGCGTTCGAAAATATAAAATTGTGCAAGCTCTTCGAGATTCTGCAAAAACTAGAGGTAAGCTATAGGGGGAGACGGGTCATATACAATATGTACAACAACCAAGAGGGAATGATAAGAGTGGACGATCAAGAACGAAGTGCTCGTATTAAGAAGGGTGTAAGACAAGGCTGTAGCCTTTCGCCCCTACTCTTCAATCTGTACATCGAGGAAGCAATGATGGAAATAAACGAAAGGTACAGGAGTGGAATTAAAATACAAGGTGAAAGGATATCAATGATACGATTCGCTGATGACATTGCTATCCTGAGTGAAAGTGAAGAAGAATTAAATGATCTGCTGAACGGAATGAACAGTCTAATGAGTACACAGTATGGTTTGAGAGTAAATCGGAGAAAGACGAAGGTAATGAGAAGTAGTAGAAATGAGAACAGCGAGAAACTTAACATCAGGATTGATGGTCACGAAGTCAATGAAGTTAAGGAATTCTGCTACCTAGGCCGTAAAATAACCAATGACGGACGGAGCAAGGAGGACATCAAAAGCAGACTCGCTATGGCAAAAAAGGCATATCTGGCCAAGAAAAGTCTACTATATCAAATACCGGCCTTAATTTGAGGAAGAAATTTCTGAGGATGTACGTCTGGAGTACAGCATTGTATGGTAGTGAAACCTGGACTGTGGGAAAACCGGAAGAGAAGAGAATCGAAGCATTTGAGATGTGGTGCTTTAGACGAATGTTGAAAATTAGGTGGACTGATAAGGTAAGGAATGAGGAGGTTCTACGCAGAATCGGAGAGGAAAGAAATATGTGGAAAACACTGATAAGGAGAAGGGACAGGATGATAGGACATCTGCTAAGACATGAGGGAATGACTTCCATGGTACTAGAGGGAGCTGTAGAGGGCAAAAACTGTAGAGGAGGACAGAGATTGGAATACGTCAAGCAAATAAATGAGGACGTAGGTTGCAAGTGCTACTCTGAGATGAAGAGGTTAGCACAGGAAAGGAATCCGTGGCGGGCCGCATCAAACCAGTCAGTAGACTGATGACCAAAAAAAAAAAAAAAAAAAAAAAAGACGTAAAGAATATGAATGTTTTAGTTGGCCAACTTTTTTCGCTTTGTGATAGATGGCGCTGTAATAGTCACAAACGTATAAGTACGTGGTATCACGTAACATTCCGCCAGTATGGACGGTGATTGCTTCGTGATACATTACCCATGTTAAAATGGACCGTTTACCAATTGCGGAAAAGGTCGATATCGTGTTGATGTATGGCTATTGTGATCAAATTGCCCAACGGGCGCGTGTTATGTATGCTGCTCCGTATCCTGGACGACATCATCCAAGTGTCCGGACCGTTCGCCGGATAGTTACGTTATTTAAGAAAACAGGAAGTGTTCAGCCACATGTGAAACGTCAACCACGACCTGCAACAAGTGATGATGCCCAAGTAGGCGTTATACCTGCTGTCGCGGCTAATCCGCACATCAGTAGCAGACAAATTGCTCGAGAATCGGGAATCTCAAAAACGTCGGTGTTCAGAATGCTACATCAACATCGATTGCACCCATACCATATTTCCATGAATAAGGAATTGCATGATGACGGCTGAACGTCGTGTACAGTTCTGCCACTGGGCACAAGAGAAATTACTGGACGATGACAGATTTTTTGCACGCGTTCTATTTAGCGACGAAGCGTCATTCACCAACAGCGGTAACGTAAACCGGCATAATAATCAGTATTGGGCAACGGAAAATCCACGATGGCTGCGACAAGTGGAACATCAGCGACCTTGGCGGGTTAATGTATGGTGCGGCGTTATGGGAGGAAGGATAATTGGCCCCCATTTTATCGATGTCAGTCTAAATGGTGCAATGTATGCTGATTTCCCACGTAATGTTTTGCCGATGTTACTACAAGATGTTCCACTGCATGACAGAATGGTGATGTACTTCCAACATGATCGATGTCCGGAACATAGCTCGCGTGCGGTTGAATAATATGTTCAAACGTACCTACGCCCTGTATTTTAATTTAAAAAACCTGCCTGTTACCAACTGTTCGTCTAAAATTTTGAGCCATATGTTTGTGACTATTACAGCGCCATCTTTCACAAAGCGAAACAAGTGATCCAACTAAAACATTCATTTTTCTTTACGTACTACACGAACATGTAAAAAAAATGGGGGTTACTATTTAAAAAAACGCAGTTAATATCCGTTTGACCTACGGCAGCGCCATCTAGCGGGCCAACCATTGCGCCATCTGGTTTTCCCCTTCAAGCTAGACAAGTTTCGTTCTTTGTAGTTTTTTCGTTCGATGCTTATTTCGTGAGATATTTGGCCCGGTCACTATCAGTGGACCAACCTGAATAATCCATACACATGTACAGATTCAGCATGTGCAATAAGGTGATTATTTCGAGAGAAATTTCCTGTTGTTCAGCTGTTAATCGCGGTGTGACTCATCGATTGGTAAATAAATTTCGTGAAATGGGTGTGTTCTTTACTGGAAACATAGACAACGACGTACAGAAAAAGCTCTTATTACCACTGCACGTCTTTCTCAGAAATGGGAATCTGCTATGGATCAGTTCAGATAGCTGCAAAGCTATTCAAGTTACAGCCCTATAAAATAGCTGCAGTGGAAGAACTTGAAGTATATGACCCTATAAAAAGGTTCGGGTTATGTGAATGGATTTTGAATAGGCTGCATGTTGCAGAAATTGATTCTCACCTAACTTCCAACGAGCGAGGTGGAGCAGCGGTTAGCATGATTGACTCGCATTCGTGAGGACGACTGTTCGAACCCATGTCCGACCATCCTGATTTAGGTTTTCCACAATTTCCCTAATTCGCTTTAGGCAAATGCCTGGATCGTTCCTTTGCGGGATGGTTCCCTTGAGAGGACACGGCCGACTTCCTTCCTCGTGCTTCCCTAATCCGACGGACCGATGACGTCGCTGTTTGGTCCCCTCCCCCAAATCAACCATCCTAACTTTTTTCCGGACGTATCAAGGTTCCATTAAAGTGGGTATGTTAATTCACAAAATAATCGTTACTGGACTTCTGAAAAGCCTAACGTACTACACGAGGAACACCTGCATGATTAAAACATGGGAGTGTGATGCGCTATTAGCGGTGGGAGCACAACAGCCCTTTTTTTAACAGGAAATAATTAACAGTGAGAGGTACGTGGAAAACATTTTGTGGCCTTTTTGTGGGCATTTAACTGAGAGAGAACGAAATCTCGCGACCTTTCTGCAGGGCTCTGCGCCGGCAAGGACAGCCAGCTCCTCATTACTCGAAATTCGTGACGTATTTCAGGACAGACTTCGCGTCTCACTAGCAACGTATTGCCACTCGTTCCACCGATTTGACCCCTGCGATTTTTATCTTTGTGGGAGATCAAAGCCGGCAGCTGGAGCCGAGCGGTTCTAGGTGCTTCAGTCTGGAACCGCGTTGCTGCTGCAGTCGCAGGTTCGAATCCTGCCTCGGGCATGGATGTGTGTGATGTCGTTAGGTAAGTTCGATGTAAGTAGTTCTAAGTCCAGGGGACTGATGACCTCAGATGTTAAGTTCCATAGTGCTTAGAGCCGTTTGAACCATTTTTGGGACATTAAAAGAGAAAGTGTATAAATCAAATCCACACACTTAAGATGAACGTAAAACTAACGTTCGTCATTTCTCGGAGGGAAACGAACAGTGTGACGGACGATTTCCTAAGCAAGAGTCAGAAATGCTTGAACAACGAAATAATTCATTTCAAACTTCTCCTTGCTTAATACGAGCGAGTAATTTACTTTTTTTAAGTCTTTGTGTTACGTATGTTAGAAATAACTTACACAACAAACCGTAATATACACTCCTGGAAATGGAAAAAAGAACACATTGACACCGGTGTGTCAGACCCACCATACTTGCTCCGGACACTGCGAGAGGGCTGTACAAGCAATGATCACACGCACGGCACAGCGGACACACCAGGAACCGCGGTGTTGGCCGTCGAATGGCGCTAGCTGCGCAGCATTTGTGCACCGCCGCCGTCAGTGTCAGCCAGTTTGCCGTGGCATACGGAGCTCCATCGCAGTCTTTAACACTGGTAGCATGCCGCGACAGCGTGGACGTGAACCGTATGTGCAGTTGACGGACTTTGAGCGAGGGCGTATAGTGGGCATGCGGGAGGCCGGGTGGACGTACCGCCGAATTGCTCAACACGTGGGGCGTGAGGTCTCCACAGTACATCGATGTTGTCGCCAGTGGTCGGCGGAAGGTGCACGTGCCCGTCGACCTGGGACCGGATCGCAGTGACGCACGGATGCACGCCAAGACCGTAGGATCCTACGCAGTGCCGTAGGGGACCGCACCGCCACTTCCCAGCAAATTAGGGACACTGTTGCTCCTGGGGTATCTGCGAGGACCATTCGCAACCGTCTCCATGAAGCTGGGCTACGGTCCCGCACACCGTTAGGCCGTCTTCCGCTCACGCCCCAACATCGTGCAGCCCGCCTCCAGTGGTGTCGCGACAGGCGTGAATGGAGGGACGAATGGAGACGTGTCGTCTTCAGCGATGAGAGTCGCTTCTGCCTTGGTGCCAATGATGGTCGTATGCGTGTTTGGCGCCGTGCAGGTGAGCGCCACAATCAGGACTGCATACGACCGAGGCACACAGGGCCAACACCCGGCATCATGGTGTGGGGAGCGATCTCCTACACTGGCCGTACACCACTGGTGATCGTCGAGGGGACACTGAATAGTGCACGGTACATCCAAAGCGTCATCGAACCCATCGTTCTACCATTCCTAGACCGGCAAGGGAACTTGCTGTTCCAACAGGACAATGCACGTCCGCATGTATCCCGTGCCACCCAACGTGCTCTAGAAGGTGTAAGTCAACTACCCTGGCCAGCAAGATCTCCGGATCTGTCCCCCATTGAGCATGTTTGGGACTGGATGAAGCGTCGTCTCACGCGGTCTGCACGTCCAGCACGAACGCTGGTCCAACTGAGGCGCCAGGTGGAAATGGCATGGCAAGCCGTTCCACAAGACTACATCCAGCATCTCTACGATCGTCTCCATGGGAGAATAGCAGCCTGCATTGCTGCGAAAGGTGGATATACACTGTACTGGTGCCGACATTGTGCATGCTCTGTTGCCTGTGTCTATGTGCCTGTGGTTCTGTCAGTGTGATCATGTGATGTATCTGACCCCAGGGATGTGTCAATAAAGTTTCCCCTTCCTGGGACAATGAATTCACGGTGTTCTTATTTCAATTTCCAGGAGTGTATTTACTGTGGACACAGCAGCCAGCAACGGTTGTACTCGTGATTGGTCACCGTCTAATCCAGGTATCTGCCTCATCACCTACTTCCCTGTCTCTCTCACTGCCGACTATTTCCGCCAGGGGGCTGCTGCCTTCTTCACTACTTTAACGTGAATCGTTCTGTCGAGTGTTTCCCTTCATGTTATTGCCTGCTAGTTTGATTGTTCCACGTTGTCGTTTTCTGGTGCTTTCATTCGTTTGATCTGACGGCGTCTTGAAGCTGTCCACATTTTCGAATTACACTACTGGCCATTAAAATTGCTACACCAAGAAGAAATGCAGATGATAAACGGGTATTCATTGGACAAATATATTATACTAGAACTGACATGTGATTACATTTTCACGCAATTTGGGTGCATGGATCCTGAGAAATCAGTACCCAGAACAACCACCTCTGGCCCTAATAGCGGCCTTCATACGCCTGGGCATTGAGTCAAAAAGAGCTTGGATGGCGTGTACAGGTACAGCTGCCCATGCAGCTTCAACACGTTACCACAGTTCATCAAGAGCGGTGACGGGCGTATTGTGATGAGCCAGTTGATCGGCCACCATTGACCAGACGTTTTCAGTTGGTGAGAGATCTGGAGAAAGTGCTGGCCAGGGAAGCAGTCGAACATTTTCTGTATCCAGAAAGGCCCGTACAGGACCTGCAACAAGCGGTCCTGCATTATCCTACTGAAATGTAGGGTTTCGCAGGGATCGAATGAAGGGTAGAGCCACCGGTCGTAACACATCTGAAATGTAACGTCCACTGTTCAAAGTGCCGTCAATGCGAACAAGAGGTGACCGAAACGTGTAACCAATGGCACCCCATACCATCACGCCGCGTGATACGCCAGTATGGCGATGACAAATACACGCTTTCAACGTGCGTTCATCGCGATGTCGCCAAAAACGGATGCGGCCATCATGATGCTGTAAACAGAACCTGCATTCATCCGAAAAAATGACGTTTTGCCATTCGTGCACCCAGGTTCCTCTTTGAGTACACCATCGTAGGCGCTCCTGTCTATGATGCAGCGCCAAGGGTAACCGCACCCATAGTCGCCTAGCTGATAGTCCATGCTGCTGCAAACGTCGTCGAACTGTTCGTGCAGATGGTTGTTGTCTTGCAGACGTCCCCCGTCTGTTGACTCAGGGATCGAGACGTGGCTGCACGATCCGTTACAGCCATGCGGATAAGATGCCTGTCACCTTCTCTGCTAGTGATACGAGGCCGTTAGGATCCAGCACGGCGTTCCGTATTACCCTCCTGAACCCAGCGATTCCATATTCTGCTAACACTCATTGGATCTCGACCAACGTGAGCAGCAATGTCGCGATACGATAAACCGCAATCGTGATAGGCTACAATCCGACGTTTATCAAAATCGGAAACGTGATGGTACTTATTTCTCCTCCTTACACGAGGCATCACAATAACGTTTCACCAGGCAACGCCGGTCAACTGCTGTTTGTGTATGAGAAATCGGTTGGAAACTTTCCTCATGTCAGCACGTTGTAGGTGTCGCCACCGGCTCCAACCTTGTGTCAATGCTCTGAAAAGCTAATCATTGCATATCACAGCATCTTCTTCCTGTCGGTTAAGTTTCGCGTCTGCAGCACGTCATCTTCGTGGTGTAGCAATTTTAATGGCCAGTAGTGTACTTAAATCTGCAAGTTTTGCGCTTTATTGTAGAATTTCTGCAACTGTCTAAACTAGACTTTTTCATCTGTTGCGTCATGTAGGTAGCACGGGGGTAAATTACTGTTCATAAATTGAGTTAGATTTTGTTACGACACAGCAACTAGAGTCTGCACAGGACAAGGTGGCCAATCTGCAGCGATCAATTTTCGTCGAAAGGGCTGGCCGAGTTCATTCGTCTGTGCGGAAGGGGTGGCCAACAGTGTTGCGACCTTTCGGCTGGTCGGCGATGACAGAATAGAGGCGCACGCCCTGCAATTTTTCTCAAACGATTTTATAGAATCTGTAGGGTAAAAAAAATCGTTTTCGCCTTACTTGTAACAGTATATGCCACGTAAATGATGATGTGTCCATCATTTCGTTAATGCTCATAGTTATTGTGATATTTTCGTGGAAGTAAGACACTGCGCCAAATTCGAAAAAGTTTCCCATCAAAATAGGGATCGCTATGATGTTGCTTTTGGTGCATATTACATTATATGCTGCTGCATATGATACTTAGCGAACATATTGAATTTTTCTTTAGACTTAGATGGAGGCCTCTATCTGTCACCGATCACGAGAAAACTCATTAGAGATCGCGCATAGTCAGTGATAAAGCTAGAGTGAAATATCCACAACAGCCCTGATATTTCATAAACGGTTTGAGATACCGGAATGAGATTTTGGCAAATGGTAGCATGCAAAAAGGAGAGTGTTGTGCCGTATGGTTGTTATACGTAACTTCATTATAACGTGTAATTCCACTAACTACAGACTTTTTCGATGAAAGAATATAATTTTTAAGGGTAATCGATAGTTGGTGAAGCGAGAAATGCTATGGGTTTTGGAACAACAAGATATTACACATTTATTTAGTATGGAGGATGTGCTTTTTCATAAGATACTGACCTTACTTTTCCTCAGATCTTCACTTAATAAACCACTGTTTCAGGATTCTTTTGCAGTTGAGTCTGCACATGTTAGTGGGGTGAGATAGTGTAAACTCCGCTATATTTTGGCAAAAGAAGCAAATTTTAATATGACGGCAAGAGAAAGGTGTGGGTTTTACTCAACATTCGCCACTCATGGCGCATTTCTTATGAAATGGTTAACGAGCCAGGCGAAAATAAATCACTGCATGTTCGGTGGAATTCTTTTTAGATACTAACCAAAGTGGAGTTGACAGATCTTTCTGAATGGTTACCATGCAGGTGTGGGCGTGGAGGGACCCTACTTAATACTTACAAATAAAAGTGAATGTAAGCTTCAGGTTAGAACGGCACTGTCCCTCCAAAGCTCGGCCTTTCCCCTACAGCTCCTTCCTGTAGCTCCCATCACTACGACTCTCCCAACACGTCCCCTGACGTCTGCGCATCTACCTGTCACCAGTCACACTATTTTGCAACAAGGCCACCAAGTCTCTGTAAACAACGGTCGAATTGTTCTGTCAATCAATTCCTCGACGACAAAAATCCGCTGCTTGGTCATGGAGCCATTCAAGAACCGCAGCATAAACGTCTTCATCGTTGGAAAATCCCTTTCTCCCCAGACTTTCCTCCTCGGCTGCTTGAATATTGTCCTCTACGGTCCATACCGACAGGCTTTCTTCCCGATCAGCATCAGCCACGTCTGTGTGGCCTTCGTCAATTTGTTTGCAACATTTCACGACAGTTGGATGAGACATTGCGTCTGGTCCATACATCGCTAGAATTTCCCGGTGAATCTGTATGCAATTTAGACGTTTCTCCCGATAGAATTGGACTGCCCACGTACTTTAACGTTTTCGCCCCCACACTAGTACATACCTGTTATCCGTATCACAGCAAAACTATATCTGCAGTAAGCCCAGACCATGTACTGTGCAACGTCCAACTCTTGTTGTGCAATGATCTATGTGTGGGAAGACATGTATGCCATACTTTCTGAAGTCCCTACGTAATTCTCTTTTGTATGATTCAGTTGAAAACATGGATCAACACACATTCTAAAGTTTCATTGCTTGCAACAATAACTTGATTCCTTTTTCATTCATCAACATCTACATACAAGAGACGCAAACCACCATGTGGCGCATGAAGGGCGCTACCTTGTACCACTGTGAAACATTATGTTTCTTTTTCCACTCACAAAAGGAGCGGGGGTAACGACCGTCCATGTGATTCCTTACGAGCCCTGGTTTCTCATAACTTGTCCTTACGGAAGATGTACGTTAGGGGCAGTGTAATAATTCTGCAGTCTGTCGCAAGTGCCGATTCTTCAAATTTTCTCAACAGTCTTTGGTGGGAAGAACATCATTTTCCCTCCAGTGATCCCCATTTGAGTTCACAGAGCATTTCCGTAACACCTGCGCTTTGACCGACGCTACCGGTAATAAATCTAGCAACAAGCCTCTGAAGTGTTTCGATGTCTTTCTTAAATCGAATTGGTGCAGATCCCAAACTGTCGAGTAGTACTCAGAAAATTGTCGTGCAAGTGTTTTGCAAGTGGTGTTCTTTGTAGATGAGGTCATTTTCCTAGAGTTCTTCCAATAACGAGAAGCCGACATTCGCTTTCGCTACAACCCAACGTATGTGCTTTCTCCATTTCATGTCACTTTGCAACGTTACTCGTATATATTTATCGCACAATATTTTATATTCCGCCCCACCGCAGCCGCTGAAAGGCATGGTGTTAGGAAGTACCTCGCTTTGAGCTTATCAAATTGTTGTTTATTAAAACACGACCGGTTTCACGGTTTCAAGCCGCATCTTCAGGTGAACCTACACGATAAAAAGCAAAGTGCAGTGTCACTACCTTTGTTGGGTTTTAAATTCTGTATTATTGTCGCTTGTAAAGATAGCGACCCAGCGCTCCTAGTCATGATTATATGACGTCACACTGTCCACGTAGACAGCTTCCGTTTCGCCAGCCAGTTAGCCTCTCTTTGTCGTTCGTGCGGGATGCTTTTGCCTTGCTCTGGTCTGAGCTCCCCTGCTGTCACACTGGTAAAACACTGCCACCTGATACTTTCTACACAGTAATTTGCATGTGCCGCGACTAATCATGTTATCAGTGATAATTCTTTATCTCCGATCCAGCCTCTTTTTTAAAAAAAATCTTTCGCGTGCGCTCGTTATAAATATTTTCTTTTTTCTTTTTAGATGCAGGCATATTTTAAAGAATGGAGCATGTCTTCTTTACCTTTCGCTCGCCATAGTACTGATGATATTCTCTGAACAGCGAATTATGACGAGGAGCGATGGGTAGGCCTATGATTCTTCGATGTATATATTGAATAGTAGAGATTAAAGGCTGTATCCCTGGCTTGCACTCTTTTTAATCCGAGCTCTTTGTTCTTGCTTTTCCAATCTTATTGTCCTCTCTTGGCTCTTTTACAGACAGTATGTTACCTATCTTTCCCTACAGCTTACTCCTATTTTTCTCAGAATTTCGAAAATCCTGCACCATTTTACACTGCCGAACGTCTAAATCGACAAATCCTATGAACGTGTCTTGATTTTTCTTCGGTCTTGCTTCCATTATCAGTCCTAACACCAGTGCTGCCTCTGTGGTGGCCTTACCTTTCCGAAAGCCAAGCTGATCTCCATCTAACAGATCCACAATTTTCTTGTCCATTGTTCTGTATGCATGAGCTGTTATGCTGATTGTGCGATACTCCTCGTACTTATCTACCCTTCCTATCTTTGGGATAACGAAACGCTAGGCACAGAAATAATCCTTAAACTACGGCCTAATGCCCGTCAAACAAAATCCGCAAACGATGCAAATACTGGCAGTGGAAGCCTACAGTTATACGAGCTCTCATTTTTCTCACATTCTCGTCGCCGTCATTATACGAGACGTGTGTGGAAGGAAGTAATATGTTGCCCAAAACTTCTTTTGAGTGTATGTTTTCGGTACTCAGATAGTAAACATCTCTGTAATATATAACGCCTCTCTTTTAACGTCTGCCACTGGACTTTGATAAGCATCTCCTTAACACCTTCTCTCTCTCTTTATCTCTCTCTCTCTCTCTCTCTCTCTCTCTCTCTCTCTCTCTTCCTCCCTCTGTCTTTCTCTTACTAAATTAACCCATGACAAAACGCACCGCTCTTCTTTGAGTCTTCTCTGTTTACTATACCTATCCTACTTGGTAGGGGCCCTACACTACATCTACATCTACATGGATACCCTGCAAATCACATTTAAGTGCCTCGTAGAGGGTTCATCAAACCACTTTCACAATTCTCTGTTATTCCAATCTCGTATAGCTCGCGGAAAGAACGAACACATATATCTTTCTGTGTCAGCTCTGATTTCCCTTATTTTATCGTGGTGATCGTTTCTCCCTATGTAGGTCGGTGTTAACAATATATTGTCGCATTCGGAGGAGAAAGTTGGTGATTGGAATTTCGTGAGAAGATTCCGTCGCAACGAAAAAGTCTTTCTTTTAATGATGTCCAGCCCAAATCCTGTATCATTTCAGTGACACACTCTCCCATATTTCGCGATAATACAAAACGTGCTGCCTTTCATTGAACTTTTTCGATGTACTCCGTCAGTCCTATCTGATAAGAATCCCACACCGCGCAGCAGTATTCTAAAAGAGGACGGACGAACGTAGTGTAGGCGGTCTCCTTAGTAGATCTGTTAAAATTTCTAAGTGTACTCCCCATAAAAAGCAGTCTTTGGTTAGCCTTCTCCACAACATATTCTGTGTGTTCCGATTTAAGTTGTTCGTAATTGTAATTCCTAGGTATTTAGTTCAATTTACGGGCCTCTAGATTTGACTGATTTATCATGTAACCGAAGTTTAACGAATTCCTTTTAGCACTCATGTGGATGACCTCACACTTTGTGTTACTTAGGGTCAACTGCAAATTTTTGCACCATTCAGATATCTTTTCTAAATCGTTTTGCAATTTGTTTTGATCTTCAGATGACTTTATTTGACGGTAAACGACAGCGTCGTCCCCAAACAGCCTAAGACGGCTGCTCAGATTGTCTCCCAAATTGTTTGTATAGATAAGGAACAGCAAAGGGCCTATAACGCTACCTTGGGGAACGCCAGAAATCACTTCTGTTTCACTCGATAACTTTCCGTCAATTACTACGAACTGTGGCCTCCCTGACAGGAAGTCACAAATCCAGTCGCATAACTGAGAGGATATTGCATAAGCACGCAATTTCACTACAAGCCGCTTGTGTGGTACAGAGTCAAAAGCCTTCCGGAAATCCAAAAATACGGAATCGATCTGAAATCATTTGTCAGTAGCACTCAACACTTCACGCGAACAAAGAGCTAGTTGTGTTTCACAAGAACGATGTTTTCTAAACCCATGTTGACTGTGTGTCACTATACTGTTTCCTTCGAGGTAATTCATAATGTTCGAACACAATAATGTTCCAGAATCCTGTTGCATATCGACGTTAATGATATGGACCTGTAATTAAGTGGATTACCCCTGCTGCCTTTCTTGAATATTGGTGTGACCTGTGCAACTTTCCAGTCTTTGGGTACAGTTCTTTCATCGAGCGAACGGTTGAATATGATTGTTAAGTGTGGAGCTAATGCATCAGCATACTCCGAAAGGAACCTAATTGGTATAGAGTCTGGACCAGAAGACTTGCTTTTATTAAGTGAACTCTGAACGAGTGTTTTGTAGACCAGTTCCTTCATGTACGTGACACATGTCGTAAGAATTTTTCCCTCACGCGTAGCGTCTTTTCTCTCGCAACGAGTTCCATGTGATCATGTCGTTCGGATTCTTCCTGCTACCTCAGCCTGGCGTCTGCTTCTCTCACAACTAGTTTCATGTGATCGTTCCACTGTAGGTCGCCAAACACGAATCCTCCAAGGTACCCTACTGTAGCTGCTCTGGAGTCAGAGGCCACTGCAGTGTAAAGGTTGAGGTATAGCGCGACGTGGGGAGGGCGGAGTGGTAATGGTGGTGCTGGCTAGGAAAACGCATCTGATGGGTGAAACACCTGGCTTGTCATTGGTCATTGTGATGTCTCGATTATGTATATTGTGTAGTCTTCATGTGCGCCCGTGTAAGCATTATACATATGATACAACTACCACTGGCTGGTTTTATGGATCTGAGGGTGGCAATACAAATTGTCGAAACCAGTAATCTGTTAATTGTGTTAGCATAGCATTATTGGCAAATACACACATCAGAAAATGTTTTACATCACCCCGGTTCCAAGAACACCTGAAGACAGACGTTGACTGTGGACATTTTATCACACAGTCCCTTTGACTGTTCAGAGGTGTCACTAAACCCGTCCAAAGAAGTAAACAACCATGCATGAGCAGCGCTCTCCCGCCGGAGGTTCGAGTCCTTCCTCGGGCATTGGTGTGTGTGTTGTCCTCAGCTTAAGTTAGTTTAAGTAGTGTGTAAGTCTAGGGACCGATGACCTCAGCAGTTTGGTCCCTTAGGAATTCACACACATTTGAACATGAGCAGCCCCTATTAGATGTTGGGGGTCCGACAGCCGATCATTTCCAGTCATTCCACCAGGGAGGAGCTACAGGGCTCGTGTTGTCTGTAGTTCAACCATGCCTAGACGGTCAATACCGCGGCTCGGTCGCGTCCGCATTGTTACTTTGTGCCAGGAAGGGCTCTCAGCAAGGGAATTGCCCAGGCGTCTTGGAGTGAACCAAAGCGATGTTGTTCGGACATGGAGGAGATACGGAGAGACAGGAACTGACGATGAGATGCCTCCCTCAGGCTGCCCAAGGGCTACTACTGCAGTGGATGACCGCTACCTACGGATTATTGCAAGGAAGAACCCTGACAGCAACGCCACCGCGTTTAATGCTTTTCGTGCACCCACAGGACGTCGTGTTACGAATAAAACTGTGCGCAAGATGCTGCATGACGCGCAACTTCACTCCCGACGTCCATGGCGAGGTCTATTTGTGCAACCACGACTCCATGCAGCGTGGTACAGGTGGGCCCAACAACTTGCCGAATGGACCGCTCAGGATTAGCATCACGATCTCTTCACCGATGATTGTCGCAAATGCCTTCAACCATACAATCGTCGGAAACGTGTTTGGAGGCAACCCGGTCAGGATGAACGCCTGAGACACACTGTCCAGCGAGTGCAGCAAGGTGGAGGCTCCCTGCTGTTTTGATGATGGTAATGATGATGTTTTGGTTTGTGGGGCGCTCAACTGCGCTGTTATCAGCGCCCGTACAAATTCCCAGCTGCTGCTCAGTCCAATCTCGCCACGTTCATGAATGATGATGAAATGGTGAGGACAACACAAACACCCATCTCAAGGCAGGTGAAAATCCCTGACCCCTCCGGGAATCGGACCCGGGACCCAGTCCCTGCTGTATTGGGTTGGCATTATGTGGGGCTGGCGTACGCTGCTGGTGGTCATGGAAGGCGCCGTGACGACTGTACGATACATGAATGCCATCCTCCGACCAATAGTGCAAGGTATCGGCAGTATGTTGGCGAGACGTTCGTCTTCATGGACGACAATTCGCGCCCCCATCGTGCACGTCTTGTGAATGACTTCCTCCAGGATAACGACATCACTCAACTAGAGCGGCCAGCATGTTCTCCAGACATGAACCCTATTGAACATGCCTGGGATATATTGAAAAGGGCTGTTTATGGACGTCGTGACCCACCAACCACGCTCAGGGATCTACGCCGAGTCGCCGTCCAGGAGTGGGACAGTTTGGACCAAAAGTTCAAAAATGGTTCAAATGGCTCTGAGCACTATGGGACTTAACATCCGAGGTCATCAGTCCCATAGAACTTAGAACTACTTAAATCTAACTAACCTAAGGACATCACACACATCCATGCCCGAGGCAGGATTCGAACCTGCGACCGTAGCGGTCGCGCGATTACAGACTGAAGCGCCTAGAACCGCTCGGGCACTACGGCCGGCGGACCAACAGTGCCTTGATAAACTTGTGGATAGTATTCCACGACGCATACAGGCATGCATCAATGCAAGAGGGCGTGCTACTGGGTGTTAAGGTGCCGGTGTGTACAGCAATCTGGACCACCACCTCTGAAGGTGTCTCTGTGTGGTGGTACAACTTGTAATGTGTGGTTTTCATGAGCAATAAAAAGGGCGGAAATGATATTTATGTTGATCTCTGTTCCAATTATCTGTATAGGTTCCGGAGCTCTCGGAACTGAGGTGATGCAAAACTTTTTTTGATGTGTGTAGATTGGTTTTCAAAATAAGACTACAGTACTTTTATTCAACTTGCGGTACAACATTCTTATTGCAGAGATGTAAATCAGTTCTTTCATGGAGGAGTGACATGTCGTAAGGATTGAACGTTGCTGACACTTGTTTTGCCTGCTCAGCAACGTGTGACCCACCAGTTCGCACAATGCGGCAGCAAGTGGTAAGTGCCAGAGGCGACCAGTATTCTAGTTGAGAACTCAGGAAAAGGAAGCAGAGCCCGTTCCTGCGGGCGACGATGGCGGTTGCTGGAAGGCCCTCCAAAGTGGCGGATCGCAGAGGACGCACCGCCCTGGACACTATTTTGGAGAGACAAGGAGCTGCTCGTCCATCACATGGCGCCAGCTCCACAGGCGGTGGACTGAGCACTGGGTGCTGGTCTGCTGGTCGTACAGATCCATCTGACGTCAGCTGCCTGTTGACCCATAACCTGGTTCAGACTGATGGGCGCTGCGAGACTTTGCCTATCTCTGCTCGAATCAACGGGTATTTATATTGGTTAGTGCCGTGTTTGTTATGCCAATGCACAGCTTCCAATCACAGTCGAATCACCACTCCTGTGGCTCATTAATGTAGAGACCCCCAGGTCCATTCTCCAGTTGCGCAGAACTTTTGCTACGTCGCTCGGAGTGCATGACATGACCCAGCCCTCCTAGTGGTGAGTAAACAGACCTGTTGATGAAGTCGGTGTACCACTGCCTCAGCGCCTGTCGGTTGCCCATCGTTGATACAACACGGCTGTAGTAGAGCAGCTATTAGCACGGTACGGCCCAAATTTAGTGGTGGTACTACGTTACGTATGTTACTGTTTACAAAGATCGTTTTCAACAACAAAACACGACACATAACTCTAAATGGACTTACACAAACATAGCATTAACGAGTAATGCTTCTCTCAAATCTTGAGCCAAATGAAATGATGACTGATAACGCTTCAGGCCACTTGGTATACTCAAATTTGGAAACATTCTCATATGCTTGTGATTTTATTTTGTCAAGGTCTTAGCCCAGCATAACCATCTAAACTCGATGTCAAACTGAAGTATTTTATGTCTGTTCCTCTTATATTTAAACAATACTCAAAACAATCGGCACTGAACAAGGAGTGATTTAACATAATTGATTATTTTTACATTTGGTGGCATCTTTATGGCAAGTGCTTGTCTGTACAGGGTACAATGGCTAGAACTACTTCACTTTTTACTAGCGATACCGCTCCTGGCGTTTTACCGCTCATTGCCTTGGCCCCATCTGTACAGATATCAATACAATCGTTCCGATCAAGATGGTTTATGTCAAAAATTGTGTTAAAAATTCCTTTTCCATTAGTGTTAGTGACAGCAATGTGCACAAAGGCAAGCCTTTTTCGAGTGACTTAAGTAATAGAACCCAGTACGTTGTCCTCGATGGCGAGTGTTCATCGGAGGTGAGGGTATCATCTGGAGTGCCCCAGGGAAGTGTGGTAGGTCCGCCGTTGTTTTCTATCTACATAAATGATCTTTTGGATAGGGTGGATAGCAATGTGCGACTGTTGGCTGATGATGCTGTGGTGTACGGGAAGGTGTCGTCGTTGAGTGACTGTAGGAGGATACAAGATGACTTGGACAAGATTTGTGATTGGTATAAAGAATGGCAGCTAACTCTAAATATAGGTAAATGTAAATTAATGCAGATGAATAGGAAAAAGAATCCTGTAATGTCTGAATATTCCATTAGTAGTGTAGCGCTTGATACAGTCACGTCGATTAAATATTTGGGCGTAACATTGCAGAGCGATATGAAGTGGGACAAGCATGTAATGGCAGTTGTGCGGAAAGAGCATAGTCGTCTTCGGTTCATTGCTAGAATTTTGGAAGATGTGGTTCATCTGTAAAGGAGACCGCTTATAAAACACTAATACGACCTATTCTTGAGTACTGCTCGAGCGTTTGGGATCCCTATCAGGTCGGATTGAGGGAGGACATAAAAGCAATTCAGAGGCGGGCTGCTAGATTTGTTACTGGTAGGTTTGATCATCACGTAAGTGTTACGGAAATGCTTCAGGAACTCGGATGGGAGTCTCTAGAGGAAAGGAGCCGTTCTTTTCGTGAATCGCTACTGACGAAATTTAGAGAACCATCATTTGAGGCTGACTGCAGTACAATTTTACTGCCGCCAACTTACATTTCGCGGAAAGACCACAAAGATAAGATAAGAGAGATTAGGGCTCGTACAGAGGCATATAGGCAATCATTTTTCCCTCGTTCTGTTTGGGAGTGGAACAGGGAGAGAAGATGCTAGTTGTGGTACGAGATACCCTCCGCCACGCACTGTATGGTGGATTGCGGAGTATGTATGTAGATGTAGATGTAGATGGAGATGGAGATGGAGATAGTACCATTATCAATAAGATGGTCAGTCCAGCAATGTCAGACCACTCATCCATTTACAAGACGAATTTGTTTTGTTGAAGTACATCGAACTCTCACCAACATATCAGCATGATGTGAAACAGTAATTTGGGACCATGTCCATGAGCAGAAACAAGAAAAGAATAAGAGTAGCTGGGGACACACTGCCATGCCGAATTCTTAGTGAATTCCGGTGGCAAGCATCTGACTGACCGCGACAAAACAAAGAGCCTCTTTGTGAGAGATGTCACCGGTCTGCTAGACCATAGAGCTACGCGTGTCTGTGTGCGCGCCTCTTTGGATAACACAGGATAGCGTCATGTCACTGTGCCAATGAAACGAGTCGAGGCGAAAATCAGTACATCACCCCTGCGTTTTGCGACCAGTGCGCTTCCCATCGTGCTGTCAGAACAAAGGGCTGAGTCAAAGCTTTTACCTGCCAGCTGGCTTTGAACAGCGCGCGCTCTTCCAACAACTCTGTGTGTGTGTCTGTGTGTGTGTGCGGTGATGGGCACTGCGTATTTCGTAAAAGCTGCGAGCTGTGCAGATCCGTCGCTTTTGTACGAGCAGAATATTTGGCGCTCGGCTGACTGCTGCTTTCTGTACCAGAAGCCGAGGGCGGTCCATCAAGCTGCACAGCTGGCGCGTTCTCCGGGCCCGTCCAGCCCGACCGTAATCCTCTCTCGCAAATACACCACACTTGTGTGTGTATGTGCGTGTGCGTGCGTGTGTGGTAAAGCGGCGGAAGTAATCTTCTTCACCTACACATGGCAGCTCAAGTGAACTGCATTGCTATTATGTGATTCTGTTCTCATTCCGTCACGTGTGAAATGATGTTCGGAGTCGGGACGATTTGTTTTTTTCTTTGTACATACCTGGCGAAGTAAAATTCGCGAACACGGACGTCACTTTGCGATCCCTTGACTACTAGCAGCATCAAAAAGTGATTTGAACAAAAATTTCGTCTCGTGCACCTCTTCCATACAAAATGGACGTCAAATAATGCCAGTTTGGTAACAGTGTAATCACATGTATGGCAAGCATCTCCGCTCAAAACAATGTAAGTCTGTTGTACAGATAGTAAAGTTAGTACAGAGAATACTTGAAGTGGTGAGTTGTATTCTATGTCTAGGTGTACGTTCTTTTTTTTATTCGCTTAGTTCAGACCAATAATACTGTAGAATATACTGTTCCCTAAATAATATGTGTCGTCTAGCTACAATATTTTTTGACATTGAACATAACTATCGTTGATGAGACATGTGACAAATATTCCTGGAACGTAGTAATTAAATAATTTCTAGAATGAAATTTTCACTCTACAGCAGAGTGTGCGCTGATATGAAACTTCCTGGCAGATTAAAACTGTGTGCCAGACCGAGACTCGAAATCGGGACCTTTGCCTTTCGTGGGCAAGTGCTCTTCCAGCTGAGCTACCCAAGCACAACTCACACCCCGTCCTCACAGCTTTAATATTTGCAAGGTTCGCAGGAGAGCTTCTGTGAATTTGGAAGTTAGGAGACGAGATACTAGCGGAATAAAAGCTGTGAGGATGGGGCGTGCATCGTGCTTGGGTAGCTCAGTTGGTAGAGCACTTGCCCGCAAAAGGCAAAGGTCCCGAGTTCGAGTCTCGGTCTGGCACACAGTTATAATCTGCCAGGAAGTTTCAATTATACAATTATTACCTGTTCCTCCATGAGATCCACAGCGCTGTAAACGACGGCGCTCAGGTTGATGCCGTGTTTCTTGGCTTCAGAAACGCATTTGAC
This sequence comes from Schistocerca serialis cubense, assembly GCF_023864345.2. Lineage (NCBI taxonomy): Eukaryota > Metazoa > Arthropoda > Insecta > Orthoptera > Acrididae > Schistocerca > Schistocerca serialis. The sequence continues at coordinate 1,173,630,376 of NC_064638.1, forward strand.
ATCGCCCCGCACTACTGTTTAGTGAAGAAATACATCCTTATCAAGCATCGGAGCGGATTTGCAACTGCTTGGAAGACTTCTTTGCAGATAGTACTCAATACGTTGTTCTTAATGCAACAAAATCGACAGCTCTAAATGTAATTACCAGAGTAACCCAAAGAGGTATGATGGGACCGTTATTGTTACAATCTATGCAAATTGTTTGGTAGAAAGCGTCGAATGCTCTCTAAGGCTGTTCGCACATGATGCGGTTGTCTATAAGAAAGTAGCATCGCCAGAAGACAGCGTCGATTATCAGAATGAGCTGCAAGAATAAGTGAATCGTATAGATTTTTTTTTCTTTATTGTGATTTCATTCCCCTGCCCCATATGGGCAGGGGAGGGCTGTCAGCGGCACAATCCGCCGCTCTTCAGCCGAGTGACACGACAACTAAAACAAGAATAAAATGATACATACATAAGGAGATAAAAAAAGGGGAACATAAAACACAGTAAGGGGAGAAAATGGAGGTAAAAATACACGGAACATGGAGACGTTCATGGGGGACAGTTAAAAAAGTCACCAGAAAGTTAAAAAACACAGTTGGCGATTCTTAAAACACAGTTGGCGATTCTTAAAACACAGTTGGCGATTCTTAAAACACAGAAGACACTGAATGCGCAGGAAAAGGTCGGCCACAGTATTAAAAACACTTCGGAACAACACACTTAAAACCCATGTGGAGCACACACGGCAAAGAATAAAACTACCAGGTGGGACCTGCCAAGGGAAAGGTCAGAGAGGATGGAAAAGGAGGGGAAAGCATGGAGCAGCTGGGGAAGCGGTGGGATGAAGAGAGTAGGGGCGTCAGTGGTTTCACGAAGAGGCAGGAGACACGTGGGGTGGGAGAGGAAGAGGGAAGACAGGGCAGGAGGGAGCGCAGAGACACTGAAGGGAGGCACAAGAGATGGACGGGGAGTAGGAGGGGGATGCCGCTCAGGAGGAGGGAGGGGGATCGTACAGATTCGAGCAGTTGACTTTGAGCGTAAATAAATGTAACATTGTGCATACATACCGATAGAAGTCAACAACTGAATAGTTGCACTATTCATGAGAAATTGCTGGAAACAGAATCTACCGTAAAATATCTAGGGGTAGCTATCTGCAAGGTGGTCCATTGATCGTGACCGGGCCAAATATCTCACGAAATAAGCGTCAAACGAAAAAACTACAAAACTACAAAGCACGAAACTTGTCTAGCTTGAAGGGGGAAACCAGATGGCGCTATAGTTGGCCCGCTAGATGGTGCTTCCATAGGTCAAACGGATATCAACTGCATTTTTTAAAATAGGAACCCCCATTTTTATTACTTATTCGTGTAGTACATAAAGAAATACGAATGTTTTAGTTGTACCACTTTTTTCGCTTTGTGATAGATGGCGCCGGATAGTTACGTTATTTAAGGAAACAGGAAGTGTTCAGCCACATGTGAAACGTCAACCACGACCTGCAACAAATGATGATGCCCAAGTAGGTGTTTTAGCTGTTGTCGCGGTAATTCCCACATCAGTAGCAAACAAATTGCGCGAGAATCGGGAATCTCAAAAACGTCGGTGTTGAGAATGCTACATCACATCGATTGCACCCACACCAGATTTCTCTGCGCCAGGAATTGCATGGTAATGACTTTGAACGTCGTGTAACAGCGGTAACGTAAACCGGTATAATATGCACTATTCGGCAACGAAAAAACACGATAGCTGCGACAAGTTGAACATCAGTGACCCTGGCGGGTTAATGTATGGTGCGACAATATGGGGGGAAGGATAGTTGGCCCCCATTTTATCGATGGCAATCTAAATGGTGCAATGTATACTGATTTCCTACGTAATGTTCTACCGATGTTACTACAAGATGTTTCACTGCATGACAGAATGGCGATGTACTTCCAACATGATGGATGTCCGGCACATAGCTCGCCTGCGGTTGAAGCGGTATTGAATAGCATTTTTCATGTCAGGTGGATTGGTCGTCGAAGCACCATACGATGGCCCGCACGTTCACCGGATCTGACGTCCGCGGATTTCTTTCTGTGGGGAAAGTTGAAAGATATTTGCTATCATGATGCACCGACAACGCCTGACAACATGCGTCAGCGCATTGTCAATGCATGTGCGAACATTACGGAAGGCGAACTACTCGCTGTTGAGAGGAATGTCATTACACGTATTGCCAAATGCATTGAGGTTGACGGACATCATTTTGAACATTTATTGCATTAATGTGGTATGTACAGGTAATCACGCTATAACAGCATGCGTTCTCAGAAATGATATGTTCACAAAGGTACATGTATCACATAGAAACAACCGAAATAAAATGTTCAAACCTACCTACGTTCTGTATTTTAAGTTAAAAAACCTACCTGTTACCAACTGTTCGTCAAAAATTGTGAGCCATATGTTTGTGACTATTACAGCGCCATCTATCACAAAGCGAAAAAGTGGTCCAACTAAAACATTCATATTTCTTTATGTACTACACGAATTCGCAGGAGAGCTTCTGTCAAGTTTGGAAGGTAAGAGACGAGATACTGGCAGAAGTAAAGCTATGAGTACCGGGCGTGAGTCGTACTTGGGTAGCTCAGTTGGAAGAGCACTTGCCCATGAAAGGCAAAGGTCCCTATTTCGAGTCTCGGTCTGGCACACAGTTTTAATCTGCCAGGAAGTTTCATATCAGCGCACACTCCGCTGCAGAGTGAAAATCTCATTCTGGAAACATCTCTCAGGCTGTGGCTAAGCCATGTCTCCACAATATCCTTTCTTTCAGGAGTGCTAGTTCTGCAAGGTTCGCAGGAGAGCTTCTGTAAAGTTTGGAAGGTAGGAGACGAGATACTGGCAGAAGTAAAGCTGTGAGTACCGGGCGTGAGTCGTGCTTCGGTAGCTCAGATGGTAGAGCACTTGCCCGCGAAAGGCAAAAGTCCCGAGTTCGAGTCTCGGTCAGGCACACAGTTTTAATCTGCCAGGAAGTTTCATACACGAATACGTAATAAAAAATGTGGGTTCCTATTTAAGAAAACGCAGTTGATATCCATTTGGTCTGGGGCAGCGCGATCTAGCTCGCCAACCATAGCGCCATCTGGTTTCCCCCTTCAAGCTCGACAAGTTTTGTTCTTTGTAGTTTTTTCGTTTGACTCTTATTTCGTGAGATATTTGGCCCGGTCACGATCAGTGGACCACCCTGTATATGTACGGTTATTTTGAAAATATAGGATTAAGGAATTTTGCTAAAAGTCAGGAGTCAACTATAATAACACCCCTGGTTTCTAATATTTAATTTTGTTTCAAAAAAAATTTTTTTCACAGAAAGAAATAGGGGGTGATGTGGCGAAGCAAGCACTGTATCACTGGAGAAACACAGAGGCGAGCGAGTGTGCCGGGAGTTACTCCAATTCACTGCTAGTAGCGCCACAATTATTTTGTTTATCAGTAGTCACGGAGAAAGACAATTAAGTAGGAACTTACCGTAGAGGTCGCCTCTGAACTGCTCATAGTGCTGTTTAGAATAGAGAGATTTATTGTCAGTATGAACATAATGAATATTACAATGTTGTGCGTGTGAAACTTTACCAAATATATGTATCAATTAGAACTCAAAATCTTCATTTATAATTATAGTCCTGATCCCGCTAAGCAAATAGAGAATAGAAACGTTTTTTTCAGTGGGCAGGACAAAAATGTGGACTTGCAGACTGGGAATTATGGTCAGTATGTGCTACGTCGCTTTCTGGCTGACCACAGCAATAGTTTCCAGGCTCTCGTAAAAGACGGAAAACAGTATTCGAATACTTCAAAAATTTTCTCCTATTAATTATGACTGATTATATTATTATTATTATAATTAAGCTGGCGCCCCACAACACGTGCCTGTCGGAATTGCAGCGTGACGTGATGACGACGTTGGCCGATGAATCTCGGGAAGACTGTAAACTACAGCAACGACAGTTTTTTGTTAGAAAAAAGAAAGGAAGATTGGAGTTGCAGATTCCGTTGACATCAAGGTCATAAGGGACGGCGCACAAGTAGTTTGTTCCGCGGATGGGGAAGGAAATAGGCCTGCCATTTGAAAGACACTATCCCAACACTTGTCTGGAGCGATTTAGGAGAAATCACGGGATACCTAATTGAGGATGGCTGGCTGCGGATGTGAACCGTCGTCCTCCCGAATGCAAGTCGTGTGTTAACGACTGTTCCACCTCGCTCGGTATTTGTTACTCGTGACGAATAAGATGGAGTTTACTGTCGAAATTTCGAGTTCTTAATCATTTACCGGGGCAAGAAGAAAAATGGCTCAAATGGCTCTGAGCACTATGGGACTTAACATCTGAGGTCATCAGTCCCCTATAAGTTAGAACTACTCAAACCTAACTAACCTAAGGACATGACACTCATCCATGCCCGAGGCAGGATTCTAACCTGCGACCGTAGCGGTCGCGCGGTTCCAGACTGAAGCGCCTAGAACCGCACGGCCACACCGGCCGGCCGGGGCAAGAAAATCGAGGATATTTTGATATAAACGTCGTACACTGATTTGTAATGAAATAAAAGTTCGTCAAGCTACAGTGTGCTGTTACACTTCAGGATGAGCTAGGTAAAATAACTAACATATTGACTACTCGGTGGAAATGAATGAAAGTCGTGGAGCATGCTGTCACAGGCCTCCCTGTTGTGCACAGCAAGCCGGACGTCACATGGCGTGGCCGAGCGAGGTGGCGCAGTGGTAAATGTAAATGCCATGTGGCTAGGGCCTCCCGTCGGGTAGACCGTTCGCCTGGTGCAAGTCTTTTGAGTTGACGCCACTTCGGCGACTTGCGTGTCGATGGGGATGAAATGATGATGATAAAACCCAACACAACACCCAGTTACTGACCGGAGAATATCTCCGAGCTAGCAGGGAATCGAACCAGGGCCGTTAGGCATGACATTCCGTCGCGCTGACCACTCAGCTACCAAAGGCGGATGGCGTTGTGGTTAGCATATTGGACTCGCATTCGGGAGGATGACGGTTCAGACACGCGTCCAGCGATCCTGATTAAGGTTTTCCGTGGTTTCCCTAAATCGCTTCAGCCAAATGCTGGTATGGTTCCTGTAAAAGGGCGCGGCCGACTTCCATCTACATCCTTCCTTAATCCGATGGGACCGATGACATCGCTGTTTGGTCCCCTCCCCCGATCACGACCTACCAACCACGGCGTGAGGTCAGCGTGACTATAGCGCCAAATGGGGCTGGCCCCATAACACGAGGCTATTGAAGGAAGAGGAAAAGACAGTGTGTGTTAATAAGCGAGCGGTTCGGTGCACTTTTTTCGTGTTTTTCATCACAACGTGGCCTCAAGACAACATGTGGTTGACTTCTCACAGGGTAGAACTGTTGGGAACCTGGTGTAAAGACGAAGTGTGGCGAGTGTAGCCTAGGAGTTTGATATTGCCCACGGCATTGTTTCACTGCATGGGGAATGGTCCGATCCACAGGCACTGCTGCCCGAAGGAGAGGAGATGACCGATCATGACCAAGAACAGCAGCAGATGACAGCTACATTCTACAACAGGCAAGAAGGGACCCATGTCAATCAGCGCATCCCGCTGTACCCACATCTAAGAGGACTGCAAGGCACGCAAGCTCACACTCCACACTGGGATGGTGACTGCATGAGGGTGGTGTCTTTGTTCGACGACCAGTACGTTGCGTTCCACTGACACTCGCGCATCGGCGGCACCTTTTGCAGTGGTGCCAAGAGCATGAGGACTGGACTGTTGGGGAGTAGTGGTCGCATGCTCTTCTCGGATGAGAGCAGATTCAGTCTGAATAGTGATTCTGGGCGTGACCTCATATGGCGAGAGGCGGGAACACGTGATGCACCCAGGAACATTTTCGAGCATTCTCGTTTTGGTTGTCCATGTGTTGTGGTGTGGGGACGCATAACATTGCCTGGGAGTACTAACCTCCAAATTTATGGACACAGTACACTGATCGGCCAATGTTGTGATACTGTACGCGTTTCTCGTGTGCTTCTTTTCAGGGTGCATTCAGCTGTGACTTCAGTTTTATATTTAACAATGCCCGATCGCATCGAACAACGCAGGTAGGTAAGCTCTTGGAACGAGAGAATATTCAGTGAAATGGAATGACCTGCTCGTTCCCTCTACTTATATCCCAACGGGCACGTATGGGAATGGAATGCATTGGGGAGACTTATTGCAACACCTCCGCATGCACCAACGACCGTCCACCAGCTGTCAGACGCGCTGGTGGAGGAATGGAACCCCCTGCCACAACAACTCCTAATCAGCCTTGTGGCCAGCACGGGCGTGCTTTATACAGCAGGCACTGCCGGCCTTGATGGTCACACGCCCTGTCAAGAACCATACTCTCCAGGGGAGCATTATAAATCGCGATGATTTCAGGATAATTATTGTCTTTGAAGAAAAGTGTCGTCTCTGCTCGTCTCATTGCGTAGTTCTCTCAGATACCCTCTGTATACACAGTCCCAGTTCTTTCTACGTAAGGTTCAAGTCTCATCGAGCTATCCTCCCCTGGTAGTGACACATGCGAAAGTTTCTGTCGTCCTTAAGTATTGCACATCAGTGAATTTTGTCAGTTGATATTTGACGTTTCCATGCTTGTATTTTAAGATTTTGTTAAAACATCATTCAACAGGTGATTAACAGTTCGCCCTACAAATATTATGCAGCCAACTGATGACAAACAAGAAATTCGAAAGCGGTAATGGCAAGAAATAATAAATTCTTGAATATGTCGTCAAGCAAATAGTTAGTAGCTGTTTTTATACCAAATCCTAAAACCTTGTCACTTTATCTTCTGCTACCCCTATTACCGCTAATTGTTGCTCCTGAATATAAGAATATAGAATGAGTGAAATAGTTCATATTCTTGAGGTTCTTCGCTGAGAGTTAGATAAAATAAACGACCACATGTAACTTACAGTGCGAAACAAAAAGGCTGGACTGCACACGATTAAGAGTTTTGGGGAGATGTAACTTCTCTGTGAAGAATGTAGCTCATAAGATCCATACAAATAAACAATTCCTGCGTCAGTCATTATGTGTTTCACACCATTAGTTTAATTGGAGAATTGTTAACATGTCTGGTATTGGTGAAGAGTACGGACGTCTCTGCCTTTTTACAGACCAAGAGCAGAGTAGGTTATTTTGCATCTTTTTCTAATGATACAAATTGTTTATTTAGAAAAATGACTTACTGACAGGACGGTAGAACTGTAAAAAGTCTGTATACTGTTGCCTGATGTACGTCCTCTCCACTGCACATTACGGTTATAATGTCACTTCAGAGGTGTTATACAAATTGCACATATGTTTGTTTGAATTGGATACAGAGATAAAAGATTGAATGGTTTCTACAGATGTTTTCCTTTTTTAAAAAACATGAATGGGTTGCACCAGAATATTCAAATGTGCACAGTTCAGTTACTATATTATGTACACATTTTTAAATCTGAATGTGCTGCAGCATTTGATACAAAAATAATGATTAAATGGTTATATACGTAAATATGTTTTCCTTTTGTTTTAAAGAATGTGAATGGGCTGCACTTGACCATAGATATGTATACACTTCAATTATTATATTAATTTCTTATACATAAAAAGATTACAACAGATTATGCTTTTGTATTATAGGTTGAACTTATTGACATATGAATAGGAGTGGTGTCATTAGTTGCTGCGTTGTGAAACTGTAAATTATGAGACTGCTTTCAGTATTTTGTCAAAGCTTTTGAAATAGTTGGTTGAGCCTGTTTCACTATTGTCGCTGGGTAGATATTCCCGAAGTTTCTTGCTATGTATATGGATTTCCATTTCATATAGAGACATTCTGTGTCCTGTGTTCCGTGTATATAGTACTTCAAGGCTGTTTTCGACATTGTCAAATGGCTGTCCTGTATCTTTCACGAGAGAGGCTATTGCACATTTGTATGGTGTGTTGTATCGGACGACGTCGATATGCTCTTTGAATCAGGTGTGGAAATTATGGCCTGTTTGACCTGTTCATTGAGCTGGGCATGTACTGCATATGATTTTATACATGCCAGAGAATGAAATTTTATCTAGACTGCTTTTTAAATTATGAGGATGTCTTTGGAAAATTTTAGTTTTTGTTTGAAATGCAATTCTTATTTTGGGTGGCTTGAAGATGTTGGCAATTTTTAGGAGATGTTACCGAGATGCGTGATGCATGTTGTTAGTGTGTTTCTTTTTTTGGTCCTTGGTGGTTATTTTGTTCATTTTTTTTATTTTTTAGCTGAATTGTCTATTAATGTGGGTTTACACCCATTAGTTTCAGCTATATGTTTCATGACATTTACTTCATTCTGGAGGCTCTCATCACTCAGTGGAATTTTTAGAGCTCTCTGGATCAGTGAGCGGTAAGCTGCTAGTTTCTGCATGTTGGAGTTGCAGAAGGAAGCATGTATGTTTATGTCTGCGTCAACTGGTTTCCTGTAAATCTGGAAGACATATTTGTTATCTTGTTTGCAGATGGTTAAATCCAGGGAGTTAATGGTGTTATTCATTTCCTGTTCACAAGTGAATTTAATATTCTTGTGCATTTTGTTGAATGTTTGGAGGATGTCTTGGACATGGTCTTTGTATCCTTCATCAATGATTGGAAATGTGTCATCATGATCCGACTTTAAGCACTCTTCGTCATTCTGGTATCCGCACAGTGTTTGAAGAGCTGGGAAATAGCGGAAGTTTGAGAAAAGATCAGCGCAGCTGCAGGGACCCTGTACCCACTCTACCTAGCTAATAGGCAGACACATTTTCATTTTGACTGTAGATTGGAATTACAGGTGTATACTTGTCACTGAAAGAATGCACATTTTGATAATGTAAAAAGCTGAACTCTTTGGCTGGACACCACAGAAAACGTTCATGAGGTGAAGGAAAATTATGTGAACCGTACGATGCGTAGGGTGGCGAAGAAGAATTATCGCCAAATAACCTTACTTACGTCATTTTCGAAAGTATTCGAACAAAATAATACACTAAAAAGTAATTTCACTTTTAAGTAGGAACAATTCACTTAGTACATTATCGTTGCAATTCCAGAAGAGTTCCTCGACTGCGTATGCCATTTGTATATTCACTCACCATATGTTACAAGCACTAAATAATGAAATGTTCCCAGGTTTTGTGGTCTTTCCAAGGCATTTGATTGTGTAGAACACGTTACTCTCTTAGGAAAACTTAAATTTTGTGGCAGTAACTGCTTTACGAAAAACTGATATGAATTATATTTAACGAATGGAATGTAAAAATTGTGCTGAATAGATGAAATAATGTTGGAAGGGAAGAAAATTTTAGTGACTGGGGACAAATCATGGAAGGAGCCCCATAGGACTCTATTTATGGTGCACTTCACTTGACATTCATTAGCAGAACTTTTATTTTTTGCAGACGGTACTAGAGTTATAATAAAGCCCATTAGAGAGCAAAAATATGAAAAAATTTTAATTATGTTTGTCAAAAAATTATTAAGTGGTTCTCTGATAATGCATTTTCCCTTCATTTCGAGGAAAAAGACTATATTCAGTTCTGTATAGCAAATAGGTTCATGCCATCTATTGATGTAGGATACGAACAGGAGTGGGTAAACAGAATATAATGCTCGAAATCTTTGGGTGTGCATGCTGATGAAAACTTGAAGTTGAAGAAATACATCATTGAGCTCATCAAAGAGTTTAGTTGTTACTTCTCCTCTTCATATTACCGCTAGTCTTGAAAAGAAGCGAATCAAAGTTGTAACATATTTAGTATGGTTCCATTCAATAATGTCTTAAGGCCTCATTTTCTGGGGTAACTCACCACCTACAAATAAAATACTGATTGCATAAAAGGGAGCAGTAAGATAGATATGTTTACCTACAGTGGTCTGGTTAGTGCCCCTTCAAGGAGTTATGTATTTTAATATCTTCACATTATGCACATATTCGCCAGTGAAATTCGTCATAAATAATCCATCACAATTTAAGAAGAACGGTGATGTCCATACCTACAACAATAGAAGAAAAAAAAATTACTGAACTTATCAGGGGCTCAGAAAGGAGTTCAATACGTATAAACAGAAATTCTGATCACTTGCCCAATCACATGATATGTCTGACAGGTTTTTAATCTAATCTAATATCACTTCTTTTGGACAACTCCTTCAATCCCATAGACTAATTTTTATTTAAAAACTGACAGCATGTAAAGAAACTAGTTTCGAGTGTAGTTTCAAAAGTAAAATTGAAAAATAATATGTTCATTAATGTTAAGTTTGGGCCAGAGTGTCATTTAGAAACTTTTAAATGGTCAGAAATTAGTTATTCACCGGAGGTAGTGACTTACACGTTACCTATAAATTGACTGACTCCACGTCATTTCAATCTATGAACCATGTAACTAGGTAAGTACTTAACTGACGAATGTAGGGTCACATTTGTCTGTCATTCTGGAGGGAGGAGGTTCTAAATACTGTCCAGCCAAATTTGGGTTTTCCGTGGTTTCACTAAATAATTTAAACGCAAATGCCAGGATGGTTCCCTTCAAAAGGACGTGGCCCCCACCTAACCCGAGGTTCTGCTCCATCTCTAATGATGTCATCGCCGATGAGACCTTTACTTTTCTTCCCTCCACCCTAGGATAAACTATTTCGCAATGAAAACAACCCATATTCTATGACAACGCATTTCGGCAAATGGAGTTCATATTTCGAAGAACAGGTGCCAACTAGAACCGACTGTGAATACCGGTGTGGACGAAGTCGTGCATGACTACGGTAGTTGCCTAGACGAATGGTTTTCGGCTGCTAAGCAGTTTCAGAAGCAAAAGTGGGTCGTCAGGTACTCTCAGGTACTCTAACGCTCCTCCAAACTAAAGTCAGATGGGCTTCTTCGATAAGCCAATTATCTATGATTCAGAGAAACAAACTGAAAAGCGGCCCAATGGACGCTTCCTGAGTCACGAGTTACGAGAAAGGTAGCGTTAACTCGACATACCATTTCGGCTGTCTTCAGGAAAGGTGAGCTCTCCATCCTCAGTCTTTTGAAGAATAAAAGATGTTATTCTAATGGCTCGCTTCGAAGGCTGTATCTACAGTAACACCCCTTTTTTGTAATCTGGCAGACAGTATTGGGTATTGTAGCGTCGATAACGAAAAGTTTTCTATTCGTGCATTCATGCTTTTTCACATATTGTAAGGTCATTCTGATCGGGCCGGGAGATGAATCCCGTCAGTTCTACAAATCTTCTTCTGATTGTAACATACCAAGTGGTGAAGAAAGAGTTATTACATAGCGGTGACCTTTGAAACTCGGTATACGAAGTAGAAGACATTGCCAGTTGTGTTCGTTGAATTTCTTCCTGCATGAAAACTGATTCTAAGCCTCCGATTAATTCTGGATTATAAATAAGCAGTAAGCTTCCGTTGTTTAACTGTTCCAGCAACAAATGTTAAATCCGAAGCACGATTCTCGGATCTCGATGACATGCAGGTTAGGGATACAGGTGCTCGAAAATTCGAAAAAGAGACGATGGCAAAAGTGCAGTGGACTGCGAGAGTTGGCTAAATATATATGGACAAGTGGAGGGAAGAATTACAGGCACACACACCGATTCAATTTTTTAAAATATTACTATACAGTCCGATTGTGCACTCAGATTGGTAGCGGAACGCGTACTTTTAATACGCGATGTCACGCACCGGACGGGCAGCCGTTAATCGCGTCACTCGCGTGAATTTCCTCTGCTGACGCTTTTCGCATCGGAAGTTCGACAACAGACTCAATCTCCAATAATTGATTTTCCTTGTCGTTTCAACGTGTATTTATGACGAATAAATACCACATTGCCTCGATTCTATTCGATTATAAAATAGTACTCACGCCGGAAACAAGGAAAAGTGCTGTGGGACCCTTTCAAATGAAACGTGGAGAGCACGTATTGTTGGTAAATTATATTAAACCACTAGGAGATGATACTGTCAAGGTAGAAGTAAAGTAATTTGAATTACGAAATACGAAAAAAGCTGCCACGTAAATAATTACATACAAATCAGCCTCGCTAAAAATTCTACGCTACTGGTCAAAAGTTTTCGGTCACCCATGATAAGAACTAAATACTTTAGCTCAACGTAGACACAACTTGTAAAAACTAAACAGACCAATAAAATAAGTATTCTTTCTCTTATGAAGTACAATACAGTTTAAGTTTCAGCCTCTCCAAAGAATCCACCCTTTGCCCTCAGAACAGCTACACAAACTGTTTGCATTCTGGAAATTAGATTTTGCTGTGTTTTGTGTTGTTTTTTTTCCATATATCTTCAACATTAAATGACCTTACTTTTCTTATCTCTCTGTCAAGATCATCCCATAAGAGTTCAATGGGACTTCAGTTAACTGACCGATTTGGTTAAATCATATTCTTTAGTTCCCCATATTTATCTGTCCTATTTATATACCCTCCGGACAATTTTGAAGCATATTTTGGTTAATTATCCTGTTGCAAAACAAACCCATGACCAATAAGTCTCTTGTCAGATGGAACTGCATTATTCATTAGTATCAAGTGACATTCTTTGTAACGGTAACACCCACCACTTTAAAGGGCAATCGAGGATAACGTTAAAGCTCTGCGAGGAATTTGAGAAATGGGAACGGAACAACACTCCAGCAGAATATAACCAACAGTAAACAGGCGAGTAAGGAACGGACGTTCTCCCAGCGCAAAACTTATTAATATCCATCTTTTGATATGCAGCTCTTTGTATTGGCCGTGTTTGCAGTTAAAAATGTTTGGATGTGAGGTCCGCCAGTTATGCAAAATACCGTTTTTCTCAGTACCAAGCATGTTTCGGCGCCTCTGTGCCATCATCAGTGGGTTTTAGTTTTTTTATTTATTCTGTAATGTGAATATTTTGTTACATGATTATAAAATTATGCGCATTTTTACTTCAAACAACAGATCATTTCTTTTTGTAAATACCTTTACATTTGGTGTGCATGAACTTTCTGGATCACTTTTGTGTTAATTACTGCAGATAGCTTGTCATCTGCAACCAAACGATTTTGATGAGAAAGATTTTTGCTGGGAGATAACCTATCTTCTAGATTGTAATTTAATTTTTTGTGATGTTTTCGGGAATATTTTCGTATTTACTTACGTTTTCGTGGGGCAAGCGCTTCCATTCTCTACATCATGCTGAGATGTTGTGATGCATACGTAACTCGTATAACAAGTATTTTCCACAAAATACTTTTTCACTACACCAGAACACAGTGTGATTGTGGTTTGTCATGTGTCCAAGCCCAGTCAATGTTCATTTGTTCACCAGAGAGTTCAGCACCAAATTTGAATTTTGTTTGCATGTTATCTTTGTGTGTGTGTGTGTGTGTGTGTGTGTGAGTGTGTGTGTGTGTGTGTGTGTGTGTATGTGTTCTGTGTGCTTCCTTAACTGCGTGTGTTGTCTTTTATATGGTATTCCTTTTGTGTGTAAATGGTGCGTCTTTGCAGATTTTAGTGTATCTATTTTTCGTGTGTGTGTGTAAGTGTGTGTGTGTGTGTGTGTGTGTGTGTGTGTGTGTGTGTGTGTGTGTGTGTGTGTGTGTGTTTGTGTGTGTGTATACTTTATCTGTTTGTGCTGTTTTTATTTGTAAAGTTCCTTTAATGTGTTAAATAGTGTGCCCATGCAGAGTGTAGTGTATTCGTTTAAGACCTGATTTCCTTCTGCCATTGCCTTCTGTATGTGGAAGTTTTCCTCAACGGTCAGTTTGCTGTATAGGCTGTGGCTGCGTTTTAGTGTTCTTAAGTCTGTTTCTATTGTGGTTGGGTGGTCAGCAAATGTGCTATGGGAGCTGTTGTTTTTTAAAGCTCTGACATGAAATGAAGACTGATAAAACTTTGTAATTCCGATCAAAGTGCATAAATTCAACAATTAATTATCTTTTTCACTTCAGAAAAATGCAACTATTAATTATCTTTTTCTCTTCAGAAAAATGCAACAATTAATCATCTTTTTCACTTCAGATCAGTATTATTGCTCTTTTAACTAACAACTTTACTATTTTCAGGCAGCTTTTCAATTAAGGAAAATTATTTAATAAAATGACTCCAGATTGATTTAGAAGTGCACTGGAAATGGAGTATTCCTCAAACTTTAAAACTGAACTTTAAACACTACGACTCCACACATTATAAAGCAATAATAACTATTTTTACAGCTGCCTAATTTGTCTTTCCATAATAAATTAGGACAATCGGAATTAAACTCACTAGGATAGGATTCCTGATCAGGTTTGTGATTTGGGAAAATCACTGGTGTTAGACAGAGTTTTTAGCAACACCACAATTATTATTAAAATCAACCAAATTTCACAAATACCTGGTCCATTTACAGGGAGCCAAATATAAACAATTTTGTGGAAGGCTGGTGGCGCTGGTGGCGTAATTTGCAGTGGATGTTTACATGCAGCGATGCAGTCGTGGCAGTACTGTTGGCATCGCCCTGTTACAGATCTTCTTGGCGTCGGAATTATATTTTTACAGGACCAAAAACCATGGCATGATAATTGTAGCATCAAGGCCCATACATACTGCTCTTAAGCTCCTCTGTCCTCAGCACTCCAAAGAATATGAGCCACAATGATCCGCTATTGCTAGCGAGATGTTAACCACAGCACTGCTCAGCCCAGACTCCTTATCCGTCACAAAGGGCGAGTTGCCACATGCGCGTCAACCTCATCTTTTCCACTCCGCCAGGCTACTTCCGTAACTGCAGGGCTTCCCCACATCTTTTACATTCAGCCCTACCTACTCTAAGTATGGACCAAGTCATTTACAGTGCTTTATGCTGTATAATAATTATTCCAGTAGTTATTTAAATCCACGACCATAATTTAAATAACATCGTTCAAGAAGTTCACATAACTGAAATATGTATACATGGTCAAAGAATTTCTATGACAGATACAACACTCTATATAAGCAACACTACATACTGATATAGAAATATCGATACAGATACGAAAGAGGTCTAAAATCGATGTTACACCTTCCTTCACTGGTGTTCCATTAATTTTCACATTACCGACTTTATCACTCGCCAAACATTCCCACACCAGGACCGACCCTCCACCACACTTCACCGTAGATGTCACATACTGACTCTTCACAGATTCTTCACGAAATAGACGAACAAACAGTCGACGATGGGTTGCAAATACTTCAGACTCAGATTCGTCCCTGAATAACACCTTGGATTATTGCTGCAGGTTCCAGTTTTGATATTGCTGTACCCAATGCAATCCTTTCACCTTCTTTTGTTTGCGTGAAAGGCTTTTTGAGTGCTATACACCTTGGAAGAGGTCCGGATTTTACGGATCTTACATGAGGTTGTTCCACAACGACAAGACGATACAGTACGAGATCCTCAGAAAATAAGAACTATATTATATCAAAAAAAGGCAATTGCAGTTCAGTTAATCTCATGTACCGAAAACTAACAAAACAACCTCTACCAATATGGACTGGCATGAACAAACAAGTTAAAGTGAAACGAATTTTGGAGACTAACGAAGCAGGTGGTTAATGATATATTGAAACTCCCATTTAGCAAGAGAACGGCGAGCTTCAGCGCAGAGAGAATAAGGCCAGAACAACACATTACTCCTTTTAACGTAAATAAGGCTGGGACCGAGGGTAAGTGGCTGCACGTCATTAACAGTGCTAGGCTGCGACCCAGCAAGAAAAATAAAAATGTATTCACCTACAGCGAGACGGTGATTGACTGAAGCCATACTTGGCGATGCAGACGCGACACAGTGGGGAGATTCCCATTATATAAAAATATATAGAGACCTAAAATTTATATATATATATATATATATATATATATATATATCTTGTCTCGCGGTAGACGCACAAGTGTGTGGAAATAAACGAAGGCACTGAGAGCTTTGCTTTCTGCGAAGTGAGGACGATACACTTCATGTACCGTGGTGACAGATAGCAAAGCGGTAGTTAATTATTCCTGCGGGAATTTTTGCCCGCAAAGAAATATTGCATGTCGCTCCAACCCATAGCGAGTGTGCACCAGCCATTATTTCGACTAGGGAAAGATTACCATTCTACGGAACGCAGGAAAGTTGCGACTGAGTGAATTCAGTCAAGGCCAGAGTAGGGAATTAGCGTTTCAGATCCAGCACGGAGACAACGCCATTGCAGATGCCGCTTGGTAAGCTACCCTTGTGCATTAGGCCACAGTAAATGTTGAGACTAGATTTTGCTCACTCCATCTTGCGTACACTTTGACCATTGAATATCTAAAGCTAGGATACTAACCTACCCTCACATTGAGTACATGAAGAGTTTTTCATAGGTTCAAAAAGTAAATTTATTCTCCACCAACTCAGTGCATTGACCAGCTATGACAACGTAGATTTAAATGAGCTATTGAGGATTTTTAAAGATCATTGTTTCCTGTGATAAAAAATTTTCATGTGTAGAAATAACGATTTTAATAATCGTCATTTCAATATGTCCAAGAATTAAATATTTTGTTATTGAGTGTCAAAAGTAATGTAACATGATGTTGCTTATCACTTGAAGCCTGAAAGCAACAGTTGATAAATTATACGCAGAATAAAAAAGAGAATAGCTGTGTTGTCTTTCTAGAATAGACCCAAAACTTTCACTTTTAATACTTTATGCCTTCTAGGTACGTGACAGCAGCATTTCTAATTATTTCTGTTACGATCTGCACCTGATATTAGCTGCCTTACAGGGTCAGGGTCATATTTATTTAGAATGTCTGTTTGACACGCTGGGTTTGAGAAGAAAGTTCAGATGTTTTGTACATTTGCGCGCTAAGTGGTAAGATAAGTTTTCACACATTGGTACACTCGCTGTGCAAATACAAAGGTCAGTCGTACGACAACCTATAAAAACTTCGTTCACAAAGTCGGCATTCCACTGATGGCGCTAGAGTAGCCCACATACAATTTACTTCTTTGCCAGTTTCAGGTGCAGTTCGAGTCCACTGACATTTACTCTGTTCTCTTATAAACTGATCTTCCCTGTATGGCCTTTAAGATCGTGGAACACTTGCACTGGTACTGGTTTGATTGAATGGCTGCAATGCATACACACTGTAGATACGGCTATGCCAATTTTTGTTGGTGTTGTCCTGTTAGAATAGCTTTCCTGATACAGAGCTACAATATCAGCACATTTTCAAGTCCAGACTCCTGCTTCCAGCCCTTCAGGAGATAATATGAATCTGATCACGTATATGAACACTTTGCTAGATGCACATAATGTATTGTAAACTAATACAAACTGTTTGCTACCCAGACAGCTGAAGGACTGAGGCCTATTCGAATAGAATCGTCACTAATGTTGTGCATATAACCAGTCCAATGCACAACATAGGCACTAAGTTTTTATGTGTTTACATTTTTTTTATCGTCAGAATGAGCATATGATAGAACATTCAAAACGAAATCCCTGTTTTAACCACAAATCAATATTTGTGACTATGATCAAAAACTTCTGACCGGAAGTGTACATCAGAATCAATCCATTTAGTGCAAATCAGAGTATACCTTCTTCATTTGTCGCACATACTGAGATCATAAACTTACGAGGCGTCTCAGATAATATGTATTTCTCTGTAATTTACAAAATAACGAGTGAAATAAATACGTATTTACATAAGTAAATGTAAAGAACATTAACCCTCTACAGTGCTATGAGCATTAATTTATGTAGCTATTATCTAGAGACTTACACCAAAGAGTAATAATACGTTAAAAAGACCAAAACTTTCTATCAAGTATTTGTATTTGAATCAGTCTGTATTCAAATCAGTTTCCTATCAGTTTTACTCGGAAAGCTAGAAACGCTTTAGGGATTGATCTAACATGCTGTTCATGACTACTGTTTTCAGGTGAATCTTCTCGTGGTGGAACTTTCATTTCAGTGAAGACCAGGAAGAAGTGAGAATATGGAAGTGTTTGTTTTAACCTCGTGCCAGTTTACGAGAAGTTGCTGTAGTCACTGGAGTATTTTAGCTAAACAAATGTGTTTCCAAAATTTCATTACTCTACATTAATTATTTTTTGGTGCTGTGTTTTTTAGTCCGCGAGTGTATTTATATAACTGAACAACTACTTCTTCTAGTTACGCAGACACATAAGCGTATGAAGTACCCTTTTAAGTTCCTCAGAAAATAAATTAGCTTCATTACTTCAGAAGTTAATATGAGGTAAAATTAACTTTCAATTCCATAAACTTTTATTACGTGTTTAAAGGAAAGACAATAGGTATGTTCCCACTAGCAGACATTTTCGTTACAAATGCTAATGCAGTTTCTCCCTTTTAATTACAATATCATTGATTGATATCCAATGAAGACTCGAGTTTCGCAACAGTCGCCGGCAGAATCTTGATGCCATCGCTGGCCGACGCTTCAGTTGTCGCAGAGGACAGGACAGCATCTCTGGCCACAACAGTGAACACACTAGCGTCTGCGTATTGCGTCACCCATCGTCTCGATATGAAACAAAAAAAACTAACATTCATGAAACAAACAACTGCAGTGAAATAGAAATTAATTATATGAATTCTAATCGATTGTCTTTCCATGCATTAAATAGAATTACGTCGCCTTCTCACCTGGATTCGCTTACGTGGTAAGAACAGCGGTGTGACTGCTTCCGATATTCTGTTGCACAATGTGATGTTACACTCATCCACATGTAAAGGTAGCTATCATCCACAACACCAAGGGGATATCTTGTCTAAGTCTTCATTCAATTCCTTACCATTGTTCAACGACGATGCTATCCCGAACATGGCACATCATCAGCGAACACTCTTGTTGTGCATCTGATCCTGCCTGTTAAATCGTTTGTATACCAGGTGAACCAGAACTGTACAGTCGAACATACAGATGTGCTAGCACGTACCAAAACAAGAAAAAAATGTGCAGTAAAGATGGGTTGTAACACGCATACCTTAAGAGCCATGAGCGGTTGTTCAGCAGTAGAGGTGTGTTTCACAGTAGCGAAGATGAACAAGCGTTCGTATCTCTTTAAGTATTCATTTTAGAGCCCATACTGGACTTTTGTTCTTGTTTTGGTACGAACTAGCACCTCTGAAAGTTTGTCGGTAGAGTTCCGATTCATCCCGTATATTGAAATCATGAGGCGGTCTATGAGGGTTGGAACGTTCATAGTAGCAAGTATTTATTTACAGCTCGTGCAAAATAGATATGTGTTTCAAAGTTTTACTGACCTTCAAAGTAGTCACCAACATTGTGTATAATCCGTTGCCACCGTTGTGGAAGTCCTAGGATGCTCTTAGCAGTGCCAGTTGTGTTGACAGTTCGAGCGGCGCGGTCTATTGCCCGACGAATTTGTAGCTGTTCTGAAGCGAATGCCGTGAAGTGTTTCCTTCAGTTTAGAAATCGAGTTCAACTCACGAGGGCTTAAGTCAGGGGAGTGCAGTAGGTGGTACATCACTTAGCAGAACAATCAGTCAAACAAATCAGTAACGGATTATACACAATGCTGGTGACTACTTTGAAGGTCAGACAAACTTTGAAACACGTGTCTATTTTGTACGAACTGTAAATAAATAGTTGCCACTATTAAAGTTGCAACCCTCGTATTATGCTTTCTTACGCCACACTCAAAGTGATTTTCGTTTCCAGAGCAACATACTAGGTACTATAAATCAGATATTTCTATAGCTAATCATATATTTGCGAAGAGACTCCTCACGGTTGAATCTTGGTTAGAAGTCACGACTTGGTACATTTCGAAAATCTAGGGAGGTGGAATCTGCCTGGTCACCTACGTCCAGTGTTTGTAAGATGTGCGTGAATAGGGCAAGCTGTATTTCAAATAAACACGCAAGGCGCAAGAAGCACAGTGTCAAAATCAGGCAAATACAATAAATAAAGAAGTGTGTAGACAAAGGTTCACGCATGGAACGGAGTAACAGGTAAGGTGTAAGATACTGGTAACAGGTACCTACGTTTGGAACTTAAAGTAATAGACCTTGTAACTCCAGAAATTCATATCCTCCTATTTCCATCTATTTTACTATAAGTTTTTTTCCTTATTTTGTTACCTGAAGATACGACATTTCTGTGTCTTTATATATTGTAATTGTTTTACTATTTGTATATACAGGGTGAGTCACCTAACATTGCCGCTGGATATATTTCGTAAACCACATCAAATACTGACGAATCCATTCCACAGACCGAACGTGAGGGGAGGGGCTAGTGTAATTGGTTAATACAAACCATAAAAAAATGCACGGAAGTATGTTTTTAACGCAAACCTACGTTTTTTTAAATGGAACCACGTTAGTTTTGTTAGCACATCTGAACATATAAACAAATACGTAATCAGTTCCGTTTGTTGCAGTGTAAAATGTTAATTACATCCGGAGATATTGTAACCTAAAGTTGACGCTTGAGTACCACTCCTCCGCTGTTCGATCGTGTGTATCAGAGAGCACCGAATTACGTAGGGATCCAAAGGGAACGGTGATGGACCTTAGGTACAGAAGAGGCTGGAACAGCGCATTACGTCCACATGCTAACACCTTTTTATTGGTCTTTTTCACTGACGCACATGTACATTACCATGAGGGGTGAGGTACACGTACACACGTGGTTTCAGTTTTCAATTACGGAGTGGAATAGAGTGTGTCCTGACATGTCAGGCCAATAGATGTTCATGCGGTGGCCATCATTTGCTGCACACAATTGCAATCTCTGGCGTAATGTCGCCGCAGGCTGCCACAATACGTTGTTTCATATCCTCTGGGGCTGTAGGCACATCACGGTACACATTCTCCTTTGACGTACCCTACAGAAAGAAGTCCAGAGGTGTAAGATCAGGAGAACGGGCTGGCCAATTTATGCGTCCTCCACGTCCTATGAAACGCCCGTCGAACATCCCGTGAAGGGTCAGCCTAGTGTTAATTGCGGAATGTGCAGGTGCACCATCATGCTGATACCACATACTTCGACGCGTTTCCAGTGGGACATTTTCGAGCAACGTTGGCAGATCATTCTGTAGAAACGCGATGTATGTTGCAGCTGTTTGGGCCCCTGCAATGAAGTGCTCTCCGATACACACGATCGAACAGCGGAGGAGTGGTACTCAAGCGTCAACTTTAGGTTAGAATATCTCCGGATGTAATTAACATTTTACAATGCAACAAACGGCACTGATTACGTATTTGTTTATATGTTCAGATGTGCTAACAAAACTAACGTGGTTCCATTTAAAAAAACGTAGGTTTGCGTTAAAAAACATACTTCCGTGCATTTTTGTATGGTTTGTATTAACCAATTACACTAGCCCCTCTCCTCACGTTCGGTCTGTGGAATCGGTTCGTCAGTATTTGATGTGGTTTACGAAATATATCCAGCGGTAACGTTAGGTGACTCACCCTGTATATATTTATGCATTTATGTCGATCTATAATTGGTTTGTTTTGTAAATATTATTTGTATTTTCACACTGGGTTTTGCCTAGGGAAAACTATGCTATCGAACAATTACATCGATAGGTCGTGTGGAGAACAAAAGTGTTTAGGATCTTTGGAGTGTTAACTCTGTCGCGTTGCGCGCGGGCAGAGCGGAGTCTGGCTGGAGCAGGTGTGTTGTGTGACGCTCCCGCGAGTTGCCGCGCTTTCGGGGTTTGGCAGCGTGTAATTGCGCTCGACTTGCTATGATAGTTTCTGACACGGTGTCGCGGACGGGAAGAATTAGCCGGCGCACATCAAGAGCCCGTTTCGCCTGGTGACCGTGTCAGGAAGAAGGCGCGCCAACATCCAGCTTCTGCAACAGCGACGGACGACAATGAGTGACTGTCGCCACCTCCTCGATCGACGACTTCAAACCTTCAATCAACCAACAAGGAAGACTGGAAGCGCGTAAAGTTTTAGAACTGTATGGCAGACCTCAGCTTTTAAAATTGTTCCATTTGCCTCACAAAATTACAGCATCTTAGCATGAACCTTTGTTGCTCATTGTCCCAAATGCATTACCTTTTTCGGAATGAACCCGAGTGTCGTTGAAATTCAAACGCCAGCATTAAAGTAATATCATTCCATTTCACTGCTTTAATTTCAAAGTTCAGTTAAAGTATTCATAGCTGGCTACAATATTTAGATTACACAAGCACAAATTAAGAGTGCGAGTTTTGTTACCAAATTTTAGCTTACCTGTGACTGCAGCTCAGCTTGGTACGTACTAAATTTTACTATTGTTAATTGTTCAGAATCATTTAATTCAAGTTCAAAGTTAAATCTCTTATTTCTAAATTGCGTAGATTCAAGTAGCTTTTGAAATTATTGTTGAGGTAG
Organism: Schistocerca serialis cubense; assembly: GCF_023864345.2. NCBI lineage: Eukaryota > Metazoa > Arthropoda > Insecta > Orthoptera > Acrididae > Schistocerca > Schistocerca serialis. Next base: position 1,173,652,825 of record NC_064638.1, read on the forward strand.
CCCAAGACTAACCTTATTTTATTGAATTTCGTAGTGCTTCAGAAACAAAGTTCACTATTAATTTCAGTCTCTAAATTAACTTTCAGTTTTCCGGTTTTATTAATTCTTTTGCTAAATTAAGTCAGAGACAAATATTCAGTTTTCACACAATACGTGTCAACCTTCAGTTTCCACGCTTTTAGTGCTAATTATATGCGCATTAATCTTTCATTTTCAGTTATTATAGTAGTTGCCCATAGGACTGGCGACCGTAATTTTTCCAAATCTCAAATATCTAATTAACGCCAATTAATTGTTAACCGCACATTTACTTTCTTTATTTATTTTACCCTTTTCTCAAAATTAATTTCCACCAATTTCATTTGCATTTTTCCTTTCATTTAGATGTAACCCTTTCCTCCCTCTTTACCGACAGATTAACTTCGGTGACGATTGCTTTTCCCAAATTTCCATTAGGTGCACGCGGTTTAATTTTTCACTGCCATTAAGGTCGATAAGTGAGGGGGAGATTACAGCCTGCATGTAACTATAGACATCGATAATACATGAGAAACGCTGGAAGGACGGGCTAGTATGACTGGACGGGAATTACTACCTGCATTTTCCCTCATAGGAATCAGTAGTTTCTCCTCCTTGCCAACTCATTCGTAGCTGAACAATGTCAGAAACTAAAGAAAGTCGGATTATGGACAAGCTTTTCAATAGTAAATCGCAGAACGACGTGCAGTTGATTATCAGGCAGAAGAGACCACCCAATGCTGAAAACCTTTTAAAAATGCGAAAGAAAAAGAACACGAAGAAAGGAAGGAACAGGAGAAAGAAGGGGAAGAGGGAGAGAGGAAAAAGAAGAACCAGAGAAGCAACAAGAGAACACCGAAAAGCTTTGATCGTTCAGCTGTGATCTCTACACTACCTTCAGCTGTCTAGTCGTACCAGCCATAGATGCTCATATTCCGTTTCATGCAAAACTATAACATGGCTGCTAGGAATTGACAATAGAACGCGGAAAGAAAATACTCTTGGTTTCCGCTCCCACATCAGCCTATTACATCACAAGTTGACGTAAAGTTCAAAACAAGAAAACGGGCTGCAATTACTTGTGCACGATGGAAATTTGTTTGCCTAACTACAGCATGCCGGACGACGCTAAGCACATGAATCAGCAGACACGCTGTAGTTCTATACTCAGAGACCAGACTTCTACATCCAGATCGTGTAGAGATCACTGTAGCCGGCGTTGTGGCCGAGCGGTTCCAGGCGCTTCAGCCTGGAACCGCGAGGCCTCTACGGTCGCAGGTTCGAATCCTGCCTCGGGCATGGATGTGTGTGATGTCTTTAGGTTAGTTAGGTTTAAATAGTTCTAAGTTCTTGGTGACTGATGACCTCAGATGTTAAGTCCCATAGTGCTCAGAGCCATTTGAACCATTTTTGAGATCACTGTCGTTCAGTAACCACACGAGCGCCGCACTCCTCACTACTGAATTCCATTCTCCGGAATAGTTTTACTGTGAAAGATTTTACGCAGAAAAGGCCGAAGAACTAAACATCTTCTTCCAAAATTGTTTCACAGAGTATATCGAACTACAGTATCTCCTTTAAATCGTCGCACGAACGACAGGTTACCGATATCGAAATAAGTGACAATGGATACAAAATCAACTTAACAATGAAGATCCAAAAATACTGGCACACTTTCCTAATAGCGTGTAGAATCCCCGCGAGCTCACAGAAGTGCCACAACACGACGTGACATGGACTCGAGTAATGTCTGAAGTATTGCTGGAGGGAACTGACACCATTAATCCTGCAGAACTGCCCATAAATCGGTAAGAGTACGAAGGGGTGAAGATCTCTTCTGAACAGCACGTCGCAAGACATCACAGATATGCTCAGTAATGGTCATGTCTGAGGTGTTCTGTTTATCTGTGTTGTTTCTGCATTAAACTTTGGTGCACCCCATGTTTGTTATGATATTTTCTATTGATTTATGTGAGATGTGTGTGTTAATATCATGCTTTGGCCCATCTTCCAGTAGGCGTTTTTCTTGGTTGGTGAGGTTAATGTCAGTTAGAGAGTTGACTATCATGAAACTGGTGTTTTTGATTGTGATGACTGTTTGTAGTGGGTGTGCTTGTGCTGTTTGTGATTCTGTTTGGTTTTTTGTTTCGTTTATCCGGTTTTTCTTGCATAATTTTCTGTATGTTTGCCTTTTGTCTCTCTGTTATTTTCTCAAACTGAGCTGATATTCCAAATTTATTGGCCAATTCTAAATGTGTTTTGTAATGTTCGTTCTTGAGCAACTATTTTTAGCATATAGTTCCCTAATTTCGTGTTTTAGTCACATAATCTCCTTTGTCCTTTTCGCCTTTACTTGGTGTAGATGGCGTGCTATTTACAGAGTTTTTTTGTGTGGTCTAGAATTACGAGTTAGAGAATTTTTATTAAACTGCATGTTCTTCCTTTTCTGTTTACAAATTTGTTGGCTTCAAATGGTTCAAATGGCTCCGAGCACTATGCGACTTAACTTCTGAGGTCATCAGTCGCCAAGAACTTAGAACTAATTAAACCTAACTAACCTAAGGACATCACACACACATCCACAAATTTGTCGGGTTATCTTCTCTATCAAAAGGAGTTTGTAACGATTTTCCTCTACTATCTATTTTATTGTGTTTAGTTCCTGTATGTATGTTGTTGTGTTTCCTAACCCCATAAGCGTTCAATTGTTCTCGAGAGAGTTTAACGTCTAAATTGACTTTTGTTTACATTTCCTCTCTCTTTCTGTGTGTGTGTTTGTGTTTGTGTGTGTGTGTGTTTGTCTGTGTGTGCAAGTTCCTTTAGCTATTTGTGTTGCCTTTCCTGTAAATGTGTTAAATAATGTTCCATTACAGAGTGTAGTGTTTTCATTTAAACTTGTTTGCCTTCAGCTATTGCCTTCTGTATGTGAAAGTTCTCTTCTATTGTCAGTTTGTGGTTAGGTTGTCGCTGGATTTCGCTATTTTTAAAACTGTTGTTTTTGTAGTTGGGTGGTGGTTATGGGCTATTAGGTGGTCCACAAATGTGCTATAAGTGCTGCTATTTTTTAGGGCTCTGACTTTTCTGAGTATCTTGTTTTACATTTCCTACATGTTTGTACTATGTATGCTATGTGTTACATGTGAGTTCATAGATTCCTGAACTGTGGGTGTCTCCTGTATTCTGATCTTTTCCTCTGTTGTGTTGTCTGACCTGTATCCTATTTGAAGTCCCTGTTTTTTTTAATATGTTGCCTATTCTGTGGACAACTTCCGCCTACAGAAGGCAATAGCAGAAGGCAAATTAGTTTTAAATGAAAACACTACACCCTGTAAAGGCACATTATGTAACACATAAAAGGAACTTTACAGAAAAGGCAGCACAAACAGTCAAAGGAGCTTACACACATACACACACATACCTATTCACCCACAAGCGCACGCAGAAAGAGAGAGAAAAAGTCAACAGAGGTCATATTCGACGCCACACTCTCTCGCGAATAAATAATGAACGCTGATGGGTTAGGAAAAACAACAACATCTAACTCACAGCATTTTTTTAAGTGAAAAGTCGTTTGTAAAAACGAGATTACACAAAGTAAATTATTTTTCTGTGAGCAGTGAGCTCAGAACGCAGAAGAACAAGGATTGGTCACAAGAAGTCGTGAGTAATAACAAATATATCCCCGAAGGAGATATCGCGGCCAATAAATGCCATACGATCATTTCATTTATACGCAAAACATTTTACCACACCATAATGACGTTTTTTAAAAATAAACGGAAGAGTTAACTCGTTGACGAAATTCACATTTACATCGTTTGGTTAGCATATGACAACCTATCAGTGCAGGACACCGAACAGATGGTCCTGCAAAACCATATAATGTAAAATCACAGTAAGAAGAAAATAGAACGAAACCTTTATTTAGGCATCACTGTGTTAGATCATTTTCAACTTAAAATATGTTCGCTGTTTACAGTTTTCAATTAAAAAAAAAAGCCCACTGGTGATGGCACAGAGGAGCTGAAACGTGTTTGAGTAACAAGAAAAAACAGTGTTTTTGCATAAAAAGAGGAACCTATATCCAATAATTTAATTGCAAACATGGGATGAAAGACAGGAGCTGCACATATTTACGGCATTCGACCCCCAACATACATTGTCTACCATGCAAGCACGACATTGACTGTTAATGGCAACAGGGAGCGGGTGTGGTGATATCTAGTGGTGAGCACAGCATGAGGCTGTGGAGCTTGCTTGAACTGCTTAACCAATGAGTAACTCACTGCAGAGCTGCAGAGCCAACGGCGTTGGTACAAAGCAGTACAGTGACAACGATAAACAAAGCAAACATTGCATTATATCTACAACAACAACTGCCGAAGTTGACATTTCGTCAGAAAGGAACCTAAGGAATTTCTCAAAGTGAGAAAGAATTGGCAAACGAAATTTAGCGTTTCTGCAAGATGAGTCAGTGGAATGTGTCGTACCGTATAGCCTAGATTGTGCAGACAATGTGCGTGAGGAGTAGAATGACGACGATACCTGCCTAACAAGTGAATGTGATATTGAAACAGGTGTCGAGCCATGTAGTTCCTCATCCTTGTCAGACAGGGAACCACAGATCCCATCTCCAGTGTAACGTAGTAAATAACATCTTTGTCCAACGAGCGGGTTCTAAACATAATTAAATACGTATAAGATCATCAGCATTATAGTAAATACAAGGGTGAGTAAAATGAAAAACTTAAATATTTTTTTAAATATAATTTATTGTGCAGAAGTGGTACAAAGCTGTATCACTTTTCAACATAATCTCCCCCACCCTCAATGCAAGACCTCCAGCGCTTACAAAGTGCATAAATTCCTTTAGAAAAGAATTCTTTTGGTAGTCCGCGCAACCACTCATGCACAGCGTGGCGTACCTCTTCATCAGAACGTTAGTTCTTTCCTCTCATTGCATCTTTGTGTGGTCCAAACATAAGGAAATCACTTCGGGCAAGGTCTGGTGAGTATGGTGGATGAGGAAGACACTCAAAATACAGGTCTGTGATTGTTGCAACTGTTGAACGGGCAGTGTGAGTCTTGCATTGTCATGTTGCAAAAGGACACCTGCTGACAGCAATCAACGTTGCTTTGATTTGGTTGCAGGCTTTTAGATCTGTGTATGATGCACTGGTGGCAATGATCCCTCTAGGTGTGTAATGCTCCAAAATGAAGCCTTTTTCGTCCCAAAAGACAGTAAGCATAACCTTCCCTGCTGATGGTTCTGTTCGAAACTTCTTTGGTTTTGGTGATGAGGGATGGCGCCATTCCTTGCTCGTTCTCTTCGTTTCGGTTGGTGGAAGGAACCCAGGTTTCGTCCCCAGTAACGATTCTTGCAAGGAAGCAATCACCTTCTCGTTCAAAGTGCGGAAGAAGTTCTTCACAAGCATCAACACGCCGTTCTCTCAATTCGGGAGTCAGCTGCCGTGGCACCCACCTTGCAGACACTTTGTGAAACTGGAGCACATCATGCGCAATGTGGTGTGCTGACCCATGACTAATCTATAAACATGCTGCAGTTTCATTCAGTGTCACTCGGCGGTTTTCCTTCACTATAGCTTCAACTGCTGCAATGTTCTGTGGAGTCACAATTCGTTGTGCCTGACCTGGACGAGGAGCATCTTCCAATGAAATCACACCATTTGCGAACTTCCTACTCCGTTCGTAGACTTGCATCTGTGACAAACATGCATCACCGTACTGACCCGTCATTCGTCGATGAATTTCAATAGGTTTCACACCTTCACTACGCAAAAACCGAATAACATAACGCTGTTCTTCCCTGGTACAAGCCGCAAGTGGGGCGGCCGTCTTTATACTGATACTGCGACGGTATGTGTGCAGCTGCACTATGCTCCCACCTATAGGCCATTCTGCACGCTGTTAGCAGCACGCTTACCAACTTACAGGATAACGGCACGAAATTTCGATTTGTTATTGCAAATTTAAGGTTTTCATTTGACTCACCCTCGTACAGTTATGAACAGATTTCGAATACGCCCGCGGCAATGTTACACTGTGCATACCGAGCGAGGTGGCTTAGTAGTTAAACACTGGACTCGCATTCGGGAGGACGACGGTTCAATCCCGCGTCCGGCCATCCTGATTTAGGTTTTCCGTGATTTCCCTAAAATCGCTCCAGGCAAATGCCGGGATGGTTCCTTTGAAAGGGCACGGCCGACTTCCTTCTCAGTCCTTCCCTAATCCGATGAGACCGATGACCTCGCTGTCTGGTCTCCTCCCCAAACAACCCAACCCGCAACACTGTGCATAAGAAAAACTACGGATATCCAAGGAAGAATCGGACGCACTTGTTACGAAAAATAGTGCTTGCGCACTTCAATGATGCTCGATACAATATACAGAATGTGCGTGGTAGTGACCTGCTATGTTATGCACATCGAACTGCACGCGACATAAATGATTTCAAGGGAAGAAGTGGACGGCTGCTTAACATTAAACAGTGTTACAAAATTGGAAGACATACGATAAAGAAATTTCAAATAAAGCATCAACTTGATGATGCACAGAAAACTGCAGAATCTACCCGAACATTTGTAGATGAGATAAACAAACTTATCCCATCGTTCAGTAAGGAATTAGCTTTCAAGTCTGACCAGTCGGGATTTGAAGAGGAAATGCATATGAAAGGAACCGTGGAAACTGGAGGTATCAAGTGAGTTCTGTCAAGATTAGCTAACATCAGTGCCTAAACACATTCGTATACTATTATGCCGATTGTTAATCTGGATGCTAAATTGACGGGAATGTGCCAAAAGTTGGAAGTGCTCAACCTCCTACGATTTTTTCTCGTGTGCGTGTTCTTGCAAAGACAATTGGGAATCTTTACATCACGGCAAACAAGAATAGGAAAATGGTCTTAAGAAAACTACAACTATGGTATGAACACCACTTTGGGCCAAGAGCTGGTCAAAATAACTTGCATTTGGTTTATTCGAGTTCTGCGTATAAAAATCATGCTCATTTAGAGCAAACTATCCCTTCTGAAAAGTGTGCGACATAGCACTTCATATACTTGGAACCACTGGACAAGTATCGCCTCTGGTTGTTTGTTTTTTCCGTGCCTATAAAACATATTGTCGCACTATCTACAGCTACACGTTAAATGATAACCTGTTTCACGACGAGCTTCACGACAGACTGTTTCGCGTTCGATTGCGTGCCATCACATTCCGTCAGTTCTCATCATCCCGTTACACCAGCATCATTCTATACGTATTCTTTATGAATGGATACCTGACTGAACGGCCTGTACGGTATGTAACTCCCAACAAGATCAGCTTCGATCTCGATGGCGAGAAGCTTCGTGATTACTGTGGTGGGACCATTTCGCATTCGGTGCTCATGGTGCAAGGTAATGGTTTGTTTTGTATATTTCTTGAATGTTGACGCCGTCCATTTTGTGAAGTGCAATGCATACATTCCATAGAAGGTTGATCTCTGCACCTCCCGAACACTCATTTTTGTCTCCCTCCTGATGCACATGGTGAGTCATTAGCAGCGAACATTTTTACTGTTAACACAACACTCCCAATTAAGCCTTATTAAAGATTGAACTTGCGACCTCGCGCTCAACGGGTTCCTTGTAAGATAAGCAAACAGGACAAAAAATTAGTCTCGCCCATGTGATATCGCGCTAACGACGTGTAATGGCGCCTCTAGCTTTGACAGCGGCCTCAGTTCGACGAGGAAGGGAGGCCACAAGTGTCTTCAGTTCTGACACACCTAGCTTACGTCACTCATTGATGAATACATCCCGTACAATACCAACTTTCAGGGATGTTGATTGCTGCGTTTCACCTCAATACTCCGAAATATTTTCCATAGCATTCAGTTGATCAATGAAACGAGGAAGTACAGAAATGTTCCGGGAAAATCAGGAACTCAGAAATAAAAGTCCCTGAGAAATGAAATAAATAGAAAGTGTAGGGAAGCTAAAACGAAATGGCTGCATGAAAAATGTGAAGAAATCGAAAAAGAAATGATTGTCAGAAGGACAGAATCAGCATACAGAAAACCTTCAGTGAAATTTAAAGCAAAGGCAGTAAAATTGAGTGCAATGGGAATTCCACTGTTAAATGCAGAGAAGGTGAGTGGATAGGTGGAAAGAATACATTGAAAACCTCTATAAGGGGGAAGATTTGTCTGATGTGACAGAAGAAGAAACAGGAGTCGATTTAGAAGAGAGACGGGATCCAGTAATAGAATCAGAATTTAAAAGAGCCTTGGAGAACTTAAGATCATATAAGGGAGAGGGGGCAGATATCATTCTATCAGAACTTCTAAAATCATTGGGTGAAGTGACAACAAAACCATTATTTACGTTGGTGTGTAGAATGTATGAGTCTGGCGACATACCATCCAACTTTCGGAAAATATCACCCACACAATTCCGAAGACTGCAAGAGCTGAGAAGTGCGACAGTTATCGCTCAATCAGCTTAACAGCTCATGCATCCAAGTTACCGACAAGAATAATACACAGAAGAATGGAAAAGAAAATAGAGGATGTGCTACATGACGATCACTTTGGTTTCAGAAAAGGCACAGGCACAAGAGAGGCAATTCTGACTTTGCAGTTGCTAATGGAACCAAGACTAAAAAACATCAAGACACGTTCATAGGATTTGTCGACATAGAAAAAGCGTTCGACAACGCAAAATGGTCCAAGCTGTTCGAAATTCTAAGAAAAATAGGAGTAAGCCATAGGGAGACATGGGTAATATATAATATGTACAATAGCCAAGAGGGAATAATAAGAGTAGATAACCAAGAGCGAAGTGCTCGGATTAAAAAGGTTGTAATACAGGGATGTAGTCTTTCGCCCCTACTGTTCAATCTGCACATCGAAGAAGGTTCAGGTGTGGAATTAAAATTCAAGGTGAAAGGATATCAATGATACGATTGGCTGACGATATAGCTAACATCAGTGGAAGTGAAGAAGAATTACATGACCTGCTGAAAGGAATGAACAATCTAACCAGTACAGTAAATCGAAGAACGACGAAAGTAATGAGCAGTAGCAGAAATGAGAACAGCGAGAAACTTAACGTTAGGATTGGTGGTGACGAAGTAGATGAAGTTAAGGAATTCTGCTGCCTAGGCAGTAAAATAACCAATTACGGACGGAGCAAGGCGGACATCAAAAGTAGATTAGCAATGGCAAAAAGGGCATTCCTGGCCCAGAGAAATCTAGTATCAAACATAGATGTGGTGCTACAGACGAATGTTGAAAATTAGGTGGACTGATAAGATAAGGAATGAGGAGGTTCTGCGCAGAGTCGGAGAGGAAAGCCATACACGGAAAACACTGATAAGGAGAAGGAACAGGATGATAGGACATCTGTTAATACATGAGGGAATGACTTCCATGGTACTAGAGGGAGCTGTAGAGGGCAAAAATTGCAAAGGAAGAGAGAGATTGAAATACATCCAGCAAGTAATTGAGGACGTAGGTTGCAAGTGCTAGTCTGAGATGAAGAAGTTGGCACAGGAAAGGAATTCGTGGCGAGCCGCATCAAACCAGTCAGAAGACTGATGACCAAAACGCCTCAGCGTTCTTCAGACCAGAGGGTAAGCGTGCAGCGTGTGGACCCCCTGAATTCGTTTTGGTAGACGGGAGAATCAACAGCACATTCATCATGAGTATGGGAAATGTTTTATGCTCCAGAATAACGACATCATTGGAGCACGAAAATCTCCCCTATAAAAATCAACATGGATTCCGCAGAGATCTGGCGAAACTCAAATCGCTTTGTTCTTCCATGAGATCCATAGCGCTGTAGACAACGGGACTCATGCTGATTCTCTGTTCCTTGATTTCAAGAACGCGTTTGACACAGTCCCGCACTGCCGTTTAATGACAAAAAAATCGAGCTTATCGAGTTTCGGACCAGATCTGCGACTGGATTCACGACTTTCTTGCAAATAGAGCTCAACACACCTCTCCTAACGGAGCAAAAAAAAACAGCTTTAAAGGTAATTTCCGATGTACCGCAAGCAAGTATGATAGGACCATTGGTGTTTACAGCGTGTATAAATGACATGGTAGAAAGCATCGGATGCCCTTTAAGACTGTTCGCAGATGATTTTTGTCTATAAGAATGTAGCAAATCCAGAAGACTGTATCGGTTTCCAGGATAACCTGCAGAGGATTGATGAATGGTGCAACGTCTGGCACCTGACCCTGAAAGCAAATAAATGTGCCATATTGGGCATACATAGGAAATGAAAGCCAGAAAATACTGGAAATAGTATCTATTGCAAAATATCCATAGCAACCTTAAGTGGAATGACCACTTAAAACGAATAATGGGAAACTCAGATGCCAGACTGAGATTCATAGGAAGAAACTTAAGGATATGTAACTTTTCCACGAAGGAAGTGGCTTACATGGGGCTTGTTCAGTCGAATCTTCAGTACTGTCCATCAGTACAGGGCCCTTACCAGGTAGGACTATAACACTATACTTCAACGGAACAAATAGTCGTTCCAACAGAAAGCCACATACAACAGTATTATACAGGAAATTGTGCGTGTAGTATAATGTCACCCCTTTTTACAAGTTCTGACCTTGATGTATGAGTAATAGCTATGGAAATGAGGCTATTAGTTCCTTCACCTAAGAGTTTTGTAGCTGCCAGAACGAAACGTAATAAAAGCGGAATAATGCTGAAAATAGGACCTTCTGTACCGCGTTCATTAAGTTGTTTGTCTAATGGAGTTACGGTCGCCATCCTATCTTGGCAAAGAAATGGTTAAGTTTCAGAAAAGCAGAAGAAGTAAATTTGGCCTACCCTCCCGCTTTTCCCTAATATAATTTCACAAATAAATATAGCTTTGAGGATTTAGTTCTGAGAAAGTCATAAGAATCTGCTAGCTACTACACCCACATACATAAATGGTTTTGATTTTGATCTAGAAAGGCCACGAATTTTTAATCATCACTATGTGCTAAGAGAATTTGGCCAGGGGGACTTCTATGTTTGCGTTTTGTATAACCAACAAATTAAATACTAAAATATTCTAATAGCGTAATACACACATTTAAATTTATTAAGGCACTTTGTTTATATCTTTCTCTTGACAAACGATCTGTCAAAATCCAAAACCAGAGAGGGTGTGGTCACTCTGTATTGTCACCCAGTATTTATATGCAGCCTCACTGAACCACATAAGCAATGTTCTTTTCATAAAACTTTGCACTTTACTGAATTTCTTTTGTAGCTAAAAGAATTTTATCTGTACTTTGCTCAAAACGTATTTACTGAATTCACTTTAAAAATTAGTTCACAACAATTATTTTGAAACTTTTATTCAAAGATTAAAATTAGCGCTTTAAGATTCTGAATAAAGCACTTCAATGTCTTTTAACAGGCTTACTCTGAACAATGAAACAGCAGGAAATGACCCTATATAGGTGAATAATTAGGAATAAATAACAGAGTGGACCAAATTTTACGTGTAAGATTATAATTATTCAAAAAAGTTAATTTTCAATTAATGGTTCACGCTTCTACAATTATAATTACATAGTTCTTAACCTGTTGGCCATAGTCGTTGGGTGTGGCTGATAATAATGACGGCTGCGGTACCCATGGTACTTCGTACGTGTTTCTTGAGGTATGGGCTAATTAATTCTTCTTGGCGTCGTTTTAACGTCCATTACCTAGCGCGACAACTTGTACCAAGGCCGTAATAATTCAGCAGTCGTCATCCGATGCTCATATGCAACAGTTTCCAAGCAAGGCATCGCCTGCTCCGTCCGAGTGTTGCTTCTTTCACTGCTGCCTACAGACTGTGTCCTCTCGTTCCCGCTCGCTATACAGGTAGCGCGCCAAAAAACCCAAGCCACGTATTACGTCTCCCACAACACCTTCCGTACAGTACACAAGTACTCCATCCTTTGCGTAACACATATCCTACACATTGTCCCTAAGCATGTACCATTTTATACAAATGACAATTTGCACAAATATATATAAAATTACACAAGCAAACATTATCATTTCGTCAATCTACGACAAAATATTACTTAGAAAATTATACATTTCAAATATTTCTTTACATAAGTTACAAACAAACATTAGCAAAGCACTCTAACTCACATATATCATACTATTCAAATAGTCTGTGGATATCACAGTTGTATTACGATAAATTTTTAATGCAAAGTCTTTTTATAAATTTCGATTAATGATTCAATGGTGGACATGGTACGAGAAACACCCTTAAGACGTCAGATAACCACCCTGGGCTATGCTACACACTCCACATACAGCATTCAAACGCGTCGTTGGACTGTCGCTACATTCGATGCCTGGACTCATAAGGAAACTCGACACGTCGCAACATACTTGACATATCCAGCCACATACTTCCCCATTTCTATGTTTTTAGGTACAAAAAGCAATAAAGTGACATTGAACATATGGAAAATTAATGTCATGAATTTCAGTTTGAAGAGGAAAAATGACAATGTTAAATTAAATTTAGATGGCACCTCTATAGACTGTGTAACTAATGAAAAATTTCTATGCATGAACATTGATTCTTAGTTGAAGTGGTGTGAACACACAAACGTACTTGCAGACAGTATGTCATTAGCGTGGTATGCTCTTAGAATCCTATCATCAGTGTGTAACATGCAATGTCTTTTAGTTACATGTTATTCACATGTACATTCAATTCTTAGCTATGGCATTCTTTTTTGGGGAACAAACGCACTAAATATGAACACAACTTTCAAACTCCTGAAAGGGACAATAAGATTAATAACCACAAATACTAGTCGAGCTCATTGTAAAGATCTGTTCAAAATACTGGGGATTTTAACTGTTCCATGTGAATACATTTACCAGTCAGTTGTACACATCAAAAATAACATTGGTAATTACTGCACACAGAGCTCTGTCCATGACCGTCGAACAAGAGATAGACTCAACTTACATTCACCAAGAAAAAGTAAACATAAAACTCAAAACAGCATTTTCTACCAAGCAATAAAACTGTACAATAAATTACCAAAAGAGATTAAAGAAATTTAAAAAATACACTTACTTAAAAATGCAGCTAAAATGTACCTGTTATGCAATACATTTTATACATTGAAGGATTACTTAAATAAAACAGAGTATGGGTTTGATAAAAATGTTTTACAAATAAATAATAATAATAATGATTATTAAACATCCAACATTCCACGTAACAGCTTCACTTTATGTTTTTTCCTTCTTTTTTCCTTTCTAGAAATACTTACCCCCAAGCTATGAATAGCATAATACTAACACCTCTTCCACTTTCTGAGCTCAACTCAACATCTCACTCATTATGGTGGGATGCTGACTCAGTTGTTCAGGATAGAACATGGGAAGTTGTGGTACAGAAAATGGCCCAGAGATCACTATTGTGTGCGTGTGTTTGTGTGTGTGTGTGTGTGTGTGTGTGTGTGTGTGTGTGTAGTGAGTGAAGTGTTATGAAACAATGTGTGTGAACCGTGATTTATTTTCAAAGAATATTCTGAATAATTTATTTTATTTATTAGCGATTCATCAAGAGCATTAACACATTTAATCACACTATGTAAGCATGGAAGTAGTTGCCAGGGAGTAACTGATGAAACCATAACCAAATTCGTTTTAACAAATGGGAATTTTATTCACTTTAATAGTGCCTAAAGGTTTTTTTTAAAAGAAACAGATTTAAAATTATAATCAGAAAGCACCCTCTTAATATCAAAGTCACAATTTATTCAGAGGCAGAAAGAAACAAGTTTTGACTGTATGAGCTTTCGGGCAGAGAACCTTGCCGCTCGCTTTTGACACGGCCGTAGTTACGACCGCTCACAACAGCCTCTGAAAGATTACACTGGTGCAAATCTGCAACACACCAGACAACTTTAACAATTTACACAAGCACACAAACTATGCACCCCTCGTAGGAGGGATTGAAATGGTACAAAACACCAACAATTGAAATATTAACCTTTCCACCGAAAGTGCAACTTGATTTTAACTTCCAAGAAAAGTCTTACGGTGAAAGGGTGGCAACTTTATATACTAAAATGATCATTTAAATAAAAGCCCATGAAATGCAATCTTATATAAAAATCAACAAGGTTGGCCAAACAATAGTTAAGATGCTCTACAGTACACAGATACCGCCTCTCAAGATCATAAGCAATAATATCAAAGTTTCCAAAGATCAAAACATATTTCAGGTATTAGGCCGTTGCACTCCAAGCAATAAATTCGTTAACACACCAAATCCGACAAACATGACAGAGGCAGCTACTAACGTATGCTAGATTGATAGGGAGATTACCGAACAACCCGAACCGCAGGTTTTCCACAAGGGAAAAACGGACCACCCAATTACAAACAACCACCTTCCCGCAGGTGGGCAAACGGAGAAGAGTGGTGGGACGACCCCAAAGAAAAAAGGCTGGTGACCTCACCAAGAAAACAAGTAGAATTTAACAAGAGTAAATCAAGCAACATATCACCAATCACTTAACTTCTAATAAACTGCGATTTCTCGAGAAGACCTGGCGCAGCACCCCCAAATCGCTCTCCCGAACCGTCTGTTGCCAGCCGCTTCAACGGATGCAGGAAGGCTCGCCGATCTTTCGTCTCACGGCGTCGCAGCTGGCACCGGCCAGACTGATGTCGTGGGTTGACTCCTGTTGCGCTCGTGTCAACCGGAAAGTCACTACCCCTCGCTATACGCCGCGGCCCCCTGGACTCACGTGGCGACCTCACATGCGCCGACGCTCAAGACGGACAAGTCATCTTGTGTCTCAGCGCGCGACCGACCAACCGATCAATCCAACCGCCAATGACCATAGCCTGAGCAAACTCGAGCAGACTGGCGGCCTAACGCACAGACTCATATGCAGGAACTCAGCCCCGACCGGGCGACCACCCGCTGAGTTCTCTTACTGGCGGAGTGGGAAGACTCTCATTTTTCCGGCTTTAAAGGTTGATCCGAACGACACACATACTAGCACTCCGAACGACAGACAGACACTAACTGCCTATCAAATGCGGACGAGAGACAGACTAGCAAGCTGGGGACGAGAGACTAACCCACGCTGACCCACTGGCGAGCTCATAGCGCCCCCTTAAATGCACGTGAACAGGCAACCTTTCCACTTTCCCACCAGAGGGAGACACCAAAGCTGCGATTGCCACAGCGGCGCCACCGCCAGAAACGGAGGGCGACTGCTTCACACTACGCGCTGCGGCGCGCTCTTCAAAGCAGCAATTTTTACCACGGCTCAGTGTGAATAGTGTGTGCAGTGACTGGTTGTGAGATATGAGTGAACAGTGTGGCATTACATTATTTAATAAGTTATCTGTAAAAAAAAAGTATTATATACCAGGAGTAAATCTAATGATTGTCTCTTACTAGAAGTCTGTAAATACATGTGTATACGAATTAGCTTATTTTAAATTGATCTAAACTTGTAAATACTTTGACATGTCCTACATCCTTGTAAAAAGAGATCTACGGATGAATAAAGCTGCTACTACCACAAATTTATGAGGGGGGGGGGGGGCAGGTATGGACAAAAATGTTGCAACACCAAAGAAACAACAGCTTGCCTTGCCTAATACGGTGTATGACACCCTTTGACATTCGAAACAGCTACCAGACGTCTCTAAATGGAAATGGATAAATACAGGTCCTGTATGGTTTTCAATGGAGAACTTTTAAAGGTACTAGCTGTGTATCCGGCATTGCCCAGATATGTATTTATTCCAACGTTTTGGTAGCCCAAAGCAATTTCATACCATTCTTCCTCCAAAATGGTAGCAAGTTAGATAGTGATAATAGAGGTGGATAGCGATCACCCATCCTTCTTCTCTAAAGTAGACTGCAAAGGCTCAATAATATTGGGACATGGTGACTGTCTTGGCAGGAGACACGCGACAATTCATCCTGGTGCTCACAAAACCAATTCTAGGCAATGAGAGCTGTGTGAACAGGGAACACAGCATCTCCATTGGGCAACAAACATTTTAGCATGGGATGAGCCTGATCAGCCAGAATGGTCACACAAACCTTGGCAGTAATGCCACCTAGCAGAGCAACCACGGGTCCCATGGAATACTACTATAACGCTTCCCAAATCATCACCAGACCCACGTCATGTTTCATTCTTTGGACGTAATTTGGACGAGAAGCTGGAAACAGCATGCAATAAGACTCATCCGACCACATCACTTCCTTCCATTTCTCCAGTATGCCTTCAGCACCATGTTTTCCTGTTAGGGGCATTCGGATCATTGATGAGTGGTTTTGGAATTTCAGTTCGCACTGCAGTCCCCTGCTTTGGAGCTCCCTTCATCTTTTTTTTTTCTTTTTTTGTGGTGGTGGTGACAAGTTTCGCAAATGCTAATTTCTTTTCTACAATCACTTTTGCAGCTGCCGTCCCTTATTTTTCGTCACATTCCTCTTCAATGACAGTACGTTTCGATTACTCAACACACACTTCCGTCTGCGTTGTGACTTAGCGGATGCTGTTGTTTCCGCTTCTGTTGTAAGCCGTTCACACATTCGATACAGTGCCTCTTGAAACACCAAACGGTTCTGCTGCCTTGATCACGCGAGCACCTACCAGGTAACACCAACCATTTGCCAACGTTCTAATGCACTAAGCTCCGACGTAATGCACTCACAACCACACAAAAAATTGTTCTGACCACGACTGACAACTGCAACGTATTGAGGACATTAGCCAGGTGCCGTTCTTGGTCACACACAGCTGCACAACCTGCAGGCTTCGTTAGCATCTGCGTTTATATCCAAACATACATTTCTCGCGATGTTCTCGATATTTTTGTACAACCTTCGTAACTACTACTGTGAGAAATGGTTTTATGAGCGGTACCCGACTCCAAATGTCCATTATAAGCAGTTTCTTTCGCAATGCCCGCTCAGACACTGATAACAATAACGTGAAACCGCTTATCATTGACAAGGTGTACACTCTCCTCTACTCCCCGATCGGTTGGGATCTTTCTTCGATTACTGTCCTTACACACTGCTGCATGGATGCTACTTGGACATCATTCCCTGTTCGGGATCTGTTCAAAAAATTCCGGAACATTCGTAATTTTGCGCCCGTGATGTGTTGGAACTAAATGCGGTTGGCATCCCTGCACATGCCTGTGTTAAATGTGTAACTGCCAGAAGTTTCATTATTGTATGTCTGTTAGTTATTGTTCAGTCCTGTGTTGGGTAGAACCTTGTGTCGCAAGTTTGCAAGTTTAAAGATGGCAGAATTAGATGTGCAACGCGTCTCCATTAAATTTTGAGTGAACTCAAGAAAAACTTTACAGAGACACACCAACCGATGCAGGAAGCCCACAATAATGAGTGATTAAGCCGTACTCGGTGTTACAATTGGTGCACACAGTTTAAGAGTGGCTGGACGCATGTTAAAAATGACCTTGGTACAGGGCGCCCTTCGACATTTGCCGGCGACGCTCATGACAGGAAGGTCAACGAAACTGTGCATATCAGTCGAAGACTCACCGCCCGAGAGGTTACAGAAGATTGTAGCTTTTATGTTGGATAATGTGAAATCCCGACACAGCATCTTGGACTGCATCGTGTTGCCGCCAACATTAGATTAGATTAGATTTACTTTCATTCCAATTGATCCGTAGTGAGGAGGTCCTCCAGGATGTAGAACATGTCAGAAAAACAATAATAGATAACAAATATTTACAACTCAAACAAATAAGCTAATGTACCATTCCACAGGTCCCAAGTGGAATGATCATCATTTTTTAAAAATGAACACTATATGGAAGAACCGTTTTACAAACACTGATGCACTGAATTTAAAATATTTTTTTAAATTTATTTATAAGGTAATAAACATGTAATCCTCCCCAAGAACCATGGACCTTGCCGTTGGTGGGGAGGCTTGCGTGCCTCAACGATACAGATAGCTGTACCGTAGGTGCAACCACAACGGATGGGTATCTGATGAGAGGCCAGACAAACGTGTGGTTCCTGAAGAGAGGCAGAAGCCTTTTCAGTAGTTGCAGGGGCCACAGTCTGGATGATTGACAGATCTGGCCCTGTAACACTAACCAAAACGACCTTGCTGTTGTGGAACTGCGAACGGCTGAAAGCAAGGGGAAACTACAGCCGTAATTTTTCCCGAGGGCACGCAGGTTTACTGTATGATCAAATGATGATGGCGTCCTCTTGGGTAAAATATTCCGGAGGTAAAATAGCCCCCATTCAGATCTCCGGGAGGGGACTACTCAAGAGGACGTCGTTATCAGGAGAAAGAAAACTGGCGTTCTACGGATCGGAGCGTGGAATGTCAGATCCCTTAATCGGGCAGGTAGGTTAGAAAATTTAAAAAGGGAAATGGATAGGTTAAAGTTAGACATAGTGGGAATTAGTGAAGTTCGGTGGCAGGAGGAACAAGACTTTTGGTCAGGTGAATACAGGGTTATAAATACAAAATCAAATAGGGGTAATGCAGGAGTAGGTTTAATAATGAATAAAAAAATAGGAGTGCGGGTAACCTACTACAAACAGCATAGTGAACGCACTATTGTGACCAAGATAGACAAGAAGCCCACGCCTACTACAGTAGTACAAGTTTATATGCCAACTAGCTCTGCAGATGATGAAGAAATTGAAGATATGTATGATGAGGTAAAAGAAATTATTCAGGTAGTGAAGGGACACGAAAATTTAATAGTCATGGGTGACTGGAATTCGATAGTAGGAAAAGGAAGAGAAGGAAACGTAGTAGATGAATACAGATTGGGGGTAAGAAATGAAAGAGGAAGTCGCCTGGTAGAATTTTGCACAGAGCAGAACTTAATCATAGCTAACACTTGGTTTAAGAATCATGAAAGAAGGTTGTATACATGGAAGAGGCCTGGAGATACTAGAAGGTATCAGATAGATTATATAATGGTAAGACAGAGATTTAGGAACCAGGTTTTAAATTATAAGACATTTCCAGGGGCAGATGTGGACTCTGACCACAATCTGTTGGTTATGAACTGTAGATTAAAACTGAAGAAACTGCAAAAAGGTGGGAATTTGAGGAGATGGGACCTGGATAAACTGAAAGAACCAGAGGTTGTACAGAGTTTCAGGGAGAGCATAATGTAACAACTGACAGGAATAGGGGAAAGAAATACAGTAGAAGAAGAATGGGTAGCTTTGAGGAATGAAATAGTGAAGGCAGCAGAGGATCAAGTAGGTAAAAAGACGAGGGCTAGTAGAAATCCTTGGGTAACAGAAGAGATACTTAATTTAATTGATGAAAGGACAAAATACAACAATGCACTAAGTGAAGCAGGCAAAAAGGAATAAAAAAGTCTCAAAAATCAGATCGACGGGAAGTGCAAAATGGCTAAGCAGGGATGGCTAGAGGACAAATGTAAGGATGTAGAGGCTTATCTCACTAGGGATGAGATAGATACTGCCTACAGGAAAATTAAAGAGACCTTTGGAGAAAAGAGAACCACTTGTATGAATATCAAAAGCTCAGATGGAAACCTAGTTCTAAGCAAAGAAAGGAAAGCAGAAAGGTGGAAGGAGTATATAGAGGGTCTATACAGGGGCGATGATCTTGAGGACAATATTATAGAAATGGAAGAGGAGGTAGATGAAGATGAAATGGGAGATATGATACTGCGTGAAGAGTTTGACAGAGCACTGAAAGACCTTGTAATCTCCCCACGGAAAATTACCCTCTACCACGCAATAATTAATAATGGTCAATCAAATCATCCACATTTATTCACTTTTGAAAAGTATCTGATCGGATTTTCTAGTAATATATGCGCCGACAGCTCGTCGACGCCAAGGTATTTTTCTAGTACGTTTATTCTTTGGAATAACAGAGATACATATATGTATTCTCCATGGTTGTTAGAGACGGATAACGAGGACAGCTTCGGAAGTATCTGTTGGAAGATTGTCGGGTTGCTAAAAGAGACATATTTGCTCTTCTTCTCGCTAAAGCGAGCTATTAACGTTTGTGCCACTAGCGGGTTATTTGAAGAGAGAGAAAAACTGTAAACGCAAATTAAGTAAGACTTGGAATCAACAGAAAACGGAACATGTAATGGAGATGGATTGAATATACAATTTTCCTCAGAAATAAGGTTTGTGACCCTTTTATTCTAGAGTGAATGACGAATGAGTTCTCTGTCTGAATCATTGATGATTGTCTTGGCCCTGTAATTAGTGGGGAAGTTTCAGTTGTGACGAAGAGAGCCTGCAATCACCGAGATTTTATAAAATCGTCCAAAAAGGCTTCGGACACATCTGAAATTCTAAATCTGTCGTAAAATGAACGAATTGTTCAAACGATCGATTTTCCCAACTGAATGCAGCGCTTAACAATAATAATAGATATAAAGATCATTTACAGCAAGCCAGCCGCTGAATATTAAGACGAAGGGCTCCACCAGAGATTCTATTGGGCTGAGTTCACGTAATGAAATATTATATTTAAAACTGTATATAGATAAAGGACAGAGAGAGAGAGAGCGAATGAAATTAGAGAAAATACGCAGAATCCTCCATTAGTATAATTGTTTGCCTGTCTTATCACAGATCAGCCTAAAGACAAAACAGGAGGCCCTTACTTTACGGTACAGATTTATGTGTGAGAGTGAAGGAATCATAAAGGCAACAAATACATGTCTTTACAGACAAAACATTACAGCAAGTTAGCGGCAAGCTGCATCCACATACTTTCATCATTTACAGTATAATCCATTATAATGGCGACCGTGACAGGACACGTTTTTGGACGTTGTTAAAATAATTTTGTTCTCTGTTTCATGTGAACTATGACGAGCCAACTTAACTGACGCTTGGAAAAGAGAAGAAATACTCGCAGTCACATTAAGTGGATCTACAAATAAGAACATAAAACAACACGCTGGGCGCAGAGAATAGGCCAGATCTATAATTATATTATTAAAGCTTGCTAGTAGAGATGAAGTATACGCTTTTCTATTTAGTATTATTGGATATTTGAACATTGATTAATTGTGTTCATGTTAGATGTAGTTTGAGTGACCTGTCCCAGTTGCATTTATATGTATAAGTACAGTAAGAAACTAGCCACAGAAGTACTCTTGTGTGAACGGAGTTACATATAGTGATAGTAGAAGGGAGATATATATATATATATATATATATATATATATATTGACGGTAGAACATTTATATGGTTTTAACTAGGGCAATGTTTAAGATGAGTCAAGCAGAGCAGCACGCAACAGCCTTCAGCTGTTAGCACTGATAATAATGATGTAGTTAGAAGTGTTGTAGAACCGATTGCTACAGATAGCGCAAGAGAACGCCCTGTAGACACGGCTGGAGATGAAACGGCAAGTACGCAACATGGGTTAGATCCATTGGTCATTATCATGAGACAGATGCAGATGATAACCGAGAGCATGAATAATATGAATACAAAATTAGCCTCAGTTACTGAAGGGCAGGAAAATCTGAAAACCGACATTAACGCGAAATTAGCCTCAGTTACTGAAGGGCAAAATGATTTGAACGCGAAATTAGCCTCAGTTACGGAAGGGCAGGAAAATTTGAAAACTGAGATTAAGCAGCAGTTACAAGACAGTTTTTCCGAATTAGAGCAGCGGATAGAGGCGAAGACAAAGGAACTTAAAGATCAGGCCGAAGAGACGGAACGAAAATTAACTGCACAAATAGAATTGGTGAAAGCTCAATGTGAGGAATCTACTCACCGCGTACGTGTAGAAATGAAGGAGTATGTGGCTATTAAGATAGATACCGTACGGGAACAGGTGGAAATGGTTCCGCAATTAGTACAAAAGCAAGATGCCATGTCATGTGCAATTGCGCAACTTCCTGAATTGGCACGTACGCAGACTAACCTAAAGGAAAGTGTTGAACATCTGACAGAGCGTCAAGATGTTATAGACCACCAAATTAATGTATTAACGGGTAAATTATCCGAAATCACATTAGAAAACAAAAGGCTAATGTGTGAAAACGTTGAGCAAAATGTTAAGGCAGCATTCCAGAGTCTATCTGGCAAACAGGAAGAGAATTTGTTTGCGAAAGGACTTGAGGAAGTGCGACAGCAGTCAGGTGCTGATTTAGAGCATTGGAAACAAACGATAGAAGAGTCGATGCGCGTTTCTCAACAAGGCTCAGAACAAATGAATACAGGCCAGCAGCAGAAGTTGGCAGCGACTATAGAGCCAGTTACTGCACATTCGCACACGATACCGACTTGTGTAAGTAACTCAAACATTAAATTGCCTCGAGCTAGTTGTTCGCGTGAAGTCTTATCTAACGGAGATTACGAAAGCCTTTGCCATGCCGAAGAAAAAATGATAAAGCATCGGCAATTCCAGATTTTTAACACTGACAAAAAGGGGGTCCATCCCATTGTTTTTATTCGAAGTTTCAGAGGAGTGCTACCCAGAAATTGGTCGGAGTGGCAGAAGATCAGTTTCGTTACAGGATATATACAAGGTTCGGGGGCGATTTGGGCCTCGGACATGACTTCTGTTTGCTCGACATATGACGATTTTGAGAAGGCGTTTTTAGCAAAGTTCTGGTCAGAAGGGGTACGGGAACGCCTAAGGCAGGAGGTGCTCTACCCAGAGCCTTTCTCCTTTTCAAAAGGAAGCCTTAGGAAGTATTTTGAAAAATATATAAATAAAACTAGATACTGGGACAGACCTATGCCCTTGCCAGACATAATAAACATACCTAAGGCAAGACTACCAATTAGCATCCGGAATCAATTGATTTACGGCAATGATAAAGACTTGGAGTCGTTCCTCACGACGTTAGACCATATAGATATTATTGAAGCGAACAACCAGAAAGCCCGTAATAACAGATTCCAATATAGGGAGATAGAACCTCCGCCAAACGGTAGGCAAGGGAATGGACAGAGATCGTTAAGTAGCGGAGAAACCCCTCAAAATCTCAATAGTAATACCGGCAATAGTCTTGCGAGGGGCTACCCAAGGAACAACAGGAATGGGAAAAGATACAATCCCGTGTGGGGGAACGAAAGGAATTTCAGACCTCAAGCCTGGAATAGTAACAGTAATAGAAAGTGGAATCAACCAGGGGGAATGAACTCAAATAACCAACATCAGTGGGGACGGACATCTACGAATCAACCGGTAATTACCGAAGTGACGGATGATGTCAACCAGCAGGCAAATCAAAATCCAACAAACTTGTAAGGACCCACTCGTGCCCCGGAGGAGCGGTCAACAATTGGTTGAGGGGCAACAGGATATGTGTACCCATGCTAACGTATAATGATGGACGATTACTGGCAGATGAACTGACCGAGGACTTAGAACCACAGGATGAGGATAAGGAACAGGTGGCAGTAGCCGAAGTGCAAGTCATTAAGGAGACTGTACCTATAGTGGCGGTTTTAGACACAGCTGCAACCACAAATGTTATTTCGGAGGCACTATTCAACAAGATCAGAAATATAAGACGAGTACCAATTTTTCCAGTTCAAAATTGCAGAATAATAGGCGCCGTTGGGGCTCGATCGGCTAATGTAAAAGTGCAGTCACTACTTAGTGTAGAAGTCGGAAATGTAGCAATATTAAGCACATTCCTTACTGTGAAAAATTTGGTGGTAGACTGCATTATCGGAGTCGACAGCCTACGTCAATACGGATGCAGAATAGATTTTAAAACAGGAAAAATTTGGTTAAATGTAAATAAACAAGAAATTGAGTTGGACTTGTTGAAAAAAGAAAGCCTTACCAGAAAATATAGTAGTGGGATCAGTGTGCAAGTAATCAGGACGGCACAAAATTCTAAACAGCACGTAATTAATGAGGCCAAAGTCAAAGGAGATTTCGGTCAATTAGTGTATGAGAAGTTAAATGAATCCGACTGCATTATTGAAGATCAGAAGAAGCAGCTCAAAGAATTATTATTAGCGTATGAAAACGTGTTTGATGAAAGGCCAGGAGTTATTAAGGGATACATATGCCATCTCTACGTTAAGCCGCACGAAACGTATTGTAGAACTTTCTATCCTGTTCCCTGGAGGTTAAAGGCTCAAGTTCAAAAAGAAATAGATCGCATGTTGAAATGGGGTTTAATCGAACCCTCTACAAGCCCATACTGCTCCCCATTGTTGGTCGTGCCAAAAGCAAATGGGACTGTGAGACTGGTACTCGACGCCAGAGAAATAAATAAAATTATAATTCCAGTGAGAACACATCCGGAAAACATAGACGAACTTATACAACGGTTCCAGGATGTCCAATATTTGACAAGCATTGATTTGCGGAGTTCTTATTGGCAAGTCAAGCTGGATGAGTCATCAAGGAAATATACGGCTTTCATTTATTCCGGAAGAAGTTACCAATTTACTGTAGTCCCTTTCGGACTCAACATTAGTGCTGGAATCTTTATAGCAGCTCTAGATTATGCACTAGGCCCAGAACTAAGAACCAGGATAACAGTGTTTGTTGATGATTTGCTTATTGCATCGAAGACTTGGGAGGAGCATATTACCTTACTGAGACGGGTATTGGACGTGTTCAAAACCATGGGAATAACTGCTAACCTACAGAAATCCCATTTTGCAGTAAACAGAATCAAGATCCTGGGGCTTATCTATTAGCATACCCGGGATCGAACAAAATAAAAGGGTTATTTTCCCATAACGACTTGAAGGAATTTAATGAAGATTAGAAGATAGGGAGGAATGGTGTTGGGAGTGACAGAGATGAAAAAAAAACATAACAATAAACTGTGTGTGTAGTGTTAGAAAACTTTAAATTGAAATAATTAATCAGTGACATAGACTATAGAAATAGTGACTAACTATTACTATCGAGTGTTGCAAAGAAGATAGTGGAGATAGGCTTCACCTGTGTTTGGGTGAACATGGAACTTTAGCATTGCGAATGTCATCAAGATTTATAAAGGATCTAACTGACCTTCAAGAACAATGAAATGTTTCCCGTAAATGACGCTGAATAATCAAAAGAGGTTCCGAGTGAAGGTTCATATATAATTTCAAGTGCACGCTTAGATGTGTAAACGTGTGAAGGGATGTGTTGAGGCAGTGAATCATGAGTGACGGTTAACGCCGCAAAGATAATTTCCCGCGCAAAACAGTTGACGTCGGCGCGAGAGGTAGAATCGATATAGACGACACAGATATGCTTTGTAAGAGACTCGCACCAAACGCGAGGGTAAACTGATTCATGTTGAACTTTAAAAAGAAAAGGTGTTATAATTAGAAGCTAAGAGCTTTTAATTTATTATTGAATGTTTAAAGAAAGTAATATTCATAGAATTAATAGTTATTTAATGGGTCGTGTTCGTTTGGAATTTTTGTTTGAAAAAAAAAAATCCATTTCCATATATGTGCATGTGTGAACGCCGTATGAATCAGAGAATAAATGAAAGAAGTGAATCCGCATTCCTCAATGCTAATAACTTTTACATTACAACAATCAATTGGAGAAATATGTGTATTTAGGATAAAAAGTTTTTGAGTATAGATAAATTATATGACTTTCAAGGAAATGAGGGATTATGTCTTTGTATAAAATGAACTACACTTTCCATTATTCGATTATTTGAATTCAAAATCTATTGTAAGTTGCATGAATCCTTTAAATTACGAAGAACAAATCAGTGATAGAAAATGTGTCAGAATTTTTTGGACTTATAAGCACAAGTGGGGATGCAAAGTCAAAAAGAATATTCAAATGAGAGTAAATATAATGATGTTTTTGGCAACATCATTAGTTAATGCCTAAATTCCTTGAAGTACGTCGTAAGAAAAAGGATGCATGAAGCAATAAGGATTTTGCTTTCAAAAAGGAGAATCTTGGACGGTGCAACCTAACCAGTTCTTTTACAGGAAGAGTTTCCCTTTTGGTCATTGCTAATTCTGTTGGAATGAATGTTGCATGTGAAATCGGGTATCCCTGTTCCTTCTACTCTTCCCATTGTGGGCCGCGTAGAAGACCGACTACAAAGTGGGCCGCGTAGAAGACCGACTACAAATGTGGACGTCGGGGACATGCAAGACCCGGGGGAGTTTTAGCACCGCAAGATATTGTCCTAGGAACAAGATTGTAAAACGAAAATTCACGTTATTTATTGTAAAATGTTTATTTTTTTTTTTTTTTGCTAGAGGCACAAATCACTCTTCTCCAAATCGTGATATAAACTGATCCCTGTCTTTCCTTTAGAGATCTATTTCAAAATTATTTTTTTTTTCTTCTATAGGCTTTCCTATCTTCTATGTACCGTAGGCTGGGGGTCTAGGCTTAAGAGGTTTTCCAAGGTTACCCTGCTTAAGAAAGTTCCCGAATGGGTAGACCCTGATAACAGTTTCATGAAAGATCATCTTCCTTGGTTGTGCACAGCAAACATAACACCTAGATGCACGTAAAAGCAATACAGCCGCGGTACCTGTCTCTTCATTTCTTCTGTTTTCAATATTTCTTTTCTTCGTCTGTCTTAAACATAATATTCTTTTCCAGTCGGAGGACTGACAATTATCACTTCCGGG
This sequence comes from Schistocerca serialis cubense, assembly GCF_023864345.2. Lineage (NCBI taxonomy): Eukaryota > Metazoa > Arthropoda > Insecta > Orthoptera > Acrididae > Schistocerca > Schistocerca serialis. The sequence goes on from NC_064638.1 coordinate 1,173,679,492, forward strand.
TTATCCACACTAATAGATAGCTCACGAAGTGTGTTCGGTAAATCAAAATTGAGCTCACAAACTTCTCTCGCTGCGAGGGGCATTGTAATCTCCCCACGGAAAATTACCCTCTACCACGCAATAATTAATAATGGTCAATCAAATCATCCACATTTATTCACTTTTGAAAAGTATCTGATCGGATTTTCTAGTAATATATGCGCCGACAGCTCGTCGACGCCAAGGTATTTTTCTAGTACGTTTATTCTTTGGAATAGCAGAGATACATATATGTATTCTCCATGGTTGTTAGAGACGGATAACGAGGACAGCTTCGGAAGTATCTGTTGGAAGATTGTCGGGTTGCTAAAAGAGACATATTTGCTCTTCTTCTCGCTAAAGCGAGCTATTAACGTTTGTGCCACTAGCGGGTTATTTGAAGAGAGAGAAAAACTGTAAACGCAAATTAAGTAAGACTTGGAATCAACAGAAAACGGAACATGTAATGGAGATGGATTGAATATACAACTTTCCTCAGAAATAAGGTTTGTGACCCTTTTATTCTAGAGTGAATGACGAATGAGTTCTCTGTCTGAATCATTGATGATTGTCTTGGCCCTGTAATTAGTGGGGAAGTTTCAGTTGTGACGAAGAGAGCCTTCAATCGCCGAGATTTTATAAAATCGTCCAAAAAGGCTTCGGACACATCTGAAATTCTAAATCTGTCGTAAAATGAACGAATTGTTCAAACGATCGATTTTCCCAACTGAATGCAGCGCTTAACAATAATAATAGATATAACGATCTTTTACAGCAAGCCAGCCGCTGAATATTAAGACGAAGGGCTCCACCAGAGATTCTATTGGGCTGAGTTCACGTAATGAAATATTATATTTAAAACTGTATATAGATAAAGGACAGAGAGAGAGAGAGACCGAATGAAATTAGAGAAAATACGCAGAATCCTCCATTAGTATAATTGTTTGCCTGTCTTATCACGGATGAGCCTAAAGACAAAACAGGAGGCCCTTACTTTACGGTACAGATTTATGTGTGAGAGTGAAGGAATCATAAAGGCAACAAATACACGTCTTTACAGACAAAACATTACACCAAGTTAGCGGCAAGCTGCATTCACATACTTTCATCATTTACAGTATAATCCATTATAACCTGAGTCGAAACAAGGGCCCGGGAGTAGGCAACATTCCATTAGAACTACTGACAGCCTTGGGAGAGCCAGTCCTGACAAAACTCTTCCATCTGGTGAGCAAGATGTATGAGACAGGCGAAATTCCCTCAGACTTCAAGAAGAATATAATAATTCCAATCCCAAAGAAAGCAGGTGTTGACAGATGTGAAAATTACCGAACCATCAGTTTAATAAGTCACAGCTGCAAAATACTAACGCGAATTCTTTACAGACGAATGGAAAAACTGGTAGAAGCCGACCTCGGGGAAGATCAGTTTGGATTCCGTAGAAATGTTGGAACACGTGAGGCAATACTGACCCTACGACTTATCTTAGAAAATAGATTAAGGAAAGGCAAACATACGTTTCTAGCATTTGTAGACTTAGAGAAAGCTTTTGGCAATGTTGACTGGAATACTCTCTTTCAAATTCTGAAGGTGGCAGGGGTGAAAATACAGGGAGCGAAAGGCTATTTACAATTTGTACAGAAACCAGATGGCAGTTATAAGAGTCGAGGTACATGAAAGGGAAGCAGTGGTTGGGAAAGGAGTGAGACAGGGTTGTAGCCTCTCCCCGATGCTATCCAATCTGTATATTGAGCAAGCAGTAAAGGAAACAAAAGAAAAGTTCGGAGTAGGTATTAAAATCCATGGAGAAGAAATAAAAACTTTGAGGTTCGCCGATGCCAATGCAACTCTGTCAGAGACAGCAAAGGACTTGGAAGAGCAGCTGAACGGAATGGACAGTGTCTTGAAAGGAGGGTATAAGATGAACATCAACAAAAGCAAAACGAGGATAATGGAATGTAGTCGAATTAAGTCGGGTGATGCTGAGGGAATTAGATTAGGAAATGAGATACTTGACTAGAAGAATGGATCGGTTGGTAGAACATGTTCTGAGGCACCAAGGGATAACCAATTTAGTACTGGAGGGCAGCGTGGAGGGTAAAAATCGTAGAGGGAGACGAAGAGATGAATACACTAAGCAGATTCAGAAGGATGTAGGCTGCAGCAGGTACTGGGAGACGAAGAAGCTTGCACAGAATAGAGTAGCATGGAAAGCTGCATCAAACCAGTCTCAGGACTGAAGACCACAACAACAACAACAAACATGTAATAGAACTACTATAATACTTATTTACAATGAACACATTACTGCACTGAAATTGTGCAGAAGTTATATAGAATTTTATGTATTTCACACACACATGCACACAAATCAGTTGCTTCTATTGAGAAATTCATCAATGGAGTAGAAGGAGTTGGCCACCAATAAATCCTTTAGGATTCTCTTAAATTGAATGTCATTGGTTGTTACGCTTTTTATGGCAGCTGGCAAGTTATTGAAAAATGTGTGTTCCTGAATAATGCACACCTTTTTGTACAAGAGTAAGTGACTTTAAATCCTTGGGAAGATTATTCTTAATTCCAGTATTGATTCCATGAATTGAGCTGTTGGTTCGAAAAAGTTATATATTTTTAATGACAAGGTTCAATAAGGAATAAATATATTGGGAAGCAGTAGTTAGTATCCCTAGTTTCCTTAACAGGCTTCTGCAGGATGTTCTTGAGTTCACACCACGTATAACTCTTACTGCACGTTTTTGTGCCCGGAAAACTTTAGCTTGTCTTGATGAATTACCCCAAAAAATAATCCCATACGACAGTATGGAATGAAAGAAAGCATAGTATGCCAGCTTTTTCGTTTCTATATCCTCTATGTCTGACGCAATTCGCATTGCAAATAAATATTTGTGTAGACGCTTCAGCAGTTCTGTGGTGTGCTCCTCCCAGTTGAATTTATTACCAAGCTGTAATCCCAAGAATTTAACACTGTCCACTTCTTCTACCTGCTTGTCATCATATGTTAGGCATATACTCGTGGGACACCCCTTACAAGTTCTGAACTGCATATAGTGTGTTATTTCAAAGTTTAGTGACAAAGAATTGGCTAGGAACCAGGGATTAATGTAGACAAATATTTTATCAGCCGATCTTTCTAAGACTAAACTTGATTTGCTATTTATTGCAATGTTTGTATCATCAGCTCACGAGTCAAGACCAGAAATGTGGGGTCCCACCCACTCGTCGCTAATACGGTGCGTAAGGGGTGCAGCGTTCTCGGAATGCTTTACAAGAATTCAAACAAATAACATTAGTAGTTTTATTTCTATAAAGCAATTGACAATACTTAACTTTGAGATTTAAAAGCAGTAGTTGCAAACGAGGGGCGACAAACAATATAATTTAGCATCCTTGATATGTGAACTGATCAGGCAAGTTAACACACGTCATTGATGACTAACGTCCGCGATCCGGTGCCGATCTGCGAGGCCGGGGCTACCAGGAGCGTCGCTTATACCCCCTTCTTCCAGGTGTCGCTCTTGGCGCACCGCGGTCAAATTCCGCGCACCATTGGACTCCGTTTCCTCACCGCCTTGTCTGTTCTTGCGTTCCTTGCCTTCGTTCCGGCGCTTGTGGTTACACCAGAACAAGAAAGACCTTCGCTTCGCAGTCCGTGAAGAGCTTTTGGATCGCACAAATGAGAACGGTATGTTCCTTAAGAGAATCACAGCTGGTGATGAGACAGGGTCCACGGTTATGATCTCGAGACCAGGGTTCATTCCTCACAATGGGTCGGGAAAAGTTCTCCAAAAAATGCTTGTCAGGTCAAGTCAAATGTCAAAATCGTGCTGATACTTTTCTTTGACTTTGAAGGATATGTTCATCATGAATTGGTGCCCACAGGGACAAATTCTTAATCGATGTTACTACCGGGATGTGTTGTGATGACTACGAGAAATGTGAGAAGGAAGCGTCCTGAAATGTGGCGAAACAATTCAGGGCTCTAACAACACGATAACGCGCCTGCAGATTCATTCCTGTTGGTACCTGACTATTGCACAAAAAAAACTAAATCACTGTTTTGCCTCGTCCTCCGTACTCACCAGACTTGAAAACCCCGTTGAAACGACGAAGATTTGCAACGATGGACGAGATAAAAGAAAATTGGCAGACGGAGCTTCGCGCTATCCAGCAAGAGGCGTACCAAGACTGCTTCCAGAAATGGAAAAGTACTTTGAGAGCGGTGTATCAACTGTGGAGGAGAGAATGTCGAAGGAGATGACGCACAACAAGAAAAAGGTAAACGTAGAAAAATTTTGTGGACAAAGTTTCGGAATTCTTTGAGCAGACCTCGTAGGTATGCTGGACAGTGCACGTTGGTACGCCAACAAATGGGGCACCTTCATTCATTGTGTGGTCATGGCAGTGCCCAACACAATGGCTCCTTCTTCCAATTTGTTACATAGACACAATTTACTATGCTGATTCTGTATGACCGATTGTCAACACACACGCCACTTCACTGCGTTCACGTACATCAGTGATGGACGGTCAGTGTCTGATACCATCTCTAAATCGCCTACAACTTTCTAAAACAGCCATTGAGCTCTGTTAATGGGCGATCAACACTTTATGCAACGAGCTAATTTTAGTAAGCATCCACAGTAATTTTTTCGGAGCGCAGTTCGCAGTTCGCTTCCGTCGGCTTGCCGGGACACTCCCTGAGCTGCTCACCAGAGTGACACATCGTTTACTGAGACTCACCACCAATCCATAGACTAGTGACGGAGCTGTTTACGCCCATTTTCCGGCACGTTCTTGTAATCCGTGACATGTGAAGCGCAAAACTCCGATTCCTGTCGGATCTAGTCTAAAACGAACGAGGTATCTTGTAGAGATGGGATAACCCACGTGCCTCAACGATACAGCCAACCGTACCGTAACTATAATCTCAACGGAGGGAAGTTTGCGGAGAGGTCAAACCTGTTCGTATCGACTCTACACCCCCACGAACCATGTATCTGGTTGAGATGGGATGACTCGTACGCCTCAACGATGCAGACAACTCCACCGTTTAAGGGGCTCCGGAACGCCGTATACTTGCAATGTTAAAATAACGCTTATAAATTACATCTTTCCTCACAAAGTATTTGAGGTAGGAAGTTGACCTTTTTACAGATTATTTATTGGAATATGGGCTACAACTTAACACAGGGATTTTACAAAATTGTAGTTCAGTTATTAAAGATGATTTTTTTCAATTGTAATGAAAATTCACAACATTTTTTTTGCAATTTTTTATTTATATATTCAAAAATATACAGTTTTTTGGAAAAAGGCTGTGTTAAATTATGCAGAAGGTACTGTGTAACATTTACTCAAAGTTTGAAACAAATATGTTTGGAAGATCCTTAGAAAACATGTAATTAGTATGAGAAAATAAAAGTTTTGGGAATCGAGCGACAAAGATTGGATTAACTTTTTAGTGCATTCCAGGTCCATAGGATGGATTATCTTCATCCTCTGCAAACTCCTCCTCCAGCTTCCTCTTGTTCCTCCTCCTGTTTACTCTTGCTCTCTTTACAGCCCTGTCTGCAGCCCGAAGGCGTTCCTTGACTAAAGCAAGCATCGCTCGTTGTTGTGTTCGTAGATTTTGCTACCATTTTCTTCAGTTACAGTTACTGCAACACTGTTCCAAAAGGTGGTCATGTATGAACACTTACCACATTTCAGTTGTATTTCACTAGCAAGTCCTACGTGCTTTATTATGGAGAGTTCCAGACCAACTTCACTACAATGAATACATCTTACACAGTTTGAAAAAATTCCTTTGAGAACCGACATATCAAATATTTCATTCACATCCGATTCGCCCATAAAACATTCATAGTTTTCACTCATTGAACCAAGCTTCTTCTGTGAAGTATTTTCTTTCCCACTTTGACTGCTATGGGCAGGTGTACTTGAGAGGTTAGGTTCACTCACTTGGTTATCGTCTTTACTGTTTACAGTAATAACACATACCTTTGGCTTTCCAACATTTCTCCTTTTCTTAAAAGCCTTCAGAGGATTTCTAATAACTTTACTTTTACTCATTATTATACTTCAACAAAACAGAGACTCAAGAAACAGAATTAATTACGAATATTTTCGAGATAATGACAGAGTAAATAAACATGAAACAATCGACAATCACACCAGCGATATATATTGAACCATCACAGGTTAGCCACAACACATACTTTATCTCACATCACTAAAATGTACCTGATGAACACGGACGTTAATAATAACACCATTTGACAGCAGTTTAACAGCGCCACAGTGGGTCACGCCCATGTAGAACACATTTCAAAAAAATTTAAAAAATAGTTGTAGTCTTCGGAATTGAATAAATTATATATCTATTAAAAGGTAATAGTCTGCAGATTCAGAAAACGCAAAAAAGTAAAAATTGAACTTTTCATGATTTTGAGCCTTTCCGGAGCCCCTTAAGTACAACCACAACAGAGGGTATCTGTGGAGGGATCAGTCTACATTTATTTTATTTATTTATTTATTTTTAAATTTGTGGTAAGATCTTTTGAGACCAGACTGTTTAGGTCATCGGTCCCTAAGCTTACACACCACTTAATCTAACTTATACTAACTTAACGCTGTCGACAAAACACACACCCATGCCCGAGGGAGGACTCGAACCTACGACGGGGGCAGCAGCGCGTACCGTGACAAGACGCCCAAGACCGCGCGGCTACCCCGCGCGGCTGAGATTAGTCTAACAAACGATTCCTGAACGAGGGTGTCATCCATCCCAGTTCACGGACAACAGTCCGGATGACTGACTGACCTGGCCTCGAAACATTAGCTAACATGGCCTTGCTAAGTTGGTACTGCAAATGATTAAAATCGAAGGGAAACTACAGCCGCTGTATGTCCTGCCGGCGTGCAGCTAAACTGTGCAAGGTAGTCTCCGACACGCACTGTGCAGCGCACTGCAGTGTATCTATGTAGATGTACGTGTAGATGCATATGAAACAAAACCGACATTCCACAAGTCGGATAGTCGATCTTTAGATCCCGTAATCGGTTCGGTAGGTTAGGGAATTAAAAAAGATGAATACAAAGACTTGGTTACTGTAAGCAAGTTCACATCCCTTCTATACGAAGCCTCAGTAACTAAGCCGCGAAGGAAGTGCTGTGAAATCTGTAGCTGAACCCCCAAAGCTGGGGTATCTCACGGTCATGGTCCTGCTGAACTCAATAAGGCTGCTCTGTTGAAAAACCTGTAACTACAGCTACAAACTCGGAGTCACCTTTGGATGTGTAGTGTAGATTCAATTTCGCATGATTTTACCGAGCGAGGTGGCGCAGTGGTTAGCGCACCGGACTCGTTTTCGGTAAGACGACAGTTCAAACCCGCGTCCGGTCATCCTGATTTAGGTTTTCCATGATTCCCCTAAATCGCTTCAGGCAAATGCCGAGATGGTTTCTTTGAAAGGGCACGGCCTATTTCCTGCCCCATCCTTCTCTAATCCAAGCTTGTGCTCCGTCTCTAATGACCTCGTTGTCGACGGGAAGTTAAACACTAATCTCCTCTGTTCCTCCTCTTGCGAATGATTCACGGGAAGAATGACTGCAGGCAAGACTCGGTTTTACTGAGTCAGCCATCTGGCTGGTGTGATGCGGCACGTCGAGACATCATCCGTTGCAGCAGCCTCTTCACCGTGCCTCTGTCATCACGCACAATGTCAGAAATACCTTTACCTTCCCAGACCATAAATGATGATTTTCGTACTTTTTCCATCTTACGGACTGTGTGGATGATATTCTTCCGAAAGTCCGGCGGGATGTATCCAGTCTCGTAGATTCTAGACAGTAATTTGAATAATCGCTTGGTTGCTAGTTTTCTCAATGTCTTTAGAAATTCCAGAGGACTGTTATCTATTTCCTCCGCCTTATTTTTCTCAAGACTTCCAAAGCTCTGTCTGTAATACTATATCTCCTACATCTTTGACATCCATTTCTTCTTCTATCACTTCAGCAGGTGCTTCTTTCCGTTTACAGACCCCCACTGTACTGTTTCTACCTATCACCTCTTTTCTCCACGTTTAACAATGGAATGCCTTTTGCACTCTTAATGTTGACGCCTTTGCTTTTAATTTCATCGAAACTAATTGTCTCTTTTCTATATGCTGAATCTGTCCATCCGACGAAAATTTCCTTTGCTAATTCTTCACGTTTTTCCTGCAGCCATTTCGTTTATATTTCCTGCACTTCCTGTTAATTTCATTCCTAAGTGACTGTTACCCTTGATTTCTCTGCCAGTTTTTAGTTCGTACTAATATTTGCCTGATCAACATCCGAGACTGTTGTTTTTAATATTTCCCATTCCTCTTCAGCTGGTCTGTCTACTGTGGCACATTTATAGCCGTTGAAAACTTAGACACCTTGATGTAATCCAGCGACTATGTTCCAACGTCTCCAGGCCTTTACCAGGTACACGAACTCCTCTTGTGATTCTTAAATAGAGTATTTGAAGTTATTACTGGAATGTATTGCAGTATTCAACATGTCTTTATCCTGTCTCTCTCCTGCTATTAAGCCTCTATTCTTCCCTAACTCTGTCTTATATACCTTCCACGAACTACAGTATTCCAAACTTCCATGATTATTAGGTTTTTACCTCTCTTCACAGAATGAGTAACCCTCTCAGTGCTCTTCCGCGTGTGAAAATTGGCACACTGCTGTTTTTATCGTGGGTTTCCTGTCGATTCTGATCAGAATAAATTCTATCACTGAACTGTTCACACCCTCACTCACTCTTTGCCCCACTTTCCTATTTAAAACGAGTCCTAATTCAGTTATATAATTTCCCCCTGCCGTCGATAGTACTTTGTATTCGTCTGATCAGAAGTATTCTTCTTATTTCCGTACTGCCAATGAAAGTTGGTCGCTTAATACACACATGAATAGTTTCCCCACTGAGCATTGAAAATGTTCTCTCCATCAGGACATGAATTAAAATTTACAATTGGCCTCACAGTCTATTAGGAACCTAAATATAATCGCTTTTTGATTTTAAGAAGTTGTCCAAGTCACACCAATACCGAAGAAAGGAAATAGGAGTAATCCGCTGAATTACAAACCCACATTGCTAACATCGATTTGCAGTAGGATTTTGAAACATAACCGTACGTTACGGACTACAGGACGCACTTTTTCCTTCGAAAAATTGCCTCCAAAATTCAGGTCAGCCTTATGCTCTAAATTAATATAAAAACTTCTTAATATAAAAACGTCTTCAAAATGGCCTCACGAGTATATTCGATGCTGCGGGAAACCTATCTCCGTCTGGCAACATTGGATTCAGCTGGCAGCAGAAGTGCACCGATGTGACAAACATGAGTCACGGGAATTCACGAGCCTGCTAAAACTGTCTTCCTCCCGCCCCGCCATAACAAACTGAGAAAACTGTTTAGCCTACGATGCGTCATTGCAGTCTACGGCGCTAGTGAACTTGAACTGAGAGTGATTTGTCTTATCGGTAACAGTACAGCATTTTTGCTAATAGGTAGTTCCGTAATGGAAACATAATAAAAGGTATTCATAAGCTGAAGAGCCAAAGAAACTAGTACACTTGCCTAATATCGTGTAGGGTCCCCACAAGCACGCGTAAGTGCCGCAACACGACGTGGAATGGACTCGATTAATGTCTGAAGTAGTGCTGGAGGGAACTGACACCATGAATCCTGCAGTGCTGTCTATAAATCCCTAAGAGTACGAGCGGGTGGAGATCTCTTCTGAAGAGCACAATGCAACACATTCCAGATATGTTCAATAATATTCATGTCTGGGGAATTTAGGGGCCAGCGGAAGTGTTTAAACTCAGAGCAGTGTTCCTGGAGCCCCTCTGTAGCAATTCTGGAAGTGTTAGGAGTCGCATTGTCTTACTGGAATTGCCCACGTCCGTCGGAATACACAATGATCATGAATGGATGCAGGTCATCAGACAGGATGCGTACGTACGTGTCAGAGTCTTATCTAGACATATCAGTTGTCCCATATCTCTCCAAATGCACACGCCCCACACCATTACGCCCCACCAGCTTGAACAGTCCCCTGCTGATATGCAGGGTCCATGGATTCATGAGGTTGTCTCCATACACGTACGCGTCCTCCGCTTGATTCAGTTTGAAACGAGACTCGTCCGACCATGCAACATGTTTACAGTCATCAACAGTCCAATGTTGGTGTTGATGGACCCAGGCGAGGCGTAAAGCTTTGTGTCGTGCAGTCATAAAGGGTACACGAGTGGCCCTTCGGCTCCGAAAGCCCATATCGACGATGTTTCGTTGAATGGTTCACACGCTGACACTTGTTGATGGCCCAACACTGAAATCTGCAGCCGGCCGGTGTGACCGATCGGTTCTAGGCACTTCAGTCTGGAACCGCGCGACCACTACGGTCGCAGGTTCGAATCTTGCCTCGGGCATGGATGTGTGTGATGTCCTTAGGTTAGCTAGGTTTAAGTAGTTCTAAGTTCTAGGGGACTGATGACCACAGATGTTAAGTCCCATAGTGCTCAGAGCCATTTGAACTATTTTTTTGAAATCTGCAGCAATTTGCAGAAGAGTTGCACTTCTGTTACGTTGAACGCTTCTCTTCAGTCGTAGTTGGTCCTGTCCTTGCAGGATCTTTTTCCGGCCACAGCGATGTCGAACATTTAATGTTTCTTCGGATTCCTGATATTCACAGTACAATTGTGAAATGGTCGTACGGGAAAATCCCCACTTCATCGCTGCCGCGGAGAGGCTGTGTGCCATTGCTCGTGCGCCGACTATAACACCACGTTCAAACTCACTTAAATCTTGATAACCTGCCATCGTAGCAGCAGTAACAGATCTGACAACAGCACCAGACACTTGTCTTCGAAGCGCCGTATTCTGCCAGCTTACATATCTCCGTATTTGAATACGCATGTCTCTACCAGTTCCTTTGGCGCTTCAATGTATGATGCGGGCTATAAATTGTAAGTAACAGCATACGCCGAAGAACATGGAAACGCAAGAGCTGAGCACCATTTCGGCCCTCCACCAACAGAAAAAACCCTTCGCTATTGGCGGGCTAGTAAAGAAGAACTGAAAAAAATGAGGAAGACTAAATGTGCAAATTCAAGGACACCGTCAAAATGGTGATTCAAATACACGCTCGTAAGCTAGCACTACAGTGGAATTTAACAGAGTTTAAGGGTGGACTTGGTTGGTGCTGCAGGCTTATGAAGCGTCATGGACCCAGCGTGCAAATCAGAACCAAAATATCTCAGTTAAAGCCACAAGAATATGAAGAGAAAATAAGATCTTTCCATCGCTTTGTTATTCGGCATCGAAAAGAAAACCAGTGTGGAACTAAGCCAAACAGCGAATATGGTCGAGACTTCTCTGACATTTGACGTGCAGAATTGTTGCCATGAAAGGTGCTGCAACTATAACCATAAAAAGAAGTGGACATGAAAAAACGCACTACACTGTTGTGCTTTAATGTTGTGCTGACGGTACTAAACATAATCCAACGATTATTTTCAAGCGCAAAACAATGTCAAAACCTGAAATACCGCCAGGTGTTGTCGTTCACGTACATGAGAAGGGCTGGACGGACGAGGCTGGTATGAAATTTTGGACTAACAGAGTGTGCGAGAGAAGGAAAGGTGCTTTATTGAAGGAGAGTTCTCTGCTCGGGCCGCATCAGTCATTTGAAAAAATTTTTGCAAGAGAAACTGAGACAGGGAAATGCAGAGCGTGCTGTTGTTCCGGGAGGACTTACTCCACAAATGCAACCTCTTGACGTCTCTATAACTAAACCATTTAAAGTGATTATGAGAGAGGAATGGCACAAATGGATGATGGATGAAACCCAACATGAATTCACGCCGAAGGGAGCTTTAAAAAGACCTACAATCAAACAAGTGTGTCAATGAAAAAATAGTCGTGGTCTAGATTGAGAGAAGAAATTGTCAAATTTTTCAAGAAGTGCAGCATAAGTAACTCTCTCGATGTCAACGAAGATGGTCTTATATACGAAGAGGACAACTGTGACGATGAAGAGAAAGAAGAAGAAGAAAGTTCAGAAGACGATTTTCAGGGATTTAAAGGTCAGTTCGATTTTGTAAATTAAGAACTTTTTTAGTCTGTCTTATAATAAAAATGGCAAAAAGATATTTTTTACAAAATTGCTTAAAACGTAAGGTGCCTCTTATAGCCCGTAACGTCTTATAGTCCGTAAAATACGGCATGGGTTTTCTAGAAGAGAAAAGTTTGTTGGTAGACAATCAACACGGATTCAGAAAGTATCGTTCATGTGAAAGTCAACTAGCTCTTTATTCTCACGAACTAATGAGTGCTATCGACAGGGGGTGTCAAATTTATTCTATGTCCTTAGATTACCAGAAGGTTTTTGAAACCGCTCGTCACAAGCGTCTTCTGATCAAATTGCGTGCCTATGGAGTATCGTCTGAGTTGTACGACTGGATTCGTGATTACCTGTCAGAAAGGTCACAGTTCGTGGTATTTGACGGAATGGCATCAGGTAAAACAGAAATAACATATGGCGTTCCCCAATGACATGTTATAGGCCCTCTGTTGTTCCTGATCTACATAAACGATTTAGGAGACAAACTGGGCCACCTTCTTAGAATGGTTGCAGATGATGCTGTCATTTACCTTCTCATAAAATCATCAGATGATCGAAACAAATTCCAAAACGGTTTATACAAAATATTTGTATGTTCCTAAAAGGGGAAATTTACTCTAAATAATGAAAAGTGTGAAGTTACCCAAGTAAGTGCTAAAAGGAATCCTCTAAATTTCGGTTAGGGCTACAGGATGCCGGAAAAACAAATAAATCTAATGTCTGTAAATTTAACTAAATACTTAGGGATTACAATTAGGAATAATTTAAATTAGAGCGATCAAATAGATAATGTTGTGGGAAAGCAAACCAAAGACTGCGATTCTTTGGTAGAACGCTTAAAAAATACAACCGGTGTACTAAAGAGATTACTTACACTGCGCTAGTCCACCCTCTTCTGGAGTATTGCTGTGCAGTGTGGAACCCGAATCAGGTAGAATTGACGAACGACATCGAAAAATTTCAAAGAAGGGCAGCTCGTTTAGCGTTTTCCCGAAATAGGGGAGAATGTGCGACGGGTCTGATATGTGAATCGCTGTGGCAATCATTAGAACAAAAGCGATTTTCGTTGCGGCAGGAACTTCTCATGGAATTTCAATCACTAACTTTGTCCTCAGAGTGTGAAAATATTTTGTCGACGCCCACCTACAATGGGAGGAATGGCCATCAGAATAAAATATGAAAAATTAGACCTCACGGAAATATTTAAGTCTTCGCTTTTCCTGCGCGATGTTCGGTAGTGGAACGGTAGAGAAATAACTTGAGGTGGTTCTATGAACCCTCTGCCAGGCACTTAATTGTGAATTGCAGTGTAATTAAGTAGATGTAGATGAATGTGGCTGTTACATTATGGAATATTCTTATAAGCACGAACGGTCTCCGTTTAGCTTAGTTAAATGATTGTCTGCATGACGATACCATTTAATATTTGCGATAGGCCTCAATTTCAACACGCTACTTGAAACCCCCATGCTTAATATGATAAAAAGTTGGCTGTTATATTAGGAAGTAATGTCGCAATTACGTATATACACTGAAGCACCAAAGAAACTGGTGTAGGCAAGCGTATTCAAATACAGAGATACGTGAAGAGGCAGAATACGGCGCTGCGGTCGGCAACGCCTATATAAGACAAGTGTCTGACGTAGTAGTTAGATCAGTTACTGCTGCTACAATGGCAGGTTATCAAGATTTAAGTGAGTTTCAATGTGGTGTTATGGGCGGTGCGGGAATGATGGGACACAGCATCTCGGAGGTAGTGACGAAGTGGGCATTTTCCCGCACGACCATTTCCCGAGTGTACCGCGAATATCAGGAATCCGATAAAACGTCAAATATACGACATCACTGCGGCCGTAGAAAGATCCTGCAAGAACAGGTCCAACGACGACTGAAGAGAATCGTTAAACGTGACAGAAGTGCATCCCTTGCAAAAATTGCTGCAGATTTCAATGCTGGACCATCAACAAGTGTCAGCGTGGGAACCATTCAACGAAACATCATCGATATGGTGTTTCGGAGCCGAAAGCTCACTCGTGTACCCTTGACGACTGCATCACACAAAGCTTTGGGTCTCGTCTGGGCCCGTCAAAAGCGACATTGCACTGTTGACGGCTGGAAACACGTTGTCTGGTCGCACGAGTCTCGTTTCAAATTGTATCGACCTGATGGACGTGTATGGGTATGGACACAACCTCATGAATCCACGGACCTTGCATGTCAGCAGGGGACTGTTCAAGCTGGTGGAGGTTCTGTAATGATGTGGGGCGTGTGCAGTTGGAATGATATGGGACTCCTGATACGTCTAGATACGATTCTGATTGGTGAGACGTACTGTCTGATGACCTGCATTCATGCAAGTCAATTGTGCATTCCTACAGACTTGGCCAATTACAGCGGGACAATGCGACACCCCACACGTCCAGAATTGCTACAGATTGGCTCCAGGAACACTCTTCTGAGTTTAAACACTTCCGCTAGCTAACAAACACCCCAGACATGAACATTATTGAGCATATCTGGGATGCCTTCCAACGTGCTGTTCAGAAGAGATCTCCACCCCCTCGTACTCTTACGTATTTGTAGGACTCATGGTGTCAGTTGCTTCCAACACTACTTCATACGATAAGTCGAGCCCATGCCACATCGCTTTGCGGCGCTTCTGCATGCTCTCGGGAGCCCTACATGATATTACGCAGGTGTAGTTTCTTTGGCTCTTCAGTGTACATATTTAACTCAATAATACACGAGCATAAACTGTGTTCTATAACTCTGCGGCATTGTCGTTAGCGACAGACGCCTATAACCACGTGCATTTGTCCGACGTTCCTACTTGGAAGACGTGGTTAACGTATTCCTTCTCCCAGTTGCTTGCGACTTCTTCGCTTTGTGCAAACTGTGGAAAGTCAACTCTGTATCGCCAGATGAGAATCTGAAGCCCATATCGCCGATCGCACAGCAGATATGCTCTACATTCAGTGCAGTGCCGCCGGGCACATTTCAACTACATCTACAACCCCAAAGCCACATTGCGGTGTGTAGCGGAGGACACTTCCGCCACCGCTATTAGTTCGCGTGCTAGCTGTTCCATTCGCAAATGGTGCGCAGAATGAACGACTGTCGGTTAAGTCTCCGTATGAGTTCAAATTCATCTGATCGCGGTCATTTTGATATCTGTTGGTTGTCTCTTCGTCGGACCAATGCTCTGGCAGTTATAATAGTGAAGTTTTTCATGGTGCACAACACTGGCAGTGCAATTGTATGAACGTATCCGTGAATGGACTAGTGATGAAACGTGTTGTTCTACATTGTATCTTTTCCTATTGCTTTAGTAATCCAACCTTGTAAGGGTCTCAGATTAACGAGCAGTGCTCAAGACCCGATTTCATTAAGTTACTTCATTTGTGGGAGAATTACACATCCTTAGGTTTTTTTTCCAATGAATGCCAGTCTCCCTTCTGCCTTTACTGCAGCTAGCTTTCTTTATTTCGCATTCCACTTTAATTTGCCTTCGATGCATACTCTTAGAACTTTACGATTGTAATTTTTTCCAGCGAGTTATCGCGAGTCGTATAATCGAGATCCATACAGTATTCTTTCGTGGTTCCCTACCTCAGTCGGTAAAAAAAGGATCGTTTTGTTGACCTTTTGTCTGCGTGTCCTTTTGTCTGCCTGTTCGACTGTTGTGAACCTTTTTTTCTCAGAACTGTGTAGATGTATGAAGTTCAAATATATGTCACATACTAAGGTCCGTGCTCCCTCGGGGATGTAAAAAATTTAAGCTTTTACGTCCGTGCAGTCCAAAGATACGGACATTTATGTCACATACTTTGAAACTCGCAAATTCACTCATCAAACTCTTTAAGGTACTTCCCGTTGACCTAGAATCATGAAATTTGGTAAGAAGCCAGGTTTCACAGTACAAACAAAGAGAAAAGTTCGAAAATCGTTAATTTGTATTTATATCACATAAAAACTTTCTTTGTCATTTGTCATTGGACTGACTATCCGTCCTTTACGATCCCTTTTTCTCACGAACTGTGATAGAAAATGCGTAATTAACACAAAAAATTTAAACTTAAAATTAAAACATTCTCGAAAGTCTCGAAATTCTCGGGACCGATATCTTGCCAGTATCGATATCGATAACAGGCAAAAATCGTCGCGTTCCTTGATTCCCGGCATGGATCAACTACCTGTACACGTGATTAAGTTTGTACGAAACCCTCCGACCACAAGTCCTGCTCACAATGACCAGTTATTTTGTTTCGAATAAACGACGGTCTCATTATTTTAAAGCTTCATCACTAAGTAGTAACCCTAAATCCAATGCCGGCCGCGGTGGCCAAGCGGTTCTAGGCGCTTCGTTCCGAAACCGCACGACTGCTACGGTCGCAGGTTCGAATCCTGCCTCGGGCATGGATGTGTGTGATGTCCTTAGGCTAGTTAGGTTTAAGTAGTTCTAAGTTCTAGGGGACTGATGACTTCAGATGTTAAGTCCCATAGTGCTCAGAGCCATTTGAACCTAAACCCAATTTGGGCTAGCATCAGCGATTCTGAAAACAGTTGGTTGACCTCTCTGTTGATATTAAATAAACTAAAGAAAGGGAGCTGTGGAGATACGACTCTTGGAAAGTTATTCTCAAGTCATAGTAAAAGCGATAAAGTTGCAAATTGACTTGAACCTTCACGTACTGAACTTTGAGGCAATAAAGCTAAAGCTACAGGAAGAGTAATTTCCCTGCACTGCAAGGACATAATCGACTGCTTCCTCATCTTCGCCGAAGGAGGGAGGAAACTGCGTATCTCATGTGCCGGAGAAAGATTCTAAAGCAGACTCAGACGCAAACTGAATATAAATTAAATCGCATGACTTCATCGCTCCTACAGTCACCAGTAAATTTAAACGCTCGCAGCTATCTGTGACTCAAAACTTCTCATCAAGCAGTTATATGCATTTAGAATAGACAGGGTGTCTGTAAAAGAATGTCCCAGTTATAAATTTTAATACATCAAAAAAAGTTTTGCATAACCCCGGTTCCCAGAATTCCTGAAAATAGACGTTGCCTGTGGATATATCACAGACACAGTCCCTTTAACTGTCAGATATGTCACTAAACCCGCCCAAAGATGTAAACAACCTTGCATGAGCATCGCCTATTACACGGAGGGGGTCCGACAGCCGATCAGTTTCAGTCATTCCACCAGGAAGAAGGTACACGGTCCGTGTTGCCTGTAGTTCAACAATGCCTTGCGGTCAATACCGCGGTTCGATCGCGTCCGCATTGTAACTTTGTGCTAGGAAGGGATCTCAACAAGGAAAGTGTCCAGACGTCTCGGAGCGAACCAAAGCGATGTTGTTTGGACATGGAGGAAATACAGAGAGACAGGAACTGTCGATGACATGCCTTACTCAGGCCGCCCAAGGGCTACCTGCGGATTATGGCTCGGAGGAACCCTGACAGCAGCCCCACCATGTTGAATAATGCTTTTCGTGCAGCCACAGGACGTCGTATTGTGACGCAAACTGTGCGCAATATGCAGCATGATGCGCAACTTCACTCCCGACGTCCATGACAAGGTCCATCTTTGGAACCACGACACAAGCAGTGCGGTACTACAGATGCTCCCAACAACTTGCCGAATGGACCGCTCGGGATTGGCATCACGTTCTTTTCACCGATTGGTGTCGCATGTGACTTCAACCAGACAGTCGTCGGAGACGTGTTTGGAGGCCATCTGATCAGTCTGAACGCCTTAGACACACTGTCCAGCGAGTGCAGCAAGATGGAGGTTCCCTGCTGTTTTGGGATGGCGTTATATGGGGCCGACGTACGCCGCTGGTGGTCATGGAAGGCGCCGTAACGGCTGTACGGTACGTGAATGCCATCGTCCGACCGATGGTGCAACCATATCGGCAGCATATTGGCGAGGCATTCGTTTTCATGAAAAACAATTCGTTCCCCCATCGTGTACATCTTGTGAATGACTTCCTTCAGGATAACGATATTGGTCGACTAAAGTGGCCAGTGTGTTCCCCAGACATAAACCCTATCGAACATGCCTGGGATGTAATCAAAATGGATGTTTATGGACGACATGATCCACCAACCACTCTGAGGGATCTACGCCGAGTCGCCGTTGAGGAATGGGACAATCAGGTCCAACAGGGACTTGATGAACTTGTGGATAGTATGCCACGCCGAATGCAAGAGGACGTGCTACTGGGTATTAGAGGCATCGGTGTGTACAGAAACGACCGCGCGACCGGTACGGCCGCAGATTCGAATCCTGCCTCGGGCATGGATGTGTGTGATGTCCTTAGGTTAGATAGGTTTACGTAGTTCTAAGTTCTAGGGGACTGATGACATCCGATGTTAAGTCCCATAGTGCTCAGAGCCATTTGAATCATTTGTACAACAATGTGGACCACCACCTCTGAAGGTCTCGTTGTATAGTGGTACAACATGCAATGTGTGGTAATCGTGACCAATAAAAAGGGCGGAAATGATGTTTATGTTGATCTCTATTCCAATTTTCTTTACAGGTTCCGGAACTCTCGGAACCAAGATAATGCAAAACTTTTATTGATGTGTGTATCATCAACTGTGTTTTAGGCTGTTGGTTCAAGGTCACAACTGAAGAGTAACTCAAGCAGTTTTAGACACACGCAAGCGCGAGTACTGCCCCGCTTGCAGCGCCACGTAAACAAAATGGGGACTCCTGGGCGCAAAGCTGAAGCTACAGGTAATCATCTTGTGGTGTTGCAGTTCTTCTTATTTCTGTGCTTGCTAAGAAAACTGGATGAAGAATTCCGCCTTATGCAAGACACCTTTGAAGTTTTGTTTTAACCGGACACGTTTCAGCGCTTTATACGCTATCTTCAGTGGGTTGTTGTGATTCACGTAATGGCGGCGAAAACACTGTGCAAGTTCGAAAAAGCTCAGTAAATGGTTGTGAAACGATAAAACTGGTAGTAATCAGCGTGTTACCACACCACAAGCAAAGGAGACAAACACCACAACATGAAAGCCATGGCATGTTGTAGATTGTGTAGCAGACTCAGAGCTACCAACGTAAACATTCAATAGCTTCACGTAAGAAATGAAATAAAGTAACCCACTGAAGATAGTGCAAAATGTGCTGAAACGTGACCGGCTAAAACAAAACTCCAAAGGTGTCTTGCATATAGCGGTATTCCTCATTCATTGAAACTAAAGGGATGACTTTTCTGGGTTTATTGAAAGAATGGCTCTTTCCTCAATTAGAAGGTGAATCTGAAAACTTTAACTGGCAATAAGATGGAGCCGCTCTCCACTGGCATCTTTTTGTATGCGACTGGTTGAAAGTCGATGTGGTTGATCGTTGGATTTGTCATAATGGTCAATATGACAGATCTCTTTTCCACAGGCCTTCAGATTCCCCTAACTTCAACGCTATACCATTTTTCCTTTGGGGCCACCACCTAATGATTTGACGAATCTGATAAATAGAAATGAAGAGGCTACTTCTTCGATTACTCGGACTTGTTAACCAAAGTGTGGAAAGAAAGGGATTTTAGGTTGTATGTGTGCCGTATAAGTAAAGATGCACATATTGAACATTTGTAGGAAAAACTAGGTTAGTTTACCTTCAATTTCATGTATGATTTGCTGTAAACAGTCTAAATTAAACTGTTCTAATATATAATAGAAACTGTGGCATTTTTATGGACACCTTGTACATTGAACTAACCCAAATGATACGACACACCCACACACAAACTGTAGACACAAACACATACACGAAAACACAATGAAATTTTAGTTTTTTTCTAGGGCAGTGAGAACATCGTGTTGTTGTTGTTGTTGTGGTCTTCAGTCCTGAGACTGGTATGATGCAGCTCTCCATGCTACTCTATCCTGTGCAAGCTTCTTCATCTCCCAGTACCTACTGCAATCTACATCCTTCTGAATCTGTTTAATGTATTCATCCCTTGGTCTCCCTCTACGATTTTTACCCTCCACGCTGCCCTCTAATACTAAATTGGTGATCCCTTGATGCCTCAGAACATGTCCTACCAACCGATCCCTTATTCTGGTCAAGTTGTGCCACAAGCTCCTCTTCTCCCCAATTCTATTCAATACCTCCTCATTAGTTATGTGATCTACCCATCTAATCTTCAGCATTCTTCTGTAGCACCACATTTCGAAAGCTTTTATTCTCTTCTTGTCTAAACTATTTATCGTCCACGTTTCACTTCCATGCATGACTAAACTCCATACAAATACTTTCAGAAACGTCTTCCTGACACTTATCTATACTCGATGTTATCAAATTTCTCTTCTTCAAAAACACTTTCCTTGATACTGCCAGTATACATTTTATATCCTCTCTACTTCGACCATCATCAGTTATTTTGCTCGCCAAATAGCAAAACTCATTTACTACTTTAAGTGCCTCATTACCTAATCTAAATCCCGCAGCATCACCCGATTTAATTCGACTACATTCCATTATCCTCGTTTTTCTTTTGTTAATGTTCATCTTATATCCTCCTTTCAAGACCCTGTCCATTCCGTTCAGCTGCTCTTCCAGGTTCTTTGCTGTCTCTGACAGATTACTATATCATCGGCGAACCTAAAATATTTTTTAATTTCTTCTCCATGGATTTTAGTATCTACTCCGAAACTTTCTTTTATTTCCTTTATTGCTTGCTCAATATACAGATTGAATAACATCAGGGAGAGGCTACAACCCTGTCTCATTCCCTTCCCAACCATGCTTCCCTTTCATGTCCCTCGACTCTTATAACTGCCATCTGTTTTCTGTACAAATTGTTAATAGCCTTTCGCTCCCTGTATTTTACCCCCGCCACCTTCAGAATTTGAAAGAGAGTATTCCAGTCAACATTGTCAAAAGCTTTCTGTCTGCAAATACTAGGAACGTGGGTTTGCCTTTCTTTAATCTATCTTCTAAGATAAATCATATGGTCAGTATTGCCTCACGTGTTCCAATATTTCTACGGAATCCAAACTGATCTTCCCAGAGGTCGGCTTTTACCAGTTTTTCCATTTGTCTGTAAGGAATTCGCGTTAGTATTTTGCAGCTGTGACTTATTAAACTGGTAGTTCAGTTATTTTCACATCTGTCAACACCTGCTTTCTTTGGGATTGGAATTATTATATTCTTCTTGAAGTCTGAGGGTATTTCGCCTGTCTCATACATCTTGCTCACCAGATGGTAGATTTTGTCAGCACTGGCTGTCCCAAGGCTGTCAGTAGTTCTAATGGAATGTTGTCTACTCCTGGGCCTTGTTTTCACTTAGGTCTTCCAGTATTCTGTCAAACTCTTCACGCAGTATCATATCTCCTATTTCATCTTCATCTACATCCTCTTCCATTTCCATAATATTGTCCTCAAGTACATCGCTCTTGTATAGATTCCTTCCATCTTTCTGCTTCCCCTTCTTTGAATGGAACTGGGTTTCCTCTGAGCTCTTGATATTGATACAAGTGGTTCTCTTTTCTCCAAAGGTCTCTTTAATTTTCCTATAGGCAGTATCTATCTTACCCCTAGTGAGATAAGCCTCTACATTCTTGCATTTGTCCTCTAGCCATCCCTGCTTAGCCATTTTGCACTTCCTGTCGATCTCATTTTTGAGATGTTTGTATTCCTTTTTGCCTGCTTCATTTACTGCATTTTTGTATTTTTTTCCTTTCATCAATTAAATTCAATATTTACTCAAGGATTTCTACTAGTCCTCGTCTTTTTACCTGTTTGATCCTCTGCTGCCTTCACTACTTCATCCCTCAAAGCTACCCATTCTTCTCCTACTGTATTTCTTTTCCCCATTCCTGTCACTTGTTCCCTTATGCTCTCCATGAAACTCTGTACAACCTCTGGTTTAGTCAGTTTATCCAGGTCCAATCTCCTTAAATTTGCACCTTTTTGCAGTTTCTTCAATTTTAATCTGCAGTTCATAACCAATAGATTGTGGTCAGAGTCCACATCTGCCCCTGGAAATGTCTTACAATTTAAAACCTGGTTCCTAAATCTCTGTCTTATCATTATACAATCTATCTGATACCTTCTAGTGTCTCCAGGCTTCTTCCATGTATACAACCTTCTTTCATGATTCTTGAACCAAGTGTTACCTATGATTAAATTATGCTCTGTGCAAAATTCTACCAGGCGGCTTCCTCTTTCATTTCTTATCTCCAATCCATATTCACCTACTATGTTTCCTTCTCTTCCTTTTCCTACTATCGAATTCCAGTCACCCATGACTATTAAATTTTCGTCTCCCTTCACTACCCGAATAATTTCTTTTATCTCATCATACATTTCTTCAATTTCTTCATCATCTGCAGAGCTAGTTGGCATATAAACTAGTACTACTGTAGTAGGCGTGGGCTTCGTGTCTATCTTGGGCACAATAATGCGTTCACTATGCTGTCTGTAGTAGCTTACCCGCGCTCCTATTTTTTTATTCATAATTAAACCTACTCCTGCATTACCCCTATTTGATTTTGTGATTATAACCCTGTATTCACCTGACTAGAAGTCTTGTTCCTCCTGCCATCGAACTTCACTAATTCCGACTATATCTAACTTTAACCTATCCATTTCCCATTTGAAATTTTCTAACCTACCTGCCCGATTAAAGGATCTGACATTCCACGCTCCGATCCGTAGAACGCCAGTTTTCTTTCTCCTGATAACGACGTCCTCTTGAGTAGTCCCCGCCCGGAGATCCGAGTGGAGGACTATTTTACCTCCGGAATATTTTACCCAAGAGGACGCCATCATCATTTAACTATACAGTAAAGCTGCATGCCCTCGGGAAAAATTACGGCTGTAGTTTCCCCTTGCTTTCAGCCGTTCGCAGTACAGCACAGCAAGGCCGTTTTGGTTAGTGTTACAAGGCCAGATCAGTCAATCATCCAGACTGTTGCCCCTGCAACTACTGAAAAGGCTGCTGCCCCTCTTCAGGAACCACACGTTTGTCCGGCTTCTCAACAGATACCCCTCCGTTGTGGTTGCACTGCGGTACACAAACGGCAAGGTCCATGGTTCATGGGGGGGGGGGGGTGGGGAGGGGGAGGGGGGGTGGCATCGTACCAGGAATAAAATAAAATAGTTCCAATCCCTAGGTCAGAGTTAGGTTTCCGTGAGGTTTTCGTTCGTCATCAACGAATGACAGAACTGGAAATCCGCTCCAAAACTTTCCTACTTAGGGTTCTCTTCGCGCAACTCCCAGCCTGCTGTGACATTTGGCAGGAAGGAACGATGTTCTGCAATAGTCCTCCCTGCTCTCATGAGTTGGGAATGGAAGATGAAAAGGAAATTAAAATCATCTACCTCTTCACTTCAAACATAACATTAACCTTTTTTTTTATTTGCTTGTTACGCTACCCTTCGCTTCCTCGGTCTTCCTTGATTTTTTCTACCAAATGGTTTAAATCTTATTATCTGGTTCTCCACTCATTCTTTCTAAATGTTCGCTCCACTTTCTCCTACTTTCTTGTATTTTATTGACTAATATCCGAATTCCGAAATCTGTCAGCTGTTGCGCATCCCTTTGCTGCTCTTAGAAATCCCATTTCTATTGCTTACATACTACTTTGTAGTTGTTTATGTACCAGTATAACCCATGACACTCTTCTATAAATAAGTATTGAAACTGCCGCTGTCTTACAAAATTTGAGTCTTCTTCCTTTCCTCGTTTTTTTTTTTTTAGGCGTCTGTTTATTGTTCCGCTTACGTTCTCAAACTTCGCCAATCTCTTGTCTAACTCTTCTTCACATTCATATGTAATGTCGCAACCTAAGTAGTTAAAATGTTTGATCTGTTCTACTATTCTAAATCACGATTTTTGTCCTTACAGGATATTTTCCTCTAAAAGCCACTGATTTTGTCTTTCTTTCTGAAATCGTCAGATGGTATTCCCCTTTGTAGGACATAATTTCCACCAGAAATGTGGCAATGTCTGCATATAAAAGGCAATTAAAGCAGTAATGTCTGTGAACCTTCATTCCCCAGTTAAAATTATCCCTCCGTTTCAAAATTGCATCACCTAAATGAATGTTAAAAAGTGTGGTTGAAATGTTGCACTCTTGTGTATTACAGTAACATTTATGTGCAGAATTACAGTCGTGTGTTCGTACAGACTCTTTAAAACGTTTAATAGGTGTTGGAGATGTTCTCTTTTCTTCATAACGTGCTACAGTTTCTCTCTATCTACATTTACATCTATATCTACGTGTTTACTCTGCTATTCACAATAAAGTGCCTGGCAGAGGGTTCAATGTCCCTCTACCGTTCCAATCTCGAACGGCACGCGGGAAAAACAAGCACTTAAATATTTCGGTGCAGGCCCTGATTTCTCTTATTTTATCGTGATGATCATTTCTCCCTATGTAGGTGGCTGCCAACAGAATGTTTTCGCAATCGGAGGAGAAAACTGGTGACTAATATTTCATGAGAAGATCCCGTCGCAACGAAACACGCCTTTGTTTTAATGATTGCCACTCCATTTCACGTATCATGTCAGTGACACTACCTCCCCTATTTCGCGATAATACAAAACGAGCTGCCCTTCTTCGTACTTTTTCGATGTGATCCGTCAGTTCCACCTGATGCGGATCGCACACCGCACAGCAATACTTCAGAATAGGCTGCACAAGTGTGGTGTAAGCAGTCTCTTTAGTAGACCTTTTGCACCTTCTAAATGTTCTGCCAATGAATCGAAGTGTTTGGCTTGCTCTACCCAAAATATTTTCTTTGTGATCGTTCCAATTTAGGCTATTTGTAATTGTAATCCCTAAGTATTTAGTTGAATTTACAGCCTTCAGATTTGTGTGACTTATCGCGTAATCGAAATTTAGCTGATTTCTTTTAGTACTCATGTGAATAACTTCACACTTTTCTTTATTCAGGGTCAATTGCCACTTTTCGCACCATACAGATATCTTATCTCAATCATTTTGCAAGTCGTTTTGATCATCTGACGACTTTACAAGACGGCAAATGACAGCATCATCTGCAAACAATCTAAGACGGCTACTCAGATTGTCTCCTGAGTCGTTAATATACATCAGAAGCAATAGAGGGCCTATAACACTTCCTTGGGGAACGCCGGAAATTACTTCTATTTTACTCGATGACTTTCCGTCTATTACTACGAACTGTGACCTTTCTGACAGGAAATCACGAATCCAGTCTCACAACTGAGGCGATACTCCGTAGGCACGCAGTTTGGTTAGAAGACACTTGTGAGGAACGGTGTCGAATGTCTTCTGGAAATCTAAAAATATGGAATCGATTTGACATCCCCTGTCGATAGCATTTATTACTTCATGAGCATAAAGAGCTAGTTGTGTTTCACAAGAACGATATTTTCTGAATACGTGCTGATTATGTGTCAATAAATCGTTTTCTTCGAGGTACTTCATAATGTTCGAATACAGTATATGTTCCAAGCCCCTACTGCAAATCGATATTATTGATATAGGCCTGTAATTCAGTGGATTACTCCTACTTCACTTTTGGGTATTGGTGTGACTTGAGCAATTTTCCAGTCTTTAGGTACGGATCTTTCTGTGAGCGAGTGGTTGTATATAATTACTAAATATGGAACTATTTTATCAGCGTACTCTGAGAGGAACCTGACTGGTATACAATCTGGACCGGAGGCCTTGCCTTTATTAAGTGATTTAAGCTGCTTTGTTACACTGAGGATATCTACTTCTATGTTTCTCATCTTGGCAGTTGTTCTTGATTGAAAGTCAGGAATATTTATTTTGTCTTCTTTGGTCAATATTATCGAATATTATCGAATGTCTTGATAAAATCAACGAACGCTACATGAGTTCACTTATTATACTCTCTGTTTTTCGATTAATTGTTTAATTATAAATGCTGCATCTGTTGTCTACTTTTCCCTCTGAAATCCCATTTGTTCTTCGCCTTATACACTGTCAGCTATTTTAATCCCTTTTTCACTATTCTTGCATATACTTTGTATGCGGTGTCCAGTAAGCTGAGTCCTCAATAGTTCTCGCAATTATTGCGGTCTCCTTTCTTAAACAATGATATTTTACCTATATTTGTAACGAAGCTTCTGGAATAGCTGCGTTTCTCTATCACTTACTAAATATGTATAGTAGCCTCTTTGCAGTGGGTTGCCTCCATATCTAAGATGCATGGCGTTTATGCCATCCATATCAGCAGCGTTTCTGTTATTTGTAGAGATGAGGGCTTCTCTTAGTTCATCCATACATAAATCATCTACACATCCGATTTCAATTTCATTGTCTTTATTCTCTGTGGAGTCTGTTTCTTCATACCCCAAGTTCCTGTAACGTTCTATCCAGTGTGCTTGGTCGATGTTGTTTATTTGATTACTTCTTTTTCTGCTTGGTTGAGCATTTTCATTGTCTTATGAGCTACAATTTGCCTTCCATGAAGGTGATTTTCTACAACCCTTGGAAATCTATCCCGAGATTGCCTGACAAGCTCGGTTCATTGCTGTATTTGCTCAATTTCTCTCTTGTTTGTAATCTGATGATCCGCCTGTGTTGGATCATTGAGATACTTAAGATAAGCGTCTTGTTCTTTTCTTTATAGTTTTATCTAATTCTGGGAATCCTTATTTTTAACCTTTTCTTCCTTCTTATCTTTTCATTTTTTTCCTGAGGCTTCTTCAGCTGCTTCCTGAAATGCAGTTTCTATATTTTTCCACTCATTTTCTGTTTCTTTCGCTTGTTATTTCTGTTCTATTCCTTGATTTAATCTGCTTTGGTACACATCTCTTATGCTATGTCCATTTAGTAGATATAATTTATAGATTTCCTTCTTCATCTTTTCTTCTCCGAGCTCTTTGCTCTTTCTCCATTTAGTGTACATATCTATTTCAAATATCGCCAAGAAATGGTCGGAATCTCTGACATATCTTCTGTACACTCTTGTGTCTCTCACCTTAGCTTCCAAATTTTCGTTAATGATAATGTAGTCAATAAAACACTTAAATCCTCGAGCTGATCATGTTCATTTATAAATATCTTTTTTTGCTGAAGAAAGTATTGGTTATCTTTAGTTTATTAAAAGAAACAAAATCATAAAGCAATCTTCCTTTGTTATTTATGATGTTTTCTCTCATTGTTCCTACAATATTTGGACTAGTTTTATTCCCTACCCTCGCATTTAAATCTCCTGTCAATATTATTCGATACTTATTGTTGTGCTTGTAAAGAACTGATTGCAGTTTGACATAGAAATAGATAGACTCTTGCTTTTTTCCTTCCTCAGGTGCGAAAACTAAAACTTTTTTCTGTCATCTATGACAGGTAAAACTATAATTATTTCATCTATATTGCTACAACCTATAATTCCCTTTTCCCATCTTTTATATATGTAAATGATAACCCTTTTGCTTAATCTCTCCTGTTTTCTTGTTCCAGTACAGAATATTATTCTCCCACATACTTGTTACTTTGTAGCTGTTTCTTTGCTCCTGTTATGGAAGCTATATCTGCCTTGGCCGCCTAAATATTCTGTCAGCTCTTCCTCTTTGTTTGCTAGTCCTCCAACGTTCCATGTCGCTAACTTAGTTGCGTTAGCAATTCATCTGTTCTTAATCTTTCTCATCGCCAAGTTCGTCATTGGTGTATCTGATCGTTATCTGAGGCTGTCTTGGGCAAATCCACCTGGACGCTCCGCGAGGGCCGCGAAAGCGTAGATGGATAGTGGGGCTGCCACTTTGCAGTCTTCCAGCCTGTCCGATTTTCTTTTAAGGGTTTACTTCCCTAGGGAGGCTGGCTTAACTACGCCTGAGAGTATCCCCTACCATTTACTTATAACTGGAGACGACAGGAAAAAGGACGATGTAAAGACAGACTTAGGATAGGAGAAAGGGACACACATCATCTAACTCCTCCCCTTCAACCTGTCCGGCTAGGGTGACCCTTCTGGCATCTAAGCTATCGCCGCATAACCCTTCGGATCCAGAGCACGTTCACATCCTCGACCGCACGATGAGTGCTACGTTAAGGCGGTGTCCCTGAGGAGGAAAAAAAAACAAAAAATTAAACAGAAACTCCAACACAAGCGCACCGCACATGAGCAAGTTGTCGACATTACTGTGGATATGCCGGCCGATGTGCCCGATCGGTTCTAGGAGCTTCAGTCCGAAACCGCGCTGCTGCTACGGTCGCAGGTTCGAATCCTGGCTCGGGTGTGGATGTGTTTGATGTCCTTAGGTTAGTTAGGTTTAAGTAGTTCTAAGTATAGGGGACTGATGACCTCAGATGTTAAGTCCCATAGTGATTAGAGCCATTTGAACCATTTGAACTGTGGATGCGCACGAACAAATAAACAAATTCGCCAAGAATTACACTAAACATTAGATTTCCATGGCTTTTGTCTGGGACATACCCCTTCAGTCCAGAAAGTTTCGTGGCTGGATTAATAAAAAAACACACCAAAATAAGGGACTTTTTCACCTCCCAATTATTTTACCCAAGAGATTATCGCCATACAGCCATATAGTTGAGCTGCAAGCCCTCAGGACAGACACCAGCTGTAGTTTCTCTTACACGTCAGTCGTCTGGAGTACCAAAACGGCAAGCCCAGTTCAGTCACTCCCGCCAGATGGTTGCCCCGGCAACAACTGAAATGGATGTTGCCCCTATTCAGGAATCATTTGTTAGATTGAGCTCTCTACAAATACCCGTCCGTTGTGGTTGCTCTTACGGTAGTTCTATCCCTTTAGGTGTTCCACAGACTGTCCCCAATTGAATACAACGCACAGAGCATTCATGCAACCATGTGAAACTATCAGAAAAGTCCTTCTTTGAGATTTTGTTCAAATCTCGTGTTTCATTGGTTTGAGTGTCGGTTATGTCGACAAAGCGTTGAGCTATCACGTGAATTTCTGCACGTTGCCGTTTTGTGGTAGGTTCGTATTGATAACATCAAGTCACATTGATTGATGGTGATGTTTTTCCAGAAAAGAATTGCCCGCGTTTTGCGTTTCATTGAAGTCGCACCACGCGTCATTGTGTTTGTTCGGGAGTGAAGGTGTACAACGACACACCTTGCACAAACTTTTCTCTTCTTCATAACTTTCCGAATGATGTCTTCAACTCTTGATTTAGAGATGTTGCTGCATTGCGATTTGTGACACGACAGTGCTAACACATTACGGCCACACGTCCACTACTTAACACTTCCGTACAAGTGTCCAAGTAACTGCCATCAGAAAAGATTTCCGATCATTTATATTCATATTCTATATTAACAAACTTCTCTTTTTCAGAAACGTATTTCTTACCATTACCACTCTGTATTTTATATACTCTTTACTTCTGCGACTGCCAAAATACACACCTCAACAAACTTTTCGAATATCATACCTTATTAACAAAATAAACAAAATTCCTTCTGAAAACAAGAACGATTTTGGTTGGTTACAAAAAAATTATTACAAACCTCTCTCCTAAGTGTACAGCTTGGAACAAAAACAGTTAAAATCCTTACCTCGTGAAGACGATTATCAGTCTTTAGTAGTAAGTATGCCCTCCACTCTGCGAAGCCTGCTCTGGATGAGACCATCAAGTTTATCTTGGGTATGAGGTCCTTCTCCTCAATGGCAGCTTCAGTGAGGTTCCGAAGATTATCAGGCGGATTCGGAGGCTGTGCAATCGCCACCTTCAACAGTTCGCATGCATGCTCAATTGCATTCATCTCTGCGGACTGTGCTGGCTAACACATTCGGTTGACATTGCATCTTTGAAAATTCGGAAACACTGTTAGGGTACGGTGCGGTCTTGCACTGTCAACGACTAGAACGAAGCTGTTACCGATTTCACGTCTGTAGTTAGTCAGTTAGTCAGTTACCTGTTCCATCGATGAGTCTCACGGTAACCGTTATGATGTGGAACGTGTCAAGTGCATAAGAAATACACACATAAATCAAGTTTTTTTAAGCTTAAAATTTTATTACGTACCCCATACTCTTAAATGGCACAAAATGCATATATTATACTTAACGATTTACTTATTCCTATTCAAGAATTCATCTGTGGTACAGAAGGAGTTGTCAAGGAGATATGACCTCAATTTGTTTTTGAAACTATTACTGCTATGTCAGACATTTTATTTCATCTGGTAATTTATCGAAAAGTTTTACAGCAAGATATGTACCCCTCTCTGTGCCAAAGATAGGCTAAGTTAAGGATAGTGTAAATCTTTCTTTCTTCTGGTATTATAATCATGAATGTCACTGTTGTTTTTAAACTGGTCCATGTTGTTGAGAATAGATTTCACTACTGAACAAATGTACTGTGAGACTGTTGTAAGAATTCCTAACCTTTTAAACAGATGCCTACAAGATGAACGACTATGAGCCCCACACATTATTCAGACCACTTCCTTTTCAGCAGTGAATACTTTTTGCCTAAGTGTTGAATCACTCTAAAACAGTATTCCATATGACATCAGAGAGTGAAAGTATGCAAAGTATGTTATCTTGCTAATTTCTGTATCCTCAAAATTGGCAATTATTTTGATTACAAAAGCTGCTGAAACTAGTCTCTTTAGGAGATCCAAAATATGAATTTTCCAATTAAGAGTGTTATCTATATGTACACCCAAAACTTTGTATGCTCTGCCCTGACTACTGACTTCCGTTGATGTGTTATATTTAATGAAGGAACTGTACTTCTTGCAGTAGAAAATTTGATGTACTGTGGTTTTTTCAAAGTTCATAACAAGCCCATTCGCAGAAAACCAATCAATAACTTTTCCAAAGACATTATTTGTATCATTTTCTATTGGAGTTTCTTTTACTGGATTTATAATGATGCTTGTATCATCACCAAACAGTGTCAGTTTAGCTTCTTGTTTCAGATAAGAAGGGAGGTCATTCACATACATCAATAACAGAAAGGGACCCATGATGGAACCCTATGGAACACCTAATGTAACTTCACTCCAGTTAGATGAAGTGGGAAACTTCCTTAAATCACTTACATCATATAAAGAAACTTTTTGCTTCCTGTTCTGTAGGTATGACTTAAACCAGTTACATGCTGTTTCATTTATACCATAGAACTGTTATTTCTGTAACATGATGTCACGGTTCACACAATTCAAGCGCTTTCGATAAGTCACAGGAAATTCCTGTTGGTGACATTTTACTATTTAAAGACTCTTTTATGTAGGCAGTGAAATTGTATATTGTTATTTCAGTGGAACAGCATTTTTGAAATCCGAACTGTGTTTTACTAAGTATCCCATTACTGTTGAAATGGCTAACCACTCTTGACTACATTACCTTCTCGATGATGTTTGAACATCATCTAAGCAAGCACACTGGCCGGTAATTATTGAAATCTGTGGTAGGACCTTACACTCGTTTGTAGGACCTTTTGGAGGTATTGGAGACCAGTCAAATTGCCGTCGATGGAATTATAGGGATACGCCGTCCCATCGCTATGGCTCCACAGAACATTACGCTTCCACCTGCAAACGGATGGACTTCCTGATGTCGTCTAGCTTCTTCAAACCACAACATGTCTATTGTCTGGTCACAGACCAACCCTGATCTCGTCAGCAAAATGACATTGCTCCATTCTGCAATAGTACAATGTTAATGTCCAAGAGCCCAGGTCCTTCGATTGCGTCGGTTCCGCTCGTTCAGCACAAAACTTCTCATTGGGCTTCTGGAATGAAGACCACCCTGACACAGTCTTCTATGCACTGTTTGGCCTGAGATATGAATCCTCTTTGCCAGGAGAAGTCATTTCCAATATTGCTGGCAGCTGATGTTGGGCGCCTGCGAGCCGACAGCTGGAGGAAACGATCCTGTATTGGTGTATCGATCACATTTCCCGTCTGTCTGTGCATTCGCCGCACCTTAGACATACCACCTTCAGTGTCACCTACCCCATAGTCACTATCTTGCTGTGTATGACCTGCTGAAAGTAAAGCCACTATCCCGACTCTGTCAAAGTGTTGTATACCTCTACATGGCATGTTACCGCAGTGCTGAACACAAAATTAATGAAGCTATTGCTGATACTGGACTGCTTGAGGTGTGCTGCTGCGGCAGCGATATGTTTACATGTTTGGGAAACGGCCACAAAGCATGCCAGTAGTAAACTGCTCTGACTGGATAATACATGAAATGCTACGATAACATTCCAAACTTTTGCTGAGCAGTGTAGCAAAACTCATCCACTACTTTTAGTGTCTCATTTCCTAATCTCATTCCCTCTACATAGCCAGGTTAAAAACGACTGCATTCCATTACCCTCATCCAGGCGTGGCTTGTGGTTTCCATATTGGGCAAGGCTGCGCAAATATCAATCAGAACCAACCTAGATCTGGGATACACCACAAAGCAGCCTGCACCACAACCAAAATTTGGTGGAGGGGGGAATATCAAATTCTAGCCAAAAGTTTACATATTGTATCTTCTTTCTATTTTATAATCAACTATTAAATAACACCGAAAGCTAACTCTAACATACGATCAACATGTAGCATATTTATCTGACGACGTCACGGTTCCTGACACTTTATCACAACAAATTGCACTATAAGAAGAATTTTGGAGCCATCTTTAATGCTGTTTATGTTAGCTGCATGCTTGACGTCTTTCGTGTTCTGAATTCTAAATTTCAAACATTTAATGTTTAATGTGTCTTCAATAAGTCACATTTATGACGTCGCTCGATGAAACTAATATTTCTGTGATAGCATTGGTCATATGCTGTGATTGTGATTTTCGGGTGAATATTTATTTATTTACATAGTTAACGCCAACACTGGAGCACTATAATCAAACATAATACAACAGAGTCTACAATGATTAAGTTTAGGTCTTAGCAGTCAGCAGTTAATTCGTTTCCCAAAATTTCTTCATTCGCTGTGATCTGTGATCTGGCTGTTCGTTCTTCTGCAGATATGACATACTTCTTCCATTCTGACGGTTTGAATGTCAGCCGTATATATTTGTTCTTCAGAAGCAGTTTTCTTCTCTGTGTTGAATTTGGTGTGTGGTGATGTTCAGTTCATCCAGGTCACTGTGTACTTCTTTAAACCAGATGTTTTTGGTTTTACTGTTCCAGAAGTAGTCAAACAGTTGCTTCAGTATTCTAGTATTTGGTAGGCGAGATATGTGGCCGAAAAATGCAATTCTTCTTTTCCTTCTTCTTCATCAATAATGGATTCACTTTCTTTATACACTACTGAATTCGGCAAAAGTCTCCACTGTCCATTAACTTGATGTTTTTTTCTGATAATTGTTCGCAGTATTCTTCTATGAACTTTCTGCAATTTGTCAGTTGTTGCTTGAGTATTTAGTTTGAATAATGTTTCACTTGCATATGTTGCTTCCGGTTTAACGACAGAGGAGCAATAATGTCGAAAATTAGCATTTATTGAGAGAGATCGTTTTTTGTAGGTTGGCCATGTGGTTCTCTGCTCTCGCTGTTGTTTTAATGTTCTACTATCTATTAATGCCCTTTCATTAGTATTCCAGGTAATAATCTCACCAAGATATTTAAACTTTTTTACTACTTTAATTTTTTGATGATTGTGGAGTATGATATGGGATGTGTCAACTGGGAAGCTGGGCATCATTTCTGTTTTCTCAAACGTAATTTGCAATCCACCCTTTGCCGCTAATCGTTCTAGTTGTTCTATCTGAACCTTTGCTTCATCAATATAGTTTGCTAACAGCACCAAATCATTTGCAAATGCAAGGTAGTTAAATCGAATCTTTTTTCCAATCTCAACAGATGGTGGGCATATTTTGTTCCATTCTCGCATGATTTTCTCCAGCACACAATTGAACAATAATGGAGACAATCCATCGCCTTGTCGAAGGCCAGTATGAATCTCAAAACGTTCAGAGAATTCATTTCTGAACCTTACTCTAGCTTTGGTATTTCGAAGGGTGACTGCAACGTGGTTGATAAGTTTCTGATGTAAACCAAATTCTTTAGGGATTGACAGCAGAGATTCACATTGGATACTATCGTAGGTTTTTTTTAATCGACAAAGGTTATCACTAGCTTCTTATTCCGACCCTTTCATGTTTCATTATCCATTTGAGACTAATAATTTGATCGGGAAGCTTCGTCCTGGACTAAAGCCTCCTTGATATTCGCCTAGTTCACCATCAAGCTGTTCATGAATTCTGAAATACACAACCTTGTAAAAAAAATTATAAGTAATTATTTGGATCCGATTTCGAATGAGTAAATAATTACTGAATTCGATCGAATGAGACAATGATGCAGAAAACAATCTTGCAGTTCGTTGACTCATGTTCTCCAGCATATTCGCGCAATGGAATAAACTCACGGACAATTCCTGTGCCAAGAGTTGGTCTTTTGCAAGTATTCCTACATTTCGCTACAATTTTCTAGCATTGCAGCTTCTCTGTGTACAGC
The DNA here is from genome assembly GCF_023864345.2 of Schistocerca serialis cubense. NCBI lineage: Eukaryota > Metazoa > Arthropoda > Insecta > Orthoptera > Acrididae > Schistocerca > Schistocerca serialis. Next base: position 1,173,714,135 of record NC_064638.1, read on the forward strand.
AGCACCATCCGCAAAATGCGTCATGGAACTTCCGACGTTATCTCCTAGGTCATTTACATAAACTATGAAAACTAATTAGGTCTATGGCACTCCCTTAGGGTATGTCCGAAGCTACTTTTACGTCCGAAGGCTTCTCTCCGTTAAAAGTAACATGCTGTGTTCTGTTTGTAAGGATCTCTTTAATCCAGTCACACAGATGATATGATGTACAGTCACATTTTGTTCATTAGACGATATAGTAGAACTGTATCGAAAGCCTTTTGGAAGTCTAGGAAAATAACATCAGCAAGAATGCCTGTATCTTCTGCGTGTCGATGGCGTTATCAGAATACACTTCTTGACTTTACAGGCATCGACACGAGATCGTACTGAAACTTCCTGGCAGATTCAAACTGTGTGCCGGACCCAGACTCGAACTCGGGACCTTTGCCTATCGCGGGCAAATGCTCTACCAACTGAGGACGACATCGTACTGTCGGTCGCGTCTCGTAAGTACTTAAAATCTAGCGGAAAGGAGTTGACACAAAAAGGGCGACAGTGTCATACAAGTTTCCATTGTGTATAAACATTCATTTGCACAACGCCATAGGATCTTCTATAAAACGTAAAGTCCTTATCAGCCGTTTCAAGTATCGCTCAGATTAGAGACTATCACACTGGGTTCAGGGCCGTCAGTTACCGGTATACTCACTTACTAGGTTGGCCACACAAACCGCAGTCGGTTTTTGGCCTCACCAACCAGTCTGCTCCATCTTCCTCGGTCCATGTAGTCTTCTCTAGCTAGTCCCATCATACTCATATCCTCTCTCATCCAGTCAGTGCGTCTCAGCCTTAGTCTTCCCCGTGGTCTGTTGCCTCTGATGCCTTCTCCCACCACCTGGCTGGTGAGCTGGTCTTCTCGATGCATTACGTGACCATACCACTTCTGTCTCCTCTCCCACAACACAGCTACAACGTCCAGCAACTTGTACAGCTCCTCCAATTCGCGCTTTTTCTTTTTTCTCCACTCGTCTCTATCATTCACTGGACCAAAAATCTGTCTCAGAACGGAATTCCCAAGTGTCAGGAGTTTTCTTTTATCTCTTGTATCATAGTCCAGATCTCTGATCCTTATAGGACGACAACTTGTATTACTGGTATTTACTATTAAAAGCAGTCTTGATCACGATTTATTTATTAAGGTGACCGGTTTCGACCACTACTGTGTTTCTCTTCAGACCATTGAGTAGGAACCTCTTTCTGCTGAGTAGTGATTCTTCAGCAGAAAGAGGTTCCTACTCAATGGTCTGAAGATGACCACAGTAGTGGTCGAAATCGGTCGCCTTAATAAATAAATCGTGATCAAGACTGTTTTTAATAATAAATATTTTTAATTCATTGATCACTGCTACTCCTATAATGTATTCAAAATTAATTGTATTACTGGCCTATAGATCCTAATCTTCGTGGATCTCGGTAGGAGGCGAGACTTCAACAGCTACCCGAGTGCGAACCTTGATCTGTCTCCTACCTGTTTTCTTGCCATTACTTCCTAGTCTACCTCATTCCTTCCACTGAGTGCTGCTCAAGGATATTTGAACTCTTTTACCCTTTTACAGAGTTTACATCACTATGAGGCATTTCTACATCTACGTCTACATAGATACTCCGCAAGCCACCGTAAGATGCGTGGCGGAGGGTACCCTGTACCACTACTTGTTATTTCCCCTCCTGTTCCACTCGCAAATAGAGCGAGGGAAAAATTACAGCCTGTACGCCTGCATATGAGCCCTAATTTCTCGTATCTTATCTTCATGGTCCTTACACAGGATGTATGTTGGAGGGAGCAGAATCATTCAGCAGTCAGCTTCAAATGCTGGTTCTCTAAATTTTCTCAATAGTGTTTCTCAAAAACAATGTCGCCTTCCCTCCACGATTTCCATTTTCGTTCCCGAAGCATCTCCGTAACATGTGTTGTTCGAACCTACCGGTAACAAATCTAGCAGCCCTCCTCTGATTTGCTTCAGTCTCTTCCTTCAATCGGACCTGATACGGATCCCAAACGCTCGATCAATACTCAAGAATAGGTGCAGTCTCCGTTACAGGTGAACCACTCTTTCCTGAAATTCTCCCAATAAACCAAAGTCGACCATTTGCCTTCCCTACCACAGTTTTCACATGTTTCTTTACCTCATATCACTTTGCAATGTTTCATCCAGATATTTAAACGACTTGATTGTGTCAATCTGGACACTAGTAAAACTGTGCCCGAATATTACAGGCTTTTTCTTTCTACTCATACGCACTAACTTACACTTTTCCACATTTTTTTTTCTTTATTGTGATTTCATTCCCCTGCCCCATATGGGCAGGGGAGGGCTGTCAGCGGCACAATCCGCCGCTCTTCAGCCGAGTGACATGGCAACTAAAATAAGAATAAAATGTTACATACATAAGGCAGTTAAAAAAGGGGAATATAAAACAGAGTAAAGGGAGAAAATGGAGGTAAAAATAGACTGACATGGAGACATTCATGGGGGACAGTTAAAAAAGCCACCAGAAAGTTAAAAAAACACAGTTGGCATTTCTTAAAACACAGAGAAGACACTGAATGGACATGCACAGATTAAAAGTCGGCCACAGTATTAAAAACACTCCCGAACAACACACTTAAAACCCACTTGTAGCACACACAACGAAGAATAAAACTGCCAGGTGGGACCCGCCGAGGGAAAGGTCAGGGAGGATGGAAAAGGAGGGAAGAGCAAGGGGCAGCAGGGGAAGCGGCGGGATGAAGAGAGTAGGGGCGTCAGTGAGTACGCGGAGAGGCAGGAGACATTCCACTTTTCCACGTTTAGGGTTAGCGGCCATTAAATCGGTCTTATACACATTCATCTTCAAGTCTGCTCTCATTGCCTCTTCCATTAACATTCTTGCCATCTGCACCATATGTTGCTCATAGTGTGCTATTAAAACTACATCATCTGAATAAGCCAGGGAGTTGATCCTTCTGCCCAGCTGTTCAAGGGGTTACCCAAAAAGCGGAATAACATTGCCATGGGCGAAGCTTGTGTAGTACGCTTTCCTGCCGCTAGGCATGTATAGCGCAACTCATTAGCAGTTCAGTGCCGCCTGTGTTGTCGACCTGGCTTGTACTTTTCATCTGCAGTGATTGCTTTCGCTAGCGCTGTTTTATTCTTGTTTCAATTTTTGCGATGATAGGCTTAAGTAAACAACGTAAAGCCGTGAAATTTTGTTTTCTACAAGGTGAAAATGATGCAGAAACAGTTTCAATATTGAAAACAGCTTAACAAGATGACGCTATGGGAAAAACTCAAGTGCATGAGTGGTTTGCTAGACTTAAAAATGGTGACATGTCGGTTGATAAGAAACTTCGTTCTGGCCGTCCATAAACTGCCCGAATCGACGAAAATATTGAAAAAAAATTCGAGAGCTTGTGTTCATAGGCAATCGACAGACAATTGATCAACTGTCAAAGATTAGTGGGTTATCTTGGAGCACGGTGTTTGTCCAAAAAGAAAAAAAAAAAGTGGCAGACAAGAGACTGGTTCTTCCACTACGATAACGCAGCTGCACACAGAGCCATCCCTGTTAGGCAGTTTTTGGCTAAAAATGGTATGGTTTCGCTGCCTCACATACCTTACTCACCTGACCTGGCTCCGTGCAACTTTTCCTTATTTCCACGCATGAAAAGGGGCATGAAAGTACACAGATTTGAAGACATTTAAGAAGTCAAGAAAAAAACGAGGGAGGAGCTGTCAGCCTTTTCCAAAGGTGACCGCAAAATGGTCTCAACAGTGGAGGCACCAATTGGACAAACGTATTACTTGTAACGCAGAGTGTTTTGAAGGGGATAAAGTTGTTTTATAAACAATTTGAAAATCTATAGCGTTTAAAAAATAATTCCCTGTATTCCTGTCGCCAGGTTTGTCATCTTTCTCGGTGCTCTTTCCAAAACCAGATTAAACACAAGGAGGAGGGGGGTGGGGGGAGGCGAGAAAATCTCTCTGGCACACTCATGTCTTCTCCTTGAACTTCTCTGAAATCTTGTAACCTCCCAACAGTTTAAATATTTATAACATTTACATTTAGTGTAATCTCCCAACAGATTAAATCCCGTAACCTCGCAATAAAAATGGATGACTAACGTCTCACTAAAAATGTGACTCATATATAACCTTACAATAATTAACTGACTGTGAATTTAAACTGGTAAATTTTGGAAGTCAGCAGTGCTACGTCATGGCCCTGAAAGATCATTCTGAATAAATTGAAAATTGTTACCTTAGTGAAGTCGCCGGACAGCGCGAATATATGTGCTCCTAAAAGAAATTTTTCTGGCACAGCCCAGTGCAACGCTGGCCACTAGATTTATTATGTATAAAAAAAAAATAAGCAACTGATTTTCTTTACAATAATCGGAATGACGATGGATAGGAGAAATTAGTAAAATCTTTAAATTCAGATGAATGACTGTCAAAAGTTAATTTTATAAGAAAGATTGTTATTAAAAGATCTTTTAAAAACATTTTCATGGGACTTGATATAACAATAGTACAAAATCAGTTGTTACAAATTCTGTATGCGCGCGGCTATAAATAGTAATTTTTGGTATTACCTTATACTACACCGCTCAGGGACCGCCATCGCTCCCCACGACCGGACCTACCGCCCGACTGCTAGCTACTATGCTAGCTACTACTACTACTACTACTACTACTATTACTGCCGACACTGCTCTCTGGTCTGCGATCCTATTGTAGCATACAATCGCAGGCAGCGCGTGAGCATTCCATGGAAGTTGCATCTGCTCGAGTGCGCTAGCAATTAATTCCTTATTCATGGACCTCTTACAATCTTTTCATTCACTTTCACCAATAATGTTTCCTGTTGTATACATGCTTGTGTCAGTTTCATTAGTTTTCTGGGAACCTGTGCCCTGCCATGTTGTTTGTCTGTTCACTCTATCATACGGTTTACAGAAGTCCACAAAAAAGGACAGTGAACGTCTCTGCGAAATTTCGAACTCTTTGATAGCACTTGCCTTACTATATGCAGTTGGTGTGCTGTTTATTTTTCTTTCTAAACAATGCTTGTTGGAATCTAAGTACCTCCTTGACGTATGGTGTCAGCCGCTTCAGCAACAACATGCTCAGAATCTTATAAGGTGTGCATAGTAAGGTATTTTCTCTATAGCTGTTGTATTTCATTGGGCCTCCTTTCTTTTGTATTGGACAGATGACAGACTGTTTTCATCCTACTGGAATCCTGAGGAAATAGCATAGAACTCTGTTACCGGTATAAAGCTTTCTTTTTAAAATGTCCATACCGTTTGGGTTCTAAAGGAATAGTGCGATCTAACGTTTTATAGGCACGGAAAAAACAAACATCCAGATTCTGAATTTGTCCAGTGGTTCCATTGGTATGAACTACAGTGCCACACACTTTTCGGGAAGGGTAGTTCGCTCTAAAGGAGTATAATTTTTATACACAGACTAGGAATCAAGCAAAAATAAGTTACTTTGACCAGCTATTCGCCAAAAGTAGTGCTCATATCATAGTTGTAGTTCTCTTACGCCCACTTTCCCACTCTTGCTTGCTGCGGCGTAAATATTCCCTACTGCCCTAGCAAGATAACGCACTCGAGATAGAATCATAGGGAGCGGAGAATCTCCAACTTCTCGCAGCACAACAAATAATTTTCCACCCAATTTACCATCCAGATTAACAGTAGGCATATCGTATAGGAATGCGTTAAGGCGTCAATGATAACTGATCTTGATTCAATTCTCTTGATACCTCTAATTTCCATGGGTCCTTTTATATGCATCTCGTCTTCAAATTCCTTACTGAACAACGGCGTAAGTCTGTTTATCTCATCTACAAATTTTTGGGCCAATTCCACAGTTTGCTGTGCTTCATCAAGTTGGCGCTTTGTTTTATATGTCTTGGGGCAGCGTAACAGACGGTGCACAAATTTCCCAGACCAAGAGGGGAAGTCAAAATTTAGTCTAATGACAAAAACTGGTCATACATTATTTTTCTACATAACCTACCTGCACTCCAATGCACGTTGTCCAATGTTTCACAAGCTTTTGATTCCGTCGGAAAAAAGTTCTTTGGTCGCACCTGTAACCAATTTTGCATCCCATCAATGACTTGTGAATCGGTTGCAGAACTTCTGCCCCTGAGCGCTTCCTTCAATGTTCCAAACATATGGAAATCGTTTGGAGTCAGGTCCGGACTGCATGGCAGGTGGTCCAGCAGTTCGAATCCAACTTCTTATTGTTTCGCCGTTCGTCTGGCAGAATGTGGCCGAGCGTTATCTTACTGCAGGATGACACATTTTCGCAGTTTTCCGCGATGTTTGGATCTGATTGCAGGTTTAAGTTTAGCTCGCAACACATCAGAATAGCGCCCACTGTTCACAGTTTCGCCTCTTGGAGTGCAATGAACGGCTGCGACACCTTCCATGTCCCAGAATAGCGTTAGCGTAATCTTACCAGCTGATGGTTGACGTTTAACTTTTGGTGATGATGGGTGTTTCAAAACCGTGCTTGCAGCCTTATTTTCGGGTTCGTGATGATGCACCCAAATTTCGTCTACAGCAACGATTTGCTGTAAAAATCCATCTCTCTCGCAATGATAACGGACCAAATGTTTACGAGAGATGGCCATCTTTTGCGCTTATGCTGCGCTGACAAATCTTTCGGTACCCACCTTGCACACACTTTCCGAAAATTTAGCATGTCGTGTAAGGTGGAACACGTTGAATCATGACTGATACGTAAAGTATTCGCTATTTCATCCACTGTGATTCGTCTGTTTTCAGTCACCATACCCTCAAGGACTTCCAAATTGTCCTCAGTTGTTGACATCGATGGCCTGTCCGATCTTTCCTTATCACATAGAGAAGTTCTTCAACGTTTCAAGACCTCTATCCAATCTTATTTCGCAATCAACTGCTGTCACGATACTGCGCTTGCATTCGACGAATAATTTCCTTCCTCAGACAGAAGTCGAATCACTACCCTCATTTCCACCTTGGTGCAGATCGACAATGGAGCTGCCATGTTTCACGATCTGCTACAATATTCGTCCGATATTTGAGAATAACTGCAATTAGCGATTTCCAACGAACTTTACCCACAATTTCGAAGCTTCTGGGAACTTTTTCTCTCGCTCCCCCCCCCCCCCCTCTCACCCCCCCCCCCCACACACACACATACACACACTCAAAATTGCGAAAGAAAAGAGTTTATCGCTTACGAAATTTTCATTGTTCATGCAGTGCAACTTCAGCATCAGACATTACTTCTTTGCTACTTACTCTATTGGCAAAACACTTCGCAGCTGTGTCCACATATACCACTGGATGTCTCTGTACAGTTTTATCATTGTCGGCACATGGATCGGGAGACACGGCGCATAAACGTTGAGATGCGCGAAAAACTAGTTTTTGCTTAAAACGGAGTGCACATTTTCCGGACTGCATTCATCTAGTGTTTGATAAGGAGAGCATCTGGCGACTCCTAACAAACTTTAAACATGATTTCAAATCCTTATTTTTCTCGCTTTTCTGCTTAAACGTATTAAGTATAGCACATTAATGAAGTAATCATGGGTTTGCAGATGTTTTAGACACGGGAGTTCATTCTTTGAAGATTCGATGGGTTACTGGTTGTCTCTCACTACGCTACCGGGTGCCCGGGAAGTAAGGACGAATTTAAATTTTTCTCCATTTTGTCATATGAAGGTTGCCAGCCGTGGTTCTTTCGTGTTTGTTATCTGCGACGCTTCCTAGTAGTAGCCTGAGAGCTTTTGTGTGAGGAGCATTGTTGTTTGATGTTTACTTTCGTCGTGGAGCCGATGACAACTGAGCAACGTATCCAAGTGACAAAATGTTATTATAAAGACAGTGAAAGTCCAACCGCAACCGTTCGTGAATTGCGTGTGACACTTGGACGTAATGTTGCTCCAAGCGGATCATCAGTTCGGAAGTTGATCCGGAAGTTTGAGACCACGGGTTCTGTTTCAAACGTTATGAAAACAAAACGCCCACGTTCGAACACAAGAAAACATTGCTTTCGTGCGCGACAAGGTGACCGTGTGCCTCAGAATTCAACAACTGAATTTATCACCAAGTTCACTGCATGCAATCCTTTCAAAAGACCTGAGAATGCGTGTGTGCAAGATTAAACTTACACAAGAGTTGAAGCCTACAGATCATGGAAAGAGACATCGATTTTCTCAATGAGTCTTGGCTCGACAAGCAGAGAACGAGAACTTCACAAAAAGAGTATTTTTCTCAGACAAGGTGCACTCCCACCTCAGTGGGTACGTCAGTAAGCAGAACTGCAGAATTTGGGTAAAAACTGTGAACGGCGACCGTTACCGATACATATTTTTTTCTGCTTGGTTTATCCCTCTTATTGATGAAAATGACGATTTTTGGTTTCAACAAGATGGTGCGGCATGTCACACATCCCGTGAAACGACCGCTCTGCTGAATGAAAAGTTTCCTCAAAAAGTTATCTCTTTGCGCGGCAACCAGGAATGGCCAGCCAGAGTATGCGATCGTATACCTTGTGACTTTTTGTGGGTATTTCTGAAACGAAACGTATACGTGAACAAACCACAAACAGCACACCTATTGAGGGACGAAATTAAAATGGTTATTAACGGCATCCCATCAGATATTTGTGAACGCGTCATCGAGAACTTCAATGAACACACTGCTCGTTGCCGGCGCGGCCTAGGGTGACCATATGGAGGATATGGTTTTTCATACATAAATGGGAGAAGTTACTTTATGAGATCGCAAAAAAAAAAAAAAAAAAAAAAAAAAAAAAAAAAAAAAAAAAAAAAAAAAAAAAAATGTGCGTTCTAAAGCATTTTAATATTCGTCCCTACTGCCCGGACATCCTCTATTATCTAAGGTGTTTCCCTCATCCTCCAAAACCATCGGCTGGCGCCCAGTCCGTCAATTCGAGCGCCAGCGTCGGCAGGACACACTTGCACACACTCATCAGAGTGACACATTGTTTCTCGTGACTCATCACCGATCCACAGAGCACCGAAGGCTCTACGCTCCTTTCAGGCTCGATCTTATCACCAGTAACTCTTGGAATGTAGAATGGCTATTAAACTGTGACGTGTCGCCTGCAGACAGTACATTCACCATACCATCCATTCTAACTGAGCCGTAACGGATCTCCGGTCACATCCCGAAGCTGCGAAACTGTACAGTCATGGCTCATTATGACTCATAGTCTGTCTCCTCTGCTGATTCATCTACACCCACCTTTCGGCGAGCGGAACATTTCTGCTCCAGTCGCGTACTCTGCGCATGAAGAACAATTGTCCGTAAGACTCCGCTTTCTGAGCCCCTGACCAGTTTCGATGCCAACATCTTCATCTCAGAGAGTAGCACTTACACGCAACGTCCTTGTTTATTTGTTGGATATATTGCAATCTCTGACTCTCCTTACGATTTTTGCCCTTTTGTACACCTCACTCTAGTATCACAGAAGTTTTCGGTCCATTGGTGCTCATGTTGTATATTAACAATCTTGCGGACAATATTAACAGTAACTTCAGACTTTTCGCAAATGGTGCAGTCATCTATAAGGAAGTGCTGTCTGAAAGAATCTGCATAAATGTTCAGTCACCCCTTCGCCCCGGATTTCGTAAACCGATTTCCCAATACCGCTTCTGGGTGGCAATGTAAACACTTCAAAATCGATTCTGGAAATCCGCTTCTAGTTGCCGATTTTCCAATTCCGCAATCAATGTTCGCTTCCATGTAAACGCAAACGGTTTTGAAACGTGCTTTGGTTGTCAAGTCGCGTCTAGTTATCAGAACATTCGGTTAATATTGAGTTATTGTGCAGTGAAGGAGAAGCAGAAATATAAAACTGAGCATGAACCTGTCCACCTGCAAGATTTAAGTGAAGAGAAATAACAACTGTGTTGACTGAATCAGAAATTGGATCAGCTGTTTTCCAGACGCCATATTTAAATTGGCTAGCAAACTTTTTCTGAAATTCGGTTTTCGTCTTTCGGAAGATGCGTTACATGTAAACGTAGTGCTTGATAAGATTTCAATGTGGTGCACATTGACAACTTACTTCATCTGTTCAGAAATGTAACAATATGCACTTTACAAAATGCAACAATATAGTATACTATGAATACAATATCACTGAGTCACAATAGGAATAGGTAAATTCATACAAATGCCTGAGTGTAATACTTAGTAGCGACATGAAATTGAACGATCACATAGGTTCAGACGTGGGTAAAGCGGGTACTATACCCGTTTATTGGTGGAATACTGGGAAAATTCTGTCAGTCTGCAAAGGACATTGCTTACAAATCACTCATACGACCTATTCTGGAATAATGCGCAAGTGTTTGGGACCCCTGCCGCTGTATATTTAACGTATACAGAAGACACCACGGAAGGTCACAGGTTGGCTGACCCATGGGAGCGCGTCACTAAGATGTTGAAAGGACTGAAGTGATACACCCTTCAAGATAGACCAAAACTATCCCAAGAAAGTCCATTAACGAGGTTTCACGAACAGGCTCTAAATGACAGACTAGGAATATACTACAACCCCCTAAATATCGCTCCCACAGGGATCGTGGGGTTAATAAGATAGATTAGTTACAGCACAGGGGCATTCAAACAGTCATTTTTCCCGCGTTCCATACGTGAATAGAATGGGGAAAGCTCTAACAATTGACGCAATGGGACATACCCTCTGGCATGCACTTCACAGTGGTTCTCGGAATACAGGATGAAGACGTAGAACTTATTCCACAGTTGTCCCATCGTCTGGTCCTTTCTTGTAATCAGTGCGGTTGTCAATTCTGTAGAGAACCTCTTCTTTTCTTGTCTTTCCAGTCCTCTTTAATTTTTAACGTCCTTCTGCAATACCACATCCAAAGTGCCTCAGTCCGCTTCTTACTCGGTTTAAGAAAAAAACGTTTTTTCTTGATTTTTTACCAGACTTATCAAACTACCCTCATATAAAAGAAAGTCCCAGTGCCAGAAGAACTGTAACTAAACACAGGAAGATCCAAATGGTACAGGGACTGGCAGTTGACTCGACATACACAAATATAACGTACACGTAGAAATGCGGAAGCATCCGTTATTTCTTGATGTTATCTTTGGCGATCCATCACTGAAATTCCTAAATATCTATAGTCTATTTACAATTACTGTCTGTCACTTGGCGCTACAGTGTTGCCACATCTCCTACCGCTTGGTTAATGACGACGGGCCGTTTCACAAGTGCTAAAATCCCGTTCAAGTTAGGCGGAGCAATGTTGGAAGCTGCTGCCATCAGGTTGGCGGGAACGCGAGATGCTCTGTCTATAGCTGATTTTAAACGACCAATGACAAGTGCGGCAGACGACGCGTTTTGTAGCCCTGAATTTACGCTCCAACCTAAGCACAATCTCTTGATGTGCAATTATCCGAGAAAACGGTGGTCACCAAACTACGGCAGAACTATTGATCACGCTCGCTTGGCTCATGGCGTTTAAAGCTCACCTGTACGAAAATACTCAAGACAGAAAAAAATTCAGTTTTCGCGCTAAAAGTGAACTGTTAACTTCCCCGTTTTGCTTCGGGGGCTGACGCGATACCCACTGATGAGCAGCCTGGCTCCAACTCATTTACAGGTTGTAGGCGACAGATTCCAAAAGATGATAGGAAGAAAAATAGCTAGTAAAAAAGTGAGTACAATGATGAAAATGATGCAACAAAAGACTGATAATAAAAAGTTAGATTGAAACCAGTTAACTGAAAATAATTAAAATCGGAATAATTTCGGTAAAGATTTAAAATAGAAAAAAAATATTTGCATCTGGCGATATTCGAACCTGGGGCCTACAGCACTTTTTTTAAGAAATTTCTTTGATCCATGTATTTGTCCCTCGTGCGTTGCCGACTCATAAGTGTGTCACTTACACTATGTGTAAGTATCCGTACGCCCCAAAAACATACGTTTTTCGTATTAGGTGCATTGTGCTGCCACCTATTGCCAGGTATTCCGTATCAGCGACCTTCAGTAGTCATTAGACGTCGTGAGAGAGCAAAATAGGGCGCTCCGCGGAACTCACGGACTTCGAACGTGTCAGGTGATTGGGTCTCACTTGTGTCATACGTCTGTCTGTACGCGAGTTTCCACACTCCTAAACATCCCTTGGTCCTCTGTTTGCGATGTGACAGTGAAGTGGAAACGTCAAGGAACACGTACAGCACAAAAGCGCATGGGCAAACCTCGTCTGTTGACTGGCTGAGACCGCCGACAGTTGAAGAGGGTCGTAATGTGTAAAAAGCAGACATCTATCCAGACCATCACACAGGAATTCCAAACTGCATCAGGATCCACTGTAAGTACTATGCCAATTAGGTGGGAGGTGAGAAAACATGGATTTCATGGTTGAGCGGCTACTCATAAGCCACAAATAACTCCGGTAAATGCTAAACGACGCCTCGCTTGGTATAAGGAGCGTAAACATTGGACTATTTGGACTATTGAACAGTGTAAAAACGTGGTATGGAGTGACGAATCACGGTACACAATGTGGCGAATGGCTCTGAGCACTATGGGACTTAACATCTATGGTCATCAGTCCCCTAGAACTTAAAACTACTTAAACCTAACTAACCTAAGGACATCACACAACACACAGTCATCACGAGGCAGAGAAAATCCCTGACCCCGCCGGGAATCGAACCCGGGAAGCCGCGTGCGGGAAGCGAGAACGCTACCACACGACCACGAGCTGCGGACGACACAATGTGGCGATTCGATGGCTGGGGTTGGGTATGGCGAATGCCTGGTGAACGTCACTTGCCAGCGCGTGTAGTGCCAATAACAAAATTCGGAGGCGGTGGTGTTATGGTGTGGTCGTGTTTTTCATGGAGGGGGCTTGCGCCCCTTGTTGTTTTGCGTGGTACTAACACAGCACAGGCCTACGTTGATGTTTTAAGCACCTTCTTGCTTCCCACTGTTGAAGAGCAATTCGGGGATGGCGACTGCATTGTTCAACTCGATCGAGCACCTGTTCATAATGCACGGCCTGTGGTGGAGTGGTTACCCGACAATAACATTCCTGTAATGGACTGGCCTGCACATCGTCCTGACTTGAATCCTATAGAACACGTTTGGGATGTTTTGGAACGCCGACTTCGTGCCGGGCCTCACTGACCGACATCGATACCTCTCCTCTGTGCAGCACTCCGTGAAAAATGGGCTGCCCCTCCCCAAGAAACCTTCCAGCACTTGACTGAACGTATGTCTGCGAGAGTGGAAGCTGTCATCAAGGCTGAGGGTGGGCCAACACCTTACTGAATTCCAGCATTACCGATGGAGGGCGTCACGAACTTGTAAGTCATTTTCAGCCAGGTGTTCGGATACTTTCGAACACATAGTGTACATGAAACAGCTATAGCATTATAGGAAATTCTTCTATAGTGTCTGCTTTCACTCTGCGTCGATTATCTATTAACTGGCGTAATGGATAGCACTTCGAAATGGCTCTGAGCACTATGCGACTTAACTTCTGAGGTCATCAGTCGCCTATAACTTAGAACTAATTAAACCTAACTAACCTAAGGACATCACACACATCCACGCCCAAGGCAGGATTCGAACCTGTGACCGTAGCGGTCGCTCGGCTCCAGACTGCAGCGCCTAGAACCGCACGGCCACTCTGGCCGGCGGATAGCACTTGCTGAGATTCCCTATACACTCGAGGCTATGACAATGCCATTGCGCTGTGGCAGATCTTCAAATGTTGATGTTATATTTGAATATCAACAGAAGGAATTGCATCGACCATTTTCTTCCTTCACAAAAATTCGGTTTTACACTTAACTAGGCGCTTCAGTCTGGAACCGCGCGACTGCTACGGTCGCAAGTTCGAATCCTGCCTCGGGCATGAATGTGTGTTATGTCCTTAGGTTAGTTCGGTTTAAGTAGTTCTTAGTTCTAGGGGACTGATGGCCTCAGATGTTAAGACCCATAGTGCTCAGAGCCATTTCGAACCATTTGAAACCGAGCGAGGTGGCGCAGTGGCTAGCACACTGGACTCGCAGTCGGGAGGACGACGGTTCAATCCCGCGTCCGGCCATCCTGATTTAGGTTTTCGTAATTTCCCTACAATCGCTCCAGGCAAATGCCGGGATGGTTCCTTTGAAAGGGCATGGCCGACTTCCTTCCCCGTCCTTCCCTAGTCCGATGAGACCGATGACCTTGCTGTCTGGTGTCCTTCCCCAAACAACCCAACCCCAACCCTGATATCCGAACCATTTGAACACTTTACTATGAAGTTTACCTGCTATAGGCCCATCTCTGTGATGGTAATCGAATACGTCAAGCCGATTCATGTCTTGTGCAAAAGAATCCAGCAATCTCTGGCTAGTGGCGTGTACGAAATGTGCGTATTTCGTTACCATCGTTTTGCGCGCGCGCGCGTGTGTGTGTGTGTGTGTGTGCGTGTGTGTGTGTGTGTGTGTGTGTGTGTGTGTGTGTGTGTTTGAGTGTGTTTATCATATGTGATGAAATGTAAAATAAAAAGGCCAGATCCAGGATTCGGAATCCGAACACAACAAGAAAAAGCCACACAAGGAATTGGAAGTTAACTGACCATTTGTTGTGGCAGTTTGGCAATAGCGAACAGTTCAGGCGCGACGCAGAGCGCTGTGATTGGAAGAAGACACTTCCAATACGTGGAGTGTCAACTATCAAGTAATTTTAAACAGACTATAGGAGTATGCGCCGAGACCCCTTTAGGACGGTACGTTGAAACGTACCAAGGCTAGCCATCTTGAGGCTTTACGCCTCTACCTACAGGATATTTGCAGCTTTTTTCTTTATTTTATTAATAATGGGACGTAAATTTTAATAGTTTTATTCAAGTTAGCTGTCTGGCGTAAATGTTTGCTTTTATTCTTTGTGAATTAACATCTTTGACTTTTTGTATACTGTAAACTCTGTGGTTGCTATAATAGTGTAGTTCGTTTTTTGTTAAGTGGTTCTGGAAGTTAATTTTCGGTAGAAGCAGTTCAGTTGAAATTCATGTACTTCCATTGTACCAGGAGTGGAAATATGAATTACCTGAACGCAATGTTAGTTTGTTTTGAATAAGAGATTTATCTGGAGTCTGAACATGGTCGGTAAGGATTTTATCACATTTAAATATATTATCGTCCGCATAGCAAAGAGCGAATTGTAATACTAAAGTAACATTATTAGAGGCAAAAGCGGCCTTGTGACAAAACCAGACATAATACAATAGTTTCAGGAAAGAAAGATGCCAGACTGAGATTTATTGGAAGACACCTATGGAGCTGTAATTCCCCGAGGAAGATAGCTTAATTCTTCCAGTCATTCTTTTTCATCTCTGGGATGAGAATTTTGTAGCCCAAGAGAATTTATTTTTACAAACTTTTTGGTGTAGATGAAACCAAAATTGGACTATCCAAATCCAAGTTACAGATCTTCCATTACAGAGGATTTAAAGGTATAATTTTTCATAGTTTTCTAACTTGTTTATTCTGTACTCTCAGTATCTAAAATTATTGTGACATCTATTTTTTTAGGAATGGAATAGATAAATAATATATTTGTAAAATAATTACGAAAAATTATTATCAGACGCTTTACAAAAGTGAAATGATGCTCGTGACACTGTATCTTCACGCAACAGGCGATAACAATTGTGCTCACTTGCGGTACAAATATGGCGCTTGCATTTGATGCACTGCATGTGCGTTTTAGCTTTGCACCCAAATTTTTTGCATCTAGATACCGATTTCTGCCGATCAAAGCATGGTCAGAATCATATCCGATATCCTCCACGAGTTTTAGTTCATTTATACACTTTGCAGGCACATGTACTGGCGTTACTTCATTTGAAGGTCTGCCTCTCTTCTCTATAGTCCGTTTTCGTACCTTAATCCGCGAGTACGCAATAAACTTGTTCGACAGAGCATTCTCTCGAAGACTTGAGACAGAGATATGTTCTTCCAAAATGTGATTGTTGGTTGTTGTTGTTGTGGTCCTCAGTCCCGAGACTGGTTTGATGCAGCTCTCCATGCTACTCTATCCTGTGCAAGCTTTTTCATCTCCCAGTACCTACTGCAACCTACATCCTTCTGAATCTGCTTAGTGTATTCATCTCGTGGTCTCCCTCTACGATTTTTACCCTCCACGCTGCCCTCCAATACTAAATTGGTGATCCCTTGATGCCTCAGAACATGCCCTACCAACCGATCCCTTCTTCTGGTCAAGTTGTGCCACAAACTTCTCTTCTCCCCAATCCTATTCAATACTTCCTCATTAGTTACATGATCTACCCATCTAATCTTCAGCATTCTTCTGTAGCACCACATTTCGAAAGCTTCTATTCTCTTCTTGTCTAAACTATTTATCGTCCATGTTTCACTTCCATACATGGCTACACTCCATACGAATACTTTCAGAAATGACTTCCTGACACTTAAATCAATACTGGATGTTAACAAATTTCTCTTCTTCAGAAACGCTTTCCTTGCCATTGCCAGTCTACATTTTATATCCTCTCTACTTCGACCATCATCAGTTATTTTGCTCCCCAAATAGCAAAACTCCTTTACTACTTTAAGTGCCTCATTTCCTAATCTAATTCCCTCAGCATCACCCGACTTAATTAGACTACATTCCATTATCCTTGTTTTGCTTTTGTTGATGTTCATCTTATATCCTCCTTTCAAGACACTGTCCATTCCATTCAACTGCTCTTCCAAGTCCTTTGCTGTCTCTGACAGGATTACAATGTCATCGGCGAACCTCAAAGTTTTTATTTCTTCTCCATGAATTTTAATACCTACTCCGAATTTTTCTTTTGTTTCCTTTACTGCTTGCTCAATATACAGATTGAACAACATCGGGGAGAGGCTACAACCCTGTCTTACTCCCTTCCCAACCACTGCTTCCCTTTCATGTCCCTCGACTCTTATAACTGCCATCTGGTTTCTGTACAAATTGTAAATAGCCTTTCGTTCCCTGTATTTTACCCCTGCCACCTTTAGAATTTGAAAGAGAGTATTCCAGTCAACATTGTCAAAAGCTTTCTCTAAGTCTACAAATGCTAGAAACGTAGGTTTGCCTTTCCTTAATCTTTCTTCTAAGATAAGTCGTAAGGTCAGTATTGCCTCACGTGTTCCAGTGTTTCTACGGAATCCAAACTGATCTTCCCCGAGGTTGGCTTCTACTAGTTTTTCCATTCGTCTGTAAAGAATTCGTGTTAGTATTTTGCAGCTGTGACTTATTAAGCTGATAGTTCGGTAATTTTCACATCTGTCAACACCTGCTTTCTTTGGGATTGGAATTATTATATTCTTCTTGAAGTCTGAGGGTATTTCGCCTGTTTCATACATCTTGCTCACCAGATGGTAGAGTTTTGTCAGGACTGGCTCTCCCACGGCCGTCAGTAGTTCCAATGGAATATTGTCTACTCCGGGGGCCTTGTTTCGACTCAGGTCTTTCAGTGCTCTGTCAAACTCTTCACGCAGTATCGTATCTCCCATTTCATCTTCATCTACATCCTCTTCCATTTCCATAATATTGTCCTCAAGTACATCGCCCTTGTATAGACCCTCTATATACTCCTTCCACCTTTCTGCTTTCCCTTCTTTGCTTAGCACTGGGTTTCCATCTGAGCTCTTGATATTCATACAAGTTGTTCTCTTATCTCCAAAGGTCTCTTTAATTTTCCTGTAGGCGGTATCTATCTTACCCCTAGTGAGATAAGCCTCTACATCCTTACATTTGTCCTCTAGCCATCCCTGCTTAGCCATTTTGCACTTCCTGTCGATCTCATTTTTGAGACGTTTGTATTCCTTTTTGCCTGTTTCACTTACTGCATTTTTATATTTTCTCCTTTCATCAATTAAATTCAATATTTCTTCTGTTACCCAAGGATTTCTACTAGCCCTCGTCTTTTTACCTACTTGATCCTCTGCTGCCTTCACTACTTCATCCCTCAAAGCTACCCATTCTTCTTCTACTGTATTTCTTTCCCCCATTCCTGTCAATTGCTCCCTTATGCTCTCCCTGAATCTCTGTACAACCTCTGGTTCTTTTAGTTTATCCAGGTCCCATCTCCTTAAATTCCCACCTTTTTGCAGTTTCTTCAGTTTTAATCTACAGGTCATAACCAATAGATTGTGGTCAGAGTCCACATCTGCCCCTGGAAATGTCTTACAATTTAAAACCTGGTTCCTAAATCTCTGTCTTACCATTATATAATCTATCTGATACCTTTTAGTATCTCCAGGGTTCTTCCATGTATACAACCTTCTTTCATGATTCTTAAACCAAGTGTTAGTTATGATTATGTTGTGCTCTGTGCAAAATTCTACCAGGCGGCTTCCTCTTTCATTTCTGTCCCCCAATCCATATTCACCTACTATGTTTCCTTCTCTCCCTTTTCCTACACTCGAATTCCAGTCACCCATGACTATTAAATTTTCGTCTCCCTTCACAATCTGAATAATTTCTTTTATTTCATCATATATTTCTTCAATTTCTTCGTCATCTGCAGAGCTAGTTGGCATATACACTTGTACTACTGTAGTAGGTGTGGGCTTCGTATCTATCTTGGCCACAATAATGCGTTCACTATGCTGTTTGTAGTAGCTTACCCGCATTCCTATTTTCCTATGCATTATTAAACCTACTCCTGCATTCCCCCTATTTGATTTTGTGTTTATAACCCTGTAGTCACCTGACCAGAAGTCTTGTTCCTCCTGCCACCGAACTTCACTAATTCCCACTATATCTAACTTCAACCTATCCATTTCCCTTTTTAAATTTTCTAACCTACCTGCCCGATTAAGGGATCTGACATTCCACGCTCCGATCCGTAGAACACCAGTTTTCTTTCTCCTGATAACGACATCCTCTTGAGTAGTCCCCGCCCGGAGATCCGAATGGGGGACTATTTTACCTCCGGAATATTTTACCCAAGAGGACGCCATCATCATGTAATCATACAGTAAAGCTGCATGCCCTCGGGAAAAATTACGGCTGTAGTTTCCCCTTGCTTTCAGCCGTTCGCAGTACCAGCACAGCAAGGCCGTTTTGGTTATTGTTACAAGGCCAGATCAGTCAATCATCCAGACTGTTGCCCTTGCAACTACTGAAAAGGCTGCTGCCCCTCTTCAGGAACCACACGTTTGTCTGGCCTCTCAACAGATACCCCTCCGTTGTGGTTGCACCTACGGTACGGCTATCTGTATCGCTGAGGCACGCAAGCCTCCCCACCAACGGCAAGGTCCATGGTTCATGGGGGGGTGATTGTTGGTAAGCACGTCAAAATCTGGCTCCCTGTCACGAATATCTTCATCTAAATCTTCTTCGAGATAATTCATTGTCTGGGAAAGTTCATCGTTGCTCTCAGCCAGTGCAGAAAAAATTGTCACTATCTTCAAGTTCTTCAGTATTATATACATTACTATTTTCGACAATTACTAAAATATCTTCCACACTGAGTGTTTCCTCTTTATAATACCTGATCATCGTTGAAATAATTCCAAGTAATTACTAACAACAGCCTAATGAAAAAAAATGAGAGCAAATACTTAGAACCAACACACAGACAAAACATGGGTTGTCGTAGGAAACCACAGGTGAGGATGGCTATAGACGCTTTGCCCACTATCGTGGACGACTTTTTGAAACTTTGTCGTGGCAACTGTAATTCTGCTAACTAACAATTATAGCTAGTTTTGAAATTATGGAAACTTCTTTCAATAGGGAAAAATGCCAGAACTTATTTGAACATTTAGAAAAAATTATATACAGTTCTAAAGGCTAAGTAGTCACACTCAGCCACAATCATTGCACGACCGACACTTTATGCATGCATAGGAAATTCAAATATCGGTCAACAGGTGGCAATGGAATGCAAATTCATAGGGGGTTAATGGAACGTCACTCTAACCAGTCTTGAGCCCCGCTCCTCAATCTACATCTCTTCTCATGAAGGATTAATAAAGGAGATAGAGACGGTACAAGGCAGAGCAACATCTCGCGGTTTCATTGCCGGAGCACCAATCAAGTTGATTAGATCTGACACCCCTGATGAAATCTGTATCCGGAGAACTTCTTGAGTTCATTCAAAGGATTATGGCAGTCCTTGGTTTTTGTACACCCTCCGGTTTGCGAATGGAGCCTTCTCGCAGGAAAAACGTTGAACAAAATGCATTGATCTATCAGAAGACTACGTAGAAAAATAAGAGCACTTCATTACCTAAGAAAACACAGTGTTTCACTGACAGACCAAGAAATATTCTCTTTGCCGTAATAGCATATTTTCATACTGCCAGTGACACAGTTGAACTCCTGCGTCTAATACACCGAGTGTTCCCCTAACTCAGGGTGGCCAGGGGTAATGCTTGGAGAAAGGGGAGCACATTCGCTTGGGAAAGAGATGGCAGCGCTTTAGTTGAGTTGCCAGACAGGACGTGCGCAAGCGACCTTTTCAGTATGACTATACGAAGTTCCACGTGGAGTTCAGGGGAATCTAAATGTGTGCATGTGATGACTTTATTTTTGCAGACATTTGATAAATGAAATCAGCTTGACAGTACTCATCATAAAAGCTTTCGTAAACGGACTTCCAGCAGGAAAACGGAATAAAAAATATATAGGCCTATGCTGTTTCTGTAGAAAACAAGGAAGCATCATTTTATTATTAACAATATATATTCTTCTCATTTGTATGTGATCACAGAAGGAGAAATATTTAATTGCCATATCGGAATGACTGATACCGTCTGCGCCATATTATTATTATATCACCATTACACGTGGTACATGACAAGTGATAATTTAAAAAAAGAAAAAGAAAGAAAGAAACAGGCTTGTTATTAACGTTACAGCATTATATTAAAGTCGATAAATTATTTTGTGTCATAGAATGAGTGGACAGCTCACCAGTCGCGCAGAGATTGTTTGTACCCTTATTCTGGTAAATCTGGTACAGATTCAGGAGGCCTATTAAATAACTTGAGCCTCACGAATTCATAGCACTTAAGTGATCCTGACAGTCTGTGGTACGGTGTATAAATACATATATTGCTGCTTGTGTTCTAACAGTGCGCATTTTCTCTGCATTTGTCTTCCATTAACTACTTCTTTAAAATAATTAACACATGTTACAATCATTCCCGGCATTTACCTGAAATCATTAAGGAAAATCAAAATCGGGATGGTCGGCAGAGCAAACTCGATCCTCCAGTATAGAACAACAAATAGAATTAGAATGAGGAATAGACAACAAATAATTTACATGAGCAGGATTACTGGTCTAGCAGCATCTTTCGTCCCCCTGCTGCAGAATCCATTGCCGCGGAATTTTAATGGCGCTGTGGAATCACTTGCGGCTTTTTAAAGTTGCGCCGAATACTGTATAAGTACTACACGCTACCGAAAGATCGCACTACTAGTCGGGACTTGTGGGCGATCGGTTGCTGCGACATCTGTTGGTCGTCTTTGTAACTTCGTGCTATGTATCGCAACTTGTCGAAGGTGGCGACATCTGTGGGTAAACCAGTTATCAAGAGGTGCCGGATTGTTGTGTTTACATTATTCTGGGCTTCATTAGCGTTTTCAGTGTAAATTTGGTTTCCAGGCACAAAGAAATATGTCTGCTAGAGGAGGAAAGAAGCGCCAAAAGGCGATGTCTAAGTCGCAAAGAGCGAATGTTACTTTTCCAGTAGGGCGAATGCACCGGTACTTGAAGATGGGGACACACCGCTTGCGTATCGGAGTCGGCTCTCCGGTATACATGGCAGCCGTCATCGAGTATCTCACAGGTAAGACGAACGTTTAAATATATATCATTCTCTAGGTTTCGAGGAACAAAAAAAGTGCTGCAGACCACTATGAATTGAGTCAAACGCTACCAAACTTAATTTTAAAACAAAGAATATGTTGATTTTAATTGAATGAGTTGGAGTACAGTATGTTCAAAAGTTTCGTGCATTACATGTGCGATGTGTCGTAGCGAAGTTGTATATCTTCCGCCCTGAGAGCCGGTGGAAACAAACCGTGTATATAGCGGCTAGCGGTTGGAATATAAACAACTTTACTGAAAATGAAAATGAAAAGTTGCTAAGAACGAATTAAGAAAAGCATTTTGTGCGCAATGAATGTGCCGGTGTGTTTGGTACTGTGGCGTCCAGACTTCCGGCAAACGAAAAATAAATATGATAGGGATTTAATCGGAAATTAAGTCAAACAATTAGTGCGTAAGCGCTAAGGAAACTATATTTTCCTCTGTACGGCATCCCTAAATGTCACAAAAGTTAGAAACTTACCGATTATCTGTGTACATTTTAGGCATCGGCTATTACCATACACCAAGAGAGTTTAGTGGTAACTCTCACGATGGATGATTTCGTGTAGCTGGGTATAACAAAATTATATCTGCGAGGAACGGTTGAGGTTCTTCCATCTCTAACGTGTGGTTTATGATTTAGTTGTCACCGTTTGAAGTTAAACAGCATCGTGTTTCAGATATGAGAATGACATTTCAGAGTCGCTCTTGCGGACTTTTCCCATGTTTCGGCAGCATTCGGGCTGTGAACCAACTGCGGCCGACAGTTTTTGCACATTCGACATAGCCAGTAATCTAATATGAAAACTACAAAATGCGATACATACAATCTTCTGAAGAGGGGCACTAAGTACCCGATACCGGTAAAGAACTGAAATTTCTAAAACGCAACTCGTTGCTAATTATTTTGTTACCATCAGCTACCGCTGATGAGGATGGATAAAACACTACAGACGAACATCGTCAACACAAAATAAAGTTTCACTTACTGTGATATTTCGATTTAGTCTACATTCCTGGAGGTTCTCTTTCAATGGTGAAGTCAACAAAACACCAAGAAAGAAGCAATTATAAAGCATTACATTTAACTACATTTATGAATGGTAATCTACTTCTAAAGAAAGTGATCTGAACCATAAACTTCCCGTATTATCAAGCAGGTTTATAATCGAGTCTTTAGCCAAATATTTTTCCTTCTCTGTGTCTTCAACTCACCCATCTCGTTCTTTCCCTTGGAGCAAAATTAATAAGTGGGAAGTAAGATGCACAGATAAGTAACAACTAATTACCTTACAAGAAATCTTTCTCTTACACTCATAGAACATAACATGTAATGTGCACATCCCTGTGTTCATTAAACTTGATTTTGTGAAACTTGAGCAATGGTAAATGCCAAGTCAGAGTCTTGAACACAGTGTGAGTGAGAGTCCAGTGTTTTAACTCCCTAGTTGCTCAGCTGATGAAAGACGAGGGAAAACTAATTTGAGGACTTTCTGAAGGGTTAAGTTCAGTGAGAATGATACTTGCGGTATTTTTGGAAGATTTGATGAGGGAATTTATTGGAGAACGTCTGGAATAAGCATATTCTTTAAATTTCAGAAAGCATGGTGCAGAGTGAACAGCTTAATTTGGCCACTGAAGCCTAAGCTAATACTGAAATTGAATTTCAATGAAAAGTGTCAACAGAAAGGCACTGTAGTGTAGGCTATAAGATTAAGACATATGATTTTTACTTTCAATAAAGGGGAATTTATCAAACGGATGAAAGTGCTTACTTTATATGCACCATGATTGTGATTTTTCCTTTGACACCATCCATCATATTTAATACCTGTGTGTTGAGGCTGTCAATAATTTTTTTCTTATTAATTATTTATTGTATCAAATTTCAGCTGAGGTCCTTGAGCTGGCTGGAAATGCTGCAAGAGACAACAGGAAGGGGCGAATCACCCCAAGGCACATTTTGCTTGCAGTGGCTAATGATGAAGAGCTGCACTTGGTAAAACATTATAAATGCTGTAGCTTAATGTACTTACAAAAATGTACATTTTTGTGGTTATTACATGTATGTAAAATGAAGGTACTAATTGATTGCTATGTCTCAATGTGTGATGATGACATGGGTGTTAAAAGTTGAGTATATCACACTGTTTGGTAGGGAACCACCTATAAATTGTAAATGTCCAGAGTAATCTTATATCTGTACTGCATTTGCTTCCATCAGAAGAAAGGACAGCATTAATGAAACTTTCAGCAGCTTGCCCATTAACCGAAAAGTAATGAGTAGGTACTAATAATGACATTGATACGAAAATAGAACTAAAAAACATCAGAGTTTCTGTAGTAGAATATTTATTTAGGTTACCTGTTTTGGCAAACTATGTTGCCAGTTTCAAATCTTATGCGCTACACATCAAAGAATCTTGTTCATATGTACAATAATTTGTGTCACATGATAAACAGACATTTCAAGAACATGTATGGCATAATATATTGGCATGTCAAAAGCAAAACAATCATTATATAAAATATCATACACAGAGCACTGAATATACATTATCTTGCTCACTTAAAAGCTGTGCTAAAGCGATTATGGCATTTTGAAGTTCATTGCTTCTAGTTTTATATCAATCTAGATCACCCCCAAAGTAGAATAATGTCAAGTATATGCTAAATTCTTATGAAATTCAGAGTATGGGCTCTGTTTCCTGTCAACACTGAATGATTATTAGAGAGAGAAATTCTTATTGTTTGATAGTATTTTCACATATTGTTCATTCGTGGTAGAACAGTGTTGCAATATTTAATTGCCTATCTAGCATAGACTTAGTAAAAGTAACTTATACAGGTATCACTGGCCAAAGCTGATTGGTTGAATCATGTTCTTCTAAGCTTCTTGCTTAAACATTATACAGAGTGTTTATAAATGAATATCGGGGTTTTAATGCTTTATAATAGTTATTACATTAAACTTACAGCTATAAATGATATATCAAATGAAAGAGCAACTCAAACAGTTTTACCAAGAACCTTATAAATGTTCAATGTGAGCACCATTTGTCACACAGCACACATCAAGTCTCTAGCCGAGTGCTGGATAGGCTGCAAGGGGCCCAATACAGGGCTTGCTTTGCATGGCCTCCACATTCACCCAACCTAACCCCATGTGATTTTTTCCTTTGGGGCTTCATCAAGGATCGTGTGTACGTGCCTCCGCCACCAGAAAACCTCCCTGAATTAAGAAACCGGATTGAAGCAGCTGTTGCTACAATGACTGAAGACACACTTATCAACATTTGGGAAGAACTCGGCTATAGATTTGATGTGTGCCGTGTGACAAGTGGTGCTCACATTGCACATTTATAAGATTCTTGGTAAAACTGTTGGAGTTGCTCTTTCATTTGACATATCATTTATAACTGTAAGTTTAATGTAATAAATATTATAAGGTGGAAAAACCTGATATTCATTTATAAACACCCTGTATATATATAGTGTGCATAGTAATGTTGGCAGCATTTACTGTGACATATTTTGTTGATGTCAGATGGTAAACAGAAAGTGATTCTCAGTAGTCAGTGAGAGGAAGTAGGGAGAATGTGTGTTTCTAGAAAGCAATTTATGCTGACCTCTCGTATACCACTCTAAACAACAATCCTTATTTATTTATTCATCCATAGACCATTTAGTACAATAGTATGAGACATTTCAGATGCGGTATTGGGATAATACAAGTATATACATACATAAAACATAAAAAAGGTAGTGGTGATGTTGACTTGCAGGCAGCTACAACAAAAAGACTGCTAAACAAGTAAGCTTTCAGCCAAAACGCCTTCTAAATTAGGCAACACATTCACACAAAAAGAAGGCCTTTTGGCGGGAAGCTTACTTGTTTAGCAGTCTTTTTGTTGTGGCTATCTGTGATTCAGCATCTTCACTATATAATGAGTAGCATTGTATCCTTTTCATAATGTTGTCATTACTTCATGTTGGATTTTCCATTGTTTGACATTAAAAAGTATGATAGGATTAGGTTATGCCAGGGCCATGGCCTAATCAAAAGAACAATTTCAGCATTTACTTTAGCAACTTGGAGAAACCATCAAAAACCCAAGTCAGGACATTCAGACAGTGATAGTCCCCAGTCCTCCCACATGTGCATCCAGTACATTAAGATTGGTGTGGTCATCTTGCTTTATACGTCATTGGGAGAGGGATCACAAATGCGTAGTCTACCAAGCAACAACATGCACAAATAGTAAATTGTGAACAAGAAATTTTGAAAATAAAAACACTACTGAAAAAGTAAAAAAATGTAACATAACACTGTTGAAAACTACAATATGAATAATAAATAAATCAGTGGTGTAGCTAAATCATGAAACTGTATTAAACAAAAAAAATGAAAAATACACTAACATGTTATATAACACTGCTGAAAATAATAATGAACGAACACACAAAAACCTGCAGAGTGTGTATCCTTCAAAACTAGGCTAGCACCATATTCCTCCTCAGAGGATGTGTATTACACTGTATCTGAAACAGAGGAAGCAGAAAACAAACAGCAGAAACATTCTTTTTCAAAGACAAACACAGCATAGATGATACATCTGTTAAGCAAAGTCAGAAGACTCCGGGCAGCGTGGTCAGGAACTGTCACTTTATTGGCTACAAGATTACTCATTCCACAGCTTTACAATTTATCGTGCAAGTGATCCATGGGATATGGAAGTAACTAAACTAATGTGGCTACCATAGTGCACTGTCAACATAATGTGAGACATCGTTTATTTTTGTAGCTGTTATGAAACTTTACCCTGAGATTTTGCTGTTGTACACTTTTAACCTCGTGTGTAATGCATACACATTTAACTCTATGTAGAAATAAGTGTGAAGAGGCAGGCTGCCATCCTGTGTAGTACTGAATAATTAGTGTGAAAGGATGTATAAAAAAAAGCACAAACACACAGTAGTATTAAAACTATTGTTCTGTTTTGGGATGATGATGATGTGTTGTTAGTGAGTATACATAGACATTTGTAAGGAAATTGAAGCATGAAATTTAATGTAATGCATTGTTAATTGTGAGTGCTTATTTGCTTCTATAATTGATCATTTTCATTGTTTTTCTGGGCATGAAGCTAAGTTGACACATTCCAGAAAGATGAAACATAACAAGAAAGAATTAAAGAGCTTTTAATTCTATTGATTTGTTTCAGTGACCAACAGTTAATTGCGACAGGGACTAGTGCACCACACAAATTGTGGTCCTCTTCCATGACACTGAATGATGGGAAATAAAAGCCATAATATTGAAGCTGTCTTCTCTAGTTGCAATATCTTTGGTATTCAGTGATTCATCTTGTTAGTAAGTAGCAGCTTCATTTCCTCTGAAATGCCCATCTGTCTTATTTAAATTTCAAATTCTCTGAGACCACAGAGCGATAAATCCCTAGCAACCATGTCAGTTGCATGTTGCATAATCAAAGAACACACAGCTCCTCATAAATGCGATACTGTATCAGAATAGTGTAAAACTCTTCCTGTCTATCATTCTTTCCTGGCACTGCCATGCAAAATGCTTGGTTGCTGCTTCGGGTAGAATAGTAAGGGATGCAATTGTTGTGTGCCATACATGTAATGTCTGATGAACAACACAAATTTGAATTCCTTGCTACAATATTCCACACCTCATTGACATACTGTCCGCTTCTCAGCTCTTCCTACATAAAGTTGGGGATTGTCTTTTCTTGTACCAATGTTTGTATTCCACTCAGAATTTTTAAAAAGTTACCAAGTGTCTACATTGAGGTATTTCTGCGATTAGATGTGATATCATCATTCCCACCTAATGGCAGATTTCTGTCCTGGTACCACAGGTGTCTCCCTCTGATCCTGTTCCAGGCCAATTGCATTATTGTCTGGTATCGTCCTCTTTTCACTTCCAGCTATCATTTCTAGTTGTCTCCTTCCTGTTTTATTCTGTCCCTCTACTGTAATATCAATATTAAGTGTAGGAATTTCATTTCTATACAGTGTATGTCCCATTCAGTTTGCTTTCCTTTTCTTAATCAGGTGTAGGAGAGTTCTTTGTTCCCTTAGCCTTTCTGTTACTGCAGTGTTCTTCATTTTCCCCACCCGTTTTGTTTTCTCCATTCTCCTCTCGGATATGGTGTGCAGTAGAGAGAAGACAGCTTCACTCTTGAAACTTTAGTTTCCCCTAATTCAGTTTGAGGTTAAAAAGAGAGTACAAAGGTACAGATTTATTTGTGTGCCTGCACATATACCACTCAGTGAGCTTCCATGTTTTCCAAGTAAATATGAATTACACAGGGTGTATACGACCCGGGAAATCCAGGAAAAACCCGGGAATTTTTCATTGTTTTAACTTTCAGTTAAATTTTTGTAATTTTGACTGCAGAGTTGATTCTCTAGCAAAGAATGTTATTGTATCCTGCTACTGGAGAATGATACTGCAGCAATAAAATATAAATGAGAGGGAAAAAAAATAAAACTTTAGTTGCAAAGCAAATGTGCAATTTACGAGAACAAAACACCGTGCACGCACAAGCGTCTGCAGATAGTAAAAATATGTCAAAGGCCGTCGGGCGCAGACTGTAATTCTTCGCAACAATAAACTGCTTGCTATGAGCATGACATCACAACTGTTCACATTATGTTCGTTTGACCAATTGCCAGCGGTCTGTTGGGCATGCGCATTTGACTCGCGCATAAGCAGTACCTTCTCCCACTACTTGAAGTTTGGCTAATGGCTATTAGCTGTATCGGTAGTAGCAGCAAGCAGCCAGATGCAAACGACAAAAATTTTTCTCGCGCGCCCTAGCTGCCAGATTCACGCTTGCACAGAGTTGTGGGTAGGGGGTTAACCTCCACGTGACCCGTGTTTACGTTAAGTGATTTCGCTGCTTGCATTCGTGTACAGCTCCCACGTCAAATGAAAACAAAACGGATTTCTGTGGCTGGGAGCTATCAAGTGAATTAAAATACATTCGCATAATTACGGAGGGGAAAAATATATTTTAAATTTCAGTTTTCTGATTTTATTTTATTTCCAAGTTAGTAGCAGTCAAGCATTAATCGCCCTGCAGAACAGTGAAGTTATTTTTGCAAGTTTGCTAAAGAAATTTGGCTTTGTTAATCTTTTTGCCGAGGCAATCATTTTATTTGAAACTAAGTGTTTCATTCTACAGTATTGACTAGTTCCAACTGTTCGCTGAATTTCAAGTGCACGTTATCATCTTCTGCCATATATGGCATTATGCCGTAATAAAGAACCAAAAATGAGATCGTAGAGTACTGGTACTCCAAGAAAATTTACATCCCAAAAACCACACTGAAAAGCTTAATATCAGAAGGGACCTACTTCATTGTGAATCTGAAAAAAGCCAATTTGCACTTCAAGCCGAATTATGCATTTTAGTATGGTTTACGAAATTCTGATGCTCTTTGGAGTATCCTCTGATGCCCTGTTTCTTTTATGGTGTAATGTAAACTCTCTTAGTGCTTTATACACATGAACATACGGGCTTCCTACACCACTGCAGTTGCACACGCACAATAATGCCTGTTTTCTGTCGCTCTCTGGCAACTGGTAAATCGAACCTATTTCCAACAGTCTCCGGATAGTATTGCGAACGGTGGCTAGAAAAGCGTTACTTTCAAAGTAAATTTCTTTTTACGCAAGATGAATTATGTTACGTGTGAGAAAGTGGAATGGATATCTAAATCACAGAGCTTTCGAAACTGAACAGTTTGAGGACCAGCCCCTTATAAGAATTTTGAGCCGAGACATTTATGTCATAATTTTAAATTTACTGGCACATTTGTGTGATGTGTCTTAAAGTAAAACACGCGCAAAAAAAGATCAATATTACATGTGAAAGCTTAGCTCTTCTTGTAGATATACGGTACTGTGTACATTAATGTAAACCGTTAACTTTTCCTCTTGCGTGTTCACGCTATGTAACCAGTGATCTTGCTATTGGCTGACTATAACACGTGTCCTATGCTCTGAATAGCTGCTGTCATCGGCTGATGAGATCTCGTGGCTTGAGATATGACTCGCTTACAAAAGGACATCACAACCTCAGTTACAATGCTCCGGAAACTGACGCGCTGCGTTTGGTGCAATTCGAATTTATACTTTCGTAATACGAAAATATGCAGCGTATATGTTGCTGCAAATCAAAGGTCTTTCCAAAACTTCTCTCCTTTTATTTTTTTTTTTTTTTATTATTAAAAGTCTCTTGACATCAAAAAAAGTAGGCCATCCTTACACAGTGCAAAAGCACTATCTTAATGAGTTTCAAAGGAATATGAGTCTGTCATCAAAAATATCTACACTCAAGAATTTTCAATGCGATGAATAATTTTACGAACATTCATCCACAGAAAGTCCTCATAGTATAGTGTAATGTACGCTGATGGTTTACTAAGTTATGCCCACCACACCAGTCTGTAAACTTTGCTGTTTCTCTCTTTCATAGACCTTATTCCATCATGCAGCAACCACTGTTGTCATAGTTTGCAAAATTTATTTTATTTTAATAGTTGAGCTAGATGCCCTTCTTGTCACCACCATCAACTAACCTAAGGAAGAAAAGCCAAGTGTGCCATCTGTTTGTAAAGGTCTAAATTTCGTTCTCTGTGTTACCGTGTTTTAACTAATTGTGTATTGTATTGTCTGAAGGGTAGATTGGTGACTGGCCCAGCATGGAAAACCACTTCAAAACGACCACCCAGACTGCGTAGTGTATCAGACCAACAGTCTTTAATTGGACATGTTGATACATCTGTATATGGGTCACTTCCCTGTCTTGCAAACTAGAGCGCTGTGTGTTATGATATATGAACAGGTCAAATAAACTTTGTCATATTGCCATATGTTATTTGTAGCATGTCATGGTGTAATATTGTAGCACATAGCAAAGACCTATAGTGAACATTTGAACGTGGCTGGAAATGAGTGAAATATTTATTGTGTTATTATGGACAGTTCCATGAAGCTGTAAGATTAATACCTCACTCTAGCAAGTAACATATGCCATATATAAAAAGTATATGTTAGCACTGAAAAAGCTAAAATGGTGGTTCAGCTAGAGAAGACAGCATGATATTAGTATACCTGAATTACAGGTTTGGCATTTGTTATGTGGTAACGGAGAACAGAATGGTGGAGTAAGGGACTGGCACCTATTCTTGATTGACTGTACAACATATCTTAATATCGATGTACATATGCACATAACACTCATAAGTGAAGACAGTCATGCAAGTTGGATAGTTGATTACTAGTCTGATAAGACACAGATTTCATTTCACTCCATTGATGAAATAGTTTATTTGGTAAGAAGGCCTTGAAGCCGTGTAGATGAGAAGTTATTTTTATTTTTTTGACTTCTGTTCTTATTGGTTTCTCCAAGACTGTAAGTCTGTAAGAATGCTGCATCGGAAATGGTTCAAAATATTCAAATGTGATCTTTGTGAAGCTTGTTTCTTTGGATTTAATGCTAAAGGTGTAAAGAATTAAGGACTGTCAATAAAACTGAGACAGCAAGAATGCTTCCAAACTTACAATATGCACACAAATAACTTGTGCTTTGAGAGCCTAGTTGCATCGAAAAAATGGTTTCTTTGTACCAAAAGATGTATTGAGATTCAAAAATTTCCGAAGCACTAAGTTAAATGTATTTCCTGTGTCTCCATGAGAAGTTCTGATGTACAACAAGAAGTTCAGGTGTACAACAGGGCTACTTTGATCACAGCATATCTGTCTCAAATACGGAAGAAAAACTCATCAAACTTCACTATGTCTGTGTCACATATAATTTGAGGTTACTCAGTGGAAAGTTTATTTATAGTGAAACGTTTTCTGTGTTGGCATGGCTACAAAGCTTTACAGCTGAGTGTTGTTTATCAAATGAAGAGAAAGCCTTATCTGCAACATCTTTTCTTTCTTGATGTAGGGTACAAATCAGCTAAGACACTTGTAGTAAATTGGTAATTTTATAATTTAAACAACAGTATGTTCCAGTTACCACACTTCTGAAAATTTCTGCGATAAACTATTACAGTTATTTATAATTTGTGTTCTAGTGCCATTTCATACAACATTGAGTAAATTATGTTTGTTTTACTGTGATTGTGCATTTTCTGTTAGTTCTGGATGTTTTATACTAATCTCAATGTTCGTGGTTTGAACACATTTTTTGTGCAGTTGCTGAAAAATGTAACAATAGCATCAGGAGGAGTGCTTCCAAAGATTCATCCTGAGCTGTTGGCCAAAAAGAAAGGTGGCAAATTTGTAATGAGCAACAACATGCCATTGACTGTGCCATATAAAAAACCAATCGCCACAAAACCTATGTCACATCACAAGAAACCTTCACCGGCTGCACTTGGTGCTTCAAGCGGGGTCCGTGCTAAGAAACAGCCTTTAAGTCCAACATCTGGTATGTTCTGGGAATGATTTTCATGTGAAATATTCACAGGCTTGTTCTGCCACTTGTTTTACTCAATCAAAACAATTATCTACATCCTGTGGCTAAGACATTTCTTGAAAAACTTGTATAATTATACTTTTAATGAAATTAAAAAGCTATTGTAGCAATGATGCAACTTAAGATCTGCATCATAAGTTCTAAAACTTAATTTGAAAAAAAAATCTAGCTTTTTACATCTTTCACCTTCATTTCATTTATTGCATATTTACAAAATGCATTATTTGGTCACATGTATAATGTTTTCTTTCTGATATAGGTAAGACGGGTAAAGGGAAAGGCAAAGGCAAAGATTCCAGCATTACTGTAGTCACACCAGCAAGTGCTAGTGTTACAACGTTGTCTGAAAAGAAACTCTTCCTTGGGCAAAAGGTAAGGATTGGATTTGAAATTGTGTATCATTATTACATGCTAAACTCATATTATTTATGCTTAAGGGAAACACAATTTTTTTATTGTAACAAAATTCTTCTATTGTCTTTTTCCAACCTTTGGTCATATAAAATATGCCATAGTCGGTTTTAACTTCTGAGAAGTCATCACCAGATGATTTGAATACATTACTTTGTAACATAGTCATACTTTGATGAGTTGCTATGTAACATATTGAAATCACCTGATAATGACTTCCTAAGAAGACGAAACCAGTTATGGTACTCTTTGTGTGATTTAAGCCTGTAAAAAACAATAATGCATATTGTTTACAAAGTGAAATGTTTGAACAGAATATATTAAGACAACGCTACTGTCTATAAGTCGTTTGAATGCATTAACTATAATGTTGTACAACAGTTCACGCTACCATCACAGTAATTCTTTCAAAGGATAACTTTCCTGATTTTATAGTCAGTTGGCATACTTGACTCATAGGATCTGCTATTACTGCGAGGATAACTGAATTTTAATTCTCTACTAAGAAAATGAAGCTGAAAGCATATTGCATATGTCAAACAACATCTAAATTTTGCATTGCTGCAAAAGAAAGAAATACTGCTTAATTGGAGTGTTGAAAGCTCCAGGAGGTTTTTCATGGACAATGCTATTGTCTTTAAGGAGGCTGCATGGCCAGAAGACTTTATCAAAATGTAGACCTGTAGACTATCAGTGATAGGTGCAGTGGCTGGCTGCTGTCAATCATCCAAAAATAAATGTCCATTTTCATACACTAGCCTCAAGTTAGCAACAATTTCTTTCTTTGTGAAAAGATGTCTTTTGAAACTGGAACTTTGACACAAAAATCTTTTCCAACACCTAGAGATAAGCAAAAGGCAGTAACAGAGTGCCGTGGCTGTGTGCATTTTTGCATTTGTGCAGCAAATAGACACTGAGTCAGCTGTGCGCTATTGTTTCTTTGATGAGAATATATAAATTATAAAAATACCAAAAAATGACTTTGAATATTACAATTAAACAATACGAGAGAAGGAAAGTTGTTACTCACCATATAGCGGAGATGCTAAGCCGCGATAGGCACAATAAAAAGTTTACACAAGCATAGCTTTCAGCCATTAAGGCCTTTGTCAGCAGTAGACACACACACACACACACACACACACACACACACACACACACACACACACACACACACACACATCTGCAGTCTCAGAGAGCTGAAACTACACTGCGATCAGCAGCACCGGTGCATGATGGGAGTGGCGACTGGGTAGGGGTAAGGAGGAGGCTGGGAGGGGGAGGGATAGTATGGTGGGAGTGGCGGACAGTGAAGTGTTGCAGTTTAGTCGGAGGGTAGGAGAGAAGGTGCGAAGGAGGGAGGGGTTAAGTAGCGTAAAGGAGAGAAATAAAAATAAAAGAAATTAAAAGACTGGGTGTGGTGGTGAAATGACGGCTGTGTAGTGCTGGAATGAGAACAGGGAGGGGGCTCGATAGGTGAGGACAGTGACTATCGAAGGTTCAGGCCAGGAGGGTTACGGGAACATAGGATGTATTGCAGGGAAAGTTCCCACCTGCGCAATTCAGAAAAGCTGGTGTTGGTGGGAAGGATCCATATAGCACAGGCTGTGGAGGAGTCATTGAGATGAGGGGTAAAATGTTTGGCAGCATGTTCAGCTACAGGGTGGTCCACTTGTTTTTTGGCCACAGTTTGTCGGTGGCCATTCATGCGGACAGACAGCTTGTTGGTTGTCATGCCTACATAGAATTCAGCACAGTGGTTGCAGCTTAGCGTGTAGATCACACGACTGGTTTCACAGGTAGCCCTGCCTTTGATGTGATAGGTAATGTTAGTGACCGGACTGGAGTAGGTGGTGGTAGGAAGATGTATGGGACAGGTCTTGCATCTAGGTCTATTACAGGGGTATGAACCCACCGTACTATCCCTCCCCCTTCCCGCCCCAGCCTCCTCCTTACCCCTACCCAGTCGCCACTCCCATCATGCACTGGTGCTGCTGATCGCAGTGTAGTTTCATCTCTCTGAGACTGCAGATGTGTGTGCAAGTTGCACTTGCGTGTGTGTGTGTGTGTGTGTGTGTGTGTGTGTGTGTGTGTGTGTGTGTGTGTGTGTGTGTGTGTGTCTACTGCTGACAAAGGCCTTAATGGCCGAAAGCTGTGCCTGTGTGAACTTTTTATTGTTCCTATCGCGGCTCAGCATCTTTGCTATATGGTGAGTAGCAACTTTCCTTCTCTCGTATTGTTACATTCCATTCTGGATTTTCCATTGTTTGATTATTACAATTCAGTATGAGCTTCTAACAAATTTACACCATTGTTTTGAATCTTTTCTTAACCAAAACAGACTAATGTGAGGAATAATACAAGTTTTCAAACTTGAAGTTCTTTTTCGGAAATGGAGGATAAGATACAGAGATTGTGTCAGTTAAAAAAGACAGAAGAGGCACTCTTGATGTGAGGGACATACATTACAAGAAGTAAATTAACAGTGAAAATTGAACGACCACACGCGGCTGGATATCTGAGAGCTTTTCATTGGGAAGAAAACAATATTTTAACAATAAAAACAGTTTTGCACTCTTATTTCCTGTTAACAGCATTGTATATTTTTTGTACTTTATCTGTTTAATTGACTTTCATAACACTGCACAAAGATAAAGTACCAAAATATATCTTGGTTTGGAACTTCACTCCAGATCAGTTATCTAAAATCATGGAGTCTACCAAGGTCCTCAGACATTAACCCTTTCTAGTACAGTATGGAGTATTCTGCGATTCTGTCTTGAACTTCAGACTCGTCCTTGTATTTCATACATAATCCCCCCTGTCACATATGTAAAATCACTGTATTGCTTTATTGGCACTCTCTTGCATGTAGTATCTTGATGGTTTCCAGGTGTCGTTACAGAATTTTTGTTGGGCATATATCCACATAAAGCTGTGGATACCACACAATCAACATCATCATCTTGTAGTGATGAAATCATCCTCTGTAACTGAACACCTCTGTGTGGTTGGCTCGTCTTGGTGGTAACCGGTTGGACACCTAGTAGTGAAATTATTCACCTGGCCAGGGGTGGGAGATATGGTAAATACCATCTCTCTACCATTGCAATATTGCAAAGTTCCTGATCACCAGACTCACACCAGTGCCCAGAATTAAATTCCAAACCTCTCTGTAGTGTCTTTTGAAGTTGGGACATGTAGCAATACCGATGATGATTTATCTGTCAAATGCGTACATCGAGCATGGTAGTCTCCTAGATGCAGTTTGAGAGAAATAAGATATGTGCCGGCACTGAGCTTCACCCTCTCCTCTCATCATCTGTGACACAAACATGACGCCACATGATACAAAAACACACACATCCATACATATACATTATTGTCACTTTTAACTACACTCACCTGGTATTTTGCGTTCAGTTGTGATATTGTCACATGATGCTGATGACCTTCTGTTGTGAAAGTGTCTGTAAGACATATATCAAATAATGTGTACCACACTGCAGTCATTCATTCTCGATTTGTTTGTGTTTATTTTATAACCTGATGATGAGCTTTGTCACAAGCAATAGTTAAGCATATGAACCAGGTGAACATTTATGTTCGTAGACCCTATATCACACAGTGGTCTGGTGGCTGATTAACACAGTAATTTCAGTATTCGGTTCCAGGGTAACCTAATTGATGGCTCAGTATAGAATGTTTCACACAGTAACTGAACAATTTTCTGACTTGCTACTTGTTGTAGACATCATGGATGCGATCTAGCGACTGACCAGATTTTCCTTCATGCCTACTTGTAGACATGCATAAGATTAAAAATCAAAATTCAGTATTACATTTTAAATATAAACCTAAAAAATAACTAAAGGACACAAAATTACAAAAGGCAAAAGATCAAGTCTGGTTAACTATCAGCTGTATAGGTCAGATAAAAGGCAAAATTATAGGTAAATTTTATGAAAATGTTTTCTACTTATGCGGGTATTCCCAAAATCTACCAAAAAGTTTCCAAAATGTAAAATTTTCCGAACTGAATAATTGACAAAATAACAATAATGGATAACATCAGGTGTGCCCCAGGGAGTGCGTTGGGACCTTTGCTGTCCGTGTTGCACATTAATGACCTTGTGGACAATATTAATAGTAGTATCAGACTTTTTCCAGATGATGCAGTTATCTATAATGAAGTAATCTTTGAAAGAACTTGCACAAATATGCAGTCAGATCGTGATAAGATTTCAATGTAGTGCAATGATTGGCAACTTGCTTTAAATGTTCAGAAATGTAAAATTTGCGAACTTCACAAAATGAAAAAAAACTTGTATCTTATACTATAATTAAAATTAGTACATTTGGAATCGACTAACTCGTACAACTACCTGGGTGTAGCACTTTATAGGGATATGAAATGGAATGTTCATACAGGCTCTGTTGTGGGTAAAGCAGGTGGTAGACTTCAGTCGATTGATGGAATACTGGGTAAGTGCAATCAATGTACGAAGGAGATAGATTACAAATCACTTAATAATGTGGCCCATTCTAGAATGTTGCCCAACTTTGTAGGACCTACACCAAGAAAGACTAACAGGTGATATTGAATGTATACAGAGGGGGACAGCACAAATAGTTACAGGTTCATTTGACCCATGGGAGAATGTCACAAAGATGTTGAAGAAAAGTGAACTGGCAGACTCTAGAAGGTAGACGTAAGCTATCCCAAGAACATCTACTAACAAAGTTTCAAAGAACCAGTTTTAAATGAGGACTATAGGAATATACTACAACTCCAAACATATTGCTCCCATAGGGAACAAGCGTATAATATTAGATTAATTACAGCATGCGCAGAGGCATTTAAACAGACATTTTTCCATGTTTCATATGTGAATGGAACAGGAAAGAGCCCTAATGGCTGGTACAGTGGGACATTCCCTCTGCCATGCACTTCACAGTGGTTTGCAGAGTATAGATGTAGATATTCCTGGATGAAGCAATATATAAAATAGGGGACAGGCAACTAGTGTTCCATATTGGTCTGAGGTGTGGGGCATAGGAACATGTAACAGGAAACAGAATTTGCACTATCTTTTGAGTTCTTTCCCATTCTCTAGTTGAAGTTCACTCAGTCACTCACACGACCATACAGACACTCAAACGCACACTCTCTTGGCTGGTGTGAATACTGTTTCCTGTTACTTATTTCTGTGCTCCATACACATGTCTGCTACAGGTGAGTGGTTGCCTTTTCCTTATTTTGCATGTAACAAACTTACAAGTTGATCTAGTGAAAGTAAGCATTTTTGGAATCACAAAAATCCAGGCTTCAGAACTGCATTACAGAATTTTGGAATTAGTCACTGTTTAAGATTGTACCATTTGGAATACAAAATTTTTTAATACAAGTAACTTTTTAAATAGGAAGTGTTGGGTAAAAGTAAAGCATCTTTGTAGAAGAGGAGAATGATAGCTTTCTAGTGAACTAAAGTAATTTAGAAACAAACAGCTATTTGTTCATTGACAATTTCCCTCCATGCATTTTGTATGAATTGTGTATCATGGATATTTCTTTAGAAAAAATATTTCCAGGTGAACTAAATACTATATTATCATTAAACTGTTCATCAAATAAGAAGGTTTAATGAAATAAAGTATAAATAACAAATTAGAATTTTACGTAACTGTCATAGATGTCAGTATTATGAAATGGATAGTTGCTAATCATGAATAGCAGAGATGCCGAATTGCAGATGAGTACAACTGAAAGACTATCAAACAAGCAAGTTAATGGCCAAACAGAGCTTCAAACACACACACACACACACTCATTCAAATAAAACTCACACACACAAGACAACTGTCTCTGGCTGCTGAGGCCAGACTGCTGATGGTCGTGTGTGTGAGTTGCATTTGCATGAGTGTGTGTGTGTTTGTATTGTCTAATTCGAATGAAGGCCTTTTTGGCCAAAAGCTTAGTTGTTTAGTCTTTTTGTTGTGCCTATCTGTGACTCGCCATCTCTGCTACCAAGTAGAACTATCCTTTCTACAATATTTTCACAGATGTGCTAGTAACAAAATGAGATTTAGAGATAAATGTTAATATCAGGAGTGGTATAAAACATGTAGAGTACTCCCACCTTGCTCTGTTACACACTAAGCAGCTACTCTTAGAGACACCAGTCTCAAGTCTCAATCACTGTGTAGAAAGAGGCCATTGTGTGCAGAGACAGAAACTCCTTGGGGTGTCCCAGCCTTCAATGTCTTACAACTCTTTTTATTTCTGCAATGATGAAGGGTCACTTAACAAGCCATAAATAGAACATTTATTTAAGTCTTGTCATGCAATAACATAAAAATGGAAATCAGAGATTTCTTGGGTTAGTGGCAGCAAATCAGTAACCAGGATTCAAGTCATATCTTCACACACTTGGCTGGCTATTCTGAAAATGCCATTGTCTGCAACATATGTTAGTTCTGACAGTGAAACTGTCCTCAATTGGAGGAACAGCGATAGTTTTGTGTAACTGAGCTGTAAATAATAAAGTATTACAGAAAATGAGAGCACCATCACCTCTTCCGTCTTGTGTTATGACTTATGTAGCACTCATAAGACAGTTTACCTTATGCCCTGTTGTGATCGATGTTTAATATCATGCATTTTTCAGTGCATCAGATGAAAACATCCATGCTATTTTACATTTTATGGTAGAGCTTTATAAATCTTATGATGAAAAATCTGAGCTATTAACTGTAAGAACTTTATTTCTAATTTGTAGACAGTGCTTTCTACTATAATAAGTGAAGTACACATTATTAAAATACGTACATTCCTAGATGTTTCATTGGGAAATTTTTATAGGGAACAAGTAACACTTCTTTCTTCACTTGATTTTGAGACACACTGTGTTTATGCTTGAAACTTATAATTACATATGATTACAAATTTAAGTAGACACTGCATGTATTTGAAATATTTTAATTGTATTTTCAGTAAAAGTAACAAATAGGTATGAGTGTGTGTGCGCCATATTGTGATAAATGTTATCACCAGACATTCGTATTCTGAGCTTGTTTCCCCCTAAACATCTCAAACCACAGAAATGAACATATCTACATCTACATACACACTCCACTAGCCACCATATGGTGTATGGTGGAGGTTATCCTGTAGCACTGTGAGTCATATCCTTTCCTATTCCACTCCTGAATAGAGCAATGGAAAAACGGCTATCTATATGTCTACATACAAGCCCTAATCTCTAATTTTATCTTCAAGGTCCTTACATGAAATGTACGTTGGCTGCAGTAGAATCGTTCTGCAGTCAGCCTCAAATGCCCGTTTTCTAAATTTTCTCAGTAGTGCTTCTTGAAAAGAATGACACCTTTCCTCCAATGATTCCCACTGAGTTCACGCAGTATCTCCATAATACCTGCATGTTATTTGAACCTTTTTAAAAACTTATTCAGCCTGTCATACATATGTTGCAACCTATCTGGAATACAGTACTTTCCTATATTGAAATCCCTTACTCTCCAAATGTGTTCCAAGTTATAATTCTGTCTTCATCACGTAACTGGTGCACGTTTGTCATGTGAATACTAAACATGATTTGTCATAAAGTCTAGACATTTAGAATTGTATAAAACTGGCAAACTTTCCCGTAATAAATATTTTTTATAGTACCATCAGAATTGTTCATGTTAAACTGAAATTTGTTGTTTCACAATGTCATTGTGCCTTCTAAATGTAACAATTGAAGCTATAACAGGCCAGTTTTTTGAAACTTACTTTGCATTCACATTTATCTTCTATTTGAAAAAGAGCGATGTTCTTGCTATTGAGTCATGGGCTGGCACTTTGCGTGGGAATTTCACATTGCAATCGAATCATATTTGGCACTGAAAAGATTAATTTTAGGGCTATGATCTCTGCAATAGGTACATATTTGGTATCCATGCACTGTCTGTTAACATGCAACAGTGTGATAATTTTTTTATTTTGTCCAGTGGCCTAAGGATTTTGGATGCTGAGAATAAGATATTATAAACAGGTTTGATATTGTTTCATTATGTTCTAATATATCAGAATAAGTATTTTTACAACTCCTGATCAGAAATTTGCTGAAAGAATCACGTAAACTTTTCATATTCTTTTATGTAATGACAAGCCTAAACATGTGGAATCTTGTCTCTGTGATAGACATAGCGGATACTGATACAAATGCTTGTTTGGACAAGAGATGTCTTCACTCGACAGAAGAAAGGAAAAAGTTGGAAGGAACTGTAACTATTCAGGGATTAAATTGGAAAGTCACTTATGACCAAGTATATCAGCAAGTGACAAGAAAGATAATAACAAACTCCTATCAGGATAGGTGACATGGGAATATTTTGGGATTAGTTCAGGGTTGGGGGTGAAGCTGTCTTAGGCGGGTACAGTGTAACATTTAGCTTCGGAGAAGCTCTGAGATTTTGTCGTAAAATGAAATTTCTAGTTTACAAGGCAGTTTAGCCAAATGTTTCTGGCTCTGTAATTTCATTTGAATACGAGGTTTAAGAGCTTAGCCAAGCTAGGGTTTACAAGAGCCTCCGTAGCTGCATCTACATCTACAAAGATACTCCGCAGTCCACTGTATGGTGTGTGGCAGAGGGTAACCCATATACCACTGCTTGTCATTGCCTTTCTTGTTCTGCTCGCATATAGAGCAAGGAAAGACGACTAGCTATAGGCATTCGTATTAGCCTTACTTCTCGTATATTATCTTCATGGTCCTTATGCGCAATGTATATTGGAGGCAGTAGAATCGTTCTGCAGTCAGCTTCAAATGCTGGTTTTCTAAATTTTCTCAGTAGTGTTCATTGAAAAGAATGCCATCTTCCCTCCAGGGATTTCCATTTGAGTTCGCAAATCTCCATAACACTTGCGTGTTGTTTGAACCTTCCAGTGACAGATCTAACAGCCTGTCTCTGAATTGCTTTGATGTCTTCCTTTAATCTGAGCTGGTACAGATCCCAAACCCATGAGCAGTAATCAAGAATATATCACACTAGGGTCCTATGTGCACTCTCCTTTATGGGTGAACCACACTTTCCTAGAATCCTCCCAATAAACTGAAGTCGACCATTCAGCTTCCTACCACAATCCTCACATGCTCATTCTATTTCATGTTGCTTTGCATTGGTACAACCATATCTTTAGCATGGCTGTGTCAAGAATGACACTACTAATGCTGTATTCAACATCACAACAACTAGAAATTTTGTCTAAGTCATCTTGTATCCTCCTACAGTCACTCAACTTTGGCATCTTATTGCATACCACAGCATCAACAAACAACTGTAGATCGCTGTCCAACCTATCCACCAGTGGGTTACTCCTGATGATACCCTTGTCTCTGATGAACACTCGCAATCGAGGGCACATACTGAGCTCTATAACTTAAGAAGTCTTCAGGCCACTCACATATCTATGAATCTATTTCATTTGCTCGCACCTTCTTTAACAGCCTGCA
The DNA here is from genome assembly GCF_023864345.2 of Schistocerca serialis cubense. Taxonomy (NCBI): domain Eukaryota; kingdom Metazoa; phylum Arthropoda; class Insecta; order Orthoptera; family Acrididae; genus Schistocerca; species Schistocerca serialis. Next base: position 1,173,756,499 of record NC_064638.1, read on the forward strand.
ATAGGGCACAGTGTCAATGCTTTGCAGAAATGTAGAAATATGGAATGTGCATGTTGCTCTTCATTCATAGTTTGCAGTGTATCATGTGAGAAAAGGGAAAGCTGAGTTTCATACAAGCAATGCTTTTTGAAACCATGCTGATTCTCATTCTCAAGAAAATTTATTAAATTTTAATTAGAATGTGTTTGAGGGGTCTTTCCCTTGCATCCTCTCATAACCAACAAACGCTTCCTTGCATACCTCCATTTAGCTCACCTCCAAAAAATTCCTGTCACCACCATACAGAATCCAGAAACGAAACAGACATGAAACATGGTCATGAACCTGTCCTCCAAAAGACTCAGTCCCATAGAAGTATTAGTTCTTTCCAAGGCCCCACCTCGTGTCCCTGTCCCAAATGCAATCATGCTGGGCTTGCTAAAGACCTTCTTACAATCCCTACAGTGGAAACACTTTTTGCCACCAACCGTACCAATTAGAGCTCAATCAAAAACCGACATTGAACCCTGTCTGACACAGTTCAGTCCCTCATCCAACCACAATCCCCCCCCCCCCCCCCACACACACACACTGCTCCCAAATCACCTCTTGTTAATTTTCAAGAATTTCCGAACTTCCAACCTTGCTCCACAATCAGTCCCCAAATTCCTCAACAGGGAAGCCAACCTTACATCTGCAGAAAGAACTACAATCCACCACCTAAAAACTGATCCCACCTTATAATCCTACATGCCAACAAGGGCATCACCACCATGGTTCTGAATTGCAGGGATCATCTGGTGGAGGGACTTTTAGAGCTGTCAGATTTGTCCACCTCCACACCTTGCCACAGTGAACCTATCCCAGAAATCCAGCATGATCTCCAGTCCCTCCTCAAATTCTAGGCCCATCCCAGAACCTTTCCCTTGAGTCTCTCTCTCTACTACCCCTGCCCGCAGTGTGACCTTCTACATGCTTCCTAAACTCCACAAACCCATCTGCTGTTATGGGCTAACACCTTGAGCCTATTATCTGAAGCCTACCTTCCTATTAAAAAAAAAAAAAAAAAAAACTATTTCCTCCACTGGACTCGCATTTGGGAGGACGATGGTTCAATCCCGCGTCCTGCCATCCTGATTTAGGTTTTCTGCGATTTCCCTAAATCGCTCCAGGCAAATTCTGGGATGGTTTCTTTGAAAGGACACGGCCGACTTCCTTCCCCATCCTTCCCTAATCTGATGAGACCAATGACCTAGCTGTCGGGTCTCCTCCCCCAAACAACTCAACCCAACTATTTTCTCCACTGAATCACCCCAGTTTCTATTTCTTTATCACCTGGCACCGTGCTTGTCATCATTGATGCCACCTCCCTGTACACTAACATCCCCAATGCCCATGGCCTGCCTACTTTGGAACACTACCTTTTCGAATGCCTGACTGGCTCCAAACCCACAACCTCCTTCCTGGTCACCAAGACCAACTATGTCCTCACCCACCATTACTTCTGCTTTGAAGGCATCATCTACAAACAAATCTTTGGTACGGAAATGGGCACTCGCGTGGCACCATCCTATGCCAACTTATTCATGGACTTTTTAGAGGAACCCTTCCCAATTGTCCAGAATCACAAACCCCTCATCTGGTTCAGATCCATTAATGACACCTGTGTGATCTGTACCAAGGGTGAGGACATCCAATCCACATTCCTGTAAACCCTCAACACCTTCTCCCCCATTCGCTTCACCTGATCCTCCTCAAACCAACAAGTCACCATCCTCGACATTGACCAGCTCAATATTGGCTTTATCAGTACCTCTGTCCAAATCAAACCTAGCAACCACCAACAATTCGTCCATCCCAATAGCTGCCCCACCAATCCATATCAAGAAGTCCCTGCCATACAGCCTACCACCTGTGGTCATTGCATCTGTAATCACAAGCAGTCCCTCTCCAAGTATACCAAGGGTCTCACTGTTGCCTTCACAAACTGACATTACCCTCCCAGTCTTGCTCAGAAACAGATCTCCTGTGCCTTGTCTCTCCAGTGACCTACCACCTCCCACATTCCCACTGTCCAGCCGCAAAGGAGCACTGCCCTCGTGTCACAGTACCACCCAGTACCGGAGCAACTGAATCACATCCTCCACCAGGGCTTCAAAACTTCTCGCCCCTGTCCTGAAATGAGGAATATCTTACCCCTACCCTCCTGACACCTCCTACAGTGTTATTCAACTGTCCACCAAACCTACACAGTATCCTTGTCTGTCATTACTCTACCACTGCTCCCAACCCCTTCCCCCCCATGACTCATATCCCTGCAATAGACATAGACACAAGAGCTGTCCTATGTATCTGCCGCCGCCGCCACCACCACCACCACCACCACCTCCCCCTGCGGGTTCGGGGGTAAGAATAGGCCCGCGGTATTCCTGCCTGTCGTAAGAGGTGACTAAAAGGAGTCTCAAACGTTTCGGCCTTCTGTGATGGTCTCCTCTTGGGTTTGACCTCTTTTTTTTTTCCAAATTTCCGTTGTTAGTGCGTGCCATTTGGGGAAGGACGCCTTACGTGGTGTTTTTCTATTGGTCCATCATGCACCACCATCTTGCATGTTCCCTTATTGTCGTGTGGCAGGATTTACACCCAACGTCTTCTGGGTTACCTCCTTCTTGTCTTGTGCACAATCCCCTTCTTAGCGCCCACAACAACTGTGGACCCTTTCAACACCTAAAATCCAGCATGGTAGCCAGTCCGTTGTGGTGGGGTCGTCATGTACCCTCTTGGTGGTAGCCCCCTGACCATGCAGGGATCACACTGCAGATGCCAGAGCTGTTTCCTCCCCATGCATGCCATGGAGTATGTGCCCATCTTGTCTGGGGCACGGGGACTCCGGGCAACGGGATATCGGCCAGGTACCTGTTGCTTTGGCTGGGTGGCGCCCTTGGGAAGAGCCCTCGTTCGGAGTAGGTGGCATCTGGGCGGATGTGACGCAATGAAGCGCAATAAATCACACCAAGCTGGTGGTCGCACGGCCACCAGCGTCTCTAAGCGAGGCAGAGTAGACTTTGATGCTGCGCAATATGACCCTCAGTCGTTCCCCTCGTTGGCTGCGCCATGGGAGGGACGTAGATCTAGTGCCAAGCGGGAGCCTTATGTACCGCAATACCTTGTCTGCAGCAGGACTGATGGTGACTCCTTTCTTATGACGAAGCCTCTGTTTTTTGTGGAACACCTGGAGGATAAGTTTGGGGAAGTGGCGGGGTTGTCTAAAATGAGGAATGGGTCCATCCTCCTTAAGACGTCTTCCCCAGCCCAGTCACGAGCGTTGCTCTTGTGTGATAAGCTGGGTGACGTCCCTGTTACTGTCACTCCCCACAGTAGCTTAAATATGGTCCAGGGGATTGTTTACCATCGTGACCTATTGTTACAATCCGATGACGTGCTGAGAGCCGACTTAGAACGACGTGAAGTGCATTTTGTCCGTCGTGTACATCGAGGACCCAAGACTAACAGGGTGGCCACCGGTGCCTTTATCTTAGCCTTCGAGGGTGATGTCTTGCCCGAGAAAGTCAAGGTAATGGTTTACCGTTGTGACGTCAAGCCCTACATCCCTCCCCCAATGCGGTGCTTCCAGTGCTGGAAGTTAGGGCACATGTCCTCCCGTTGCCCATCCAGCGCCGCATGTCGAGATTGCGGACGCCCCTCTCATCCCGATTCTCCATGTGCGCCTCCGCCTGTATGTGTCAACTGTGGGGTGCACCACTCTCCATGCTCGCTGGATTGCCCCGTTCTTCATAAGGAGCGGAAGATAATGGGATTTAAGACCCTGGACCAGCTTACTTATCGAGAGGCAAAACTGAAATTTGAAAGGTTGTATTCTGCTTCCCTTCGAACATCTTATGCTGCAGCCACGTCATCGTCGCCCTCGCGAGTGGCGGTTGTCGCCTCCTCTGTGCCGCCTTCAGTGGGCCCTCAGGGCCATGCCTCTCTGTCTGCCCCCCTCATGTCTGGGGGCACGCCTTCCTCTGTTGCCCCCTTAGCCATTGGGGGCAAACCCTCTTCTGTCGCTCCCCCCACGCTTACTTCAGGAGTGACATTTGCTCAAAAACCGGGGGGCTCGATCCCTTCCCCTCCTTCCCCACTGGCGTTGCCTCTGCCGGTTCCTCTCTCGTGGAAGGGGTCCCTCGGGGCTCTCCCTTCCTCCGTTTCTTCTCCTACCCAGCCGGATGTCAGCCAGTGGCTGAAGGTTCCGCCCCCTGCTGGTCGTAGGGCTTCTGCGTCGTCGTCAGCCTCCGACGCTCCTTCAGAGAAGCTCTCCCAGCCCTCTCACCCTAAGGGCAGACGCGAGAAGAAGGAGCGGAATGTGTCCAAAAAGAAGGACGTTCCGGCGGTTTCAGTGCCACCTGCTGTACATAGTCCTGGCTCCGGGGATGAGGTGGAGATCCTCTCCTCTGCCGCGGATCTCGCCCTCACGGAACCCTCGGGGGCCTTTCCTATGGCCTCAGCTGACTCTCCCCCGGTGGCAGCAGTTGGCTCTGAGGCGCCGTCTGCCTCTTAGTCGCCTTCACGCCCTCCCAGTCCCTTACTGCTTCCATTCTCCAGTGGAATTGCGGCTGTTATTTCCGCCACCTGCCTGAGCTCCGGATGCTTCTGAGAGTTTCCCCTGTTCTCTGCATTGCTCTGCAGGAAACTTGGTTTCCAGCAATGCAGACCCCCGCCCTTCGTGGTTATCAGGGATACTATAAGAACCGTGCTGCCTGTCAACGAGCATCAGGTGGGGTTTGCCTCTTTGTTCACCACTCTGTCTGTAGCTCGCCAGTACCCCTTCTGACGCCTTTAGAGGCCGTCGGTGCCAGGGTTGAGCTCTCACCAGCCATTACTGTTTGCTCTGTTTACATTCCTCCGGATGGGGAGCTCCCCCGATATGTCTTGGCTGCGCTGCTGGCTCAGTTCCCGCCACCATTGCTGCTTCTGGGTGATTTCAATGCCCACAACCCTCTATGGGGTGGGACTGTCTCCGATGACCGCGGTTGTGCCGTGGAGCATGTGTTGGCTCAGCTCGACCTTAGCCTCTTGAACACCGGTGCTCCCACGCATTTCAGTGTGGCCCATGGCTCGTTCTCAGCCATCGATCTCTCTCTTTGCAGCCCCGGAGTTGTCCCATCCCTCCACTGGAGGGTGCATCCTGACCTGTGTGGTAGTGACCATTTTCCCATCTATTTGTCACTGCCCCAGTGTCATTCTTCTGGGCGCCTGCCCCGCTGGGCTCTCCACAGGGCTGACTGGCCGGCTTTTACTTCTGCTGCAACCATTGAGTCTCCCCCACAGGGTGACATTGACGGGCTTTTACTTCTGCTGCAACCATTGAGTCTCCCCCACAGGGTGACATTGACGAGGTGGTCCGTGCCTTGGGCTCCCGTGTCTCCCCCTCGCTCGTGTGGTCCCGGATCCGGCGGATTTATGGATACCAGACCCCTATGGGTGTCCCTGGGATCTCCTTGGACGGCGCTGTCTGCACAGACGGTGCCGCCATTGCTGAACACCTTGCTGCGCACTTTGCTCAGAGCTCTGCGACTGCCACTTATCCCCCCGCCTTTCACTCTCTAAAGGAGCGAGCCAAGCAGACGCCGTTATCATTCCACACGTGTCGTTCTGAAAAATACAATGCTCCTTTCAGCGAGAGGGAATTCCTCGCTGCCCTCGCCGACTGCCCTGATGCGGCACCAGGACCAGACCATCCACGCACAGATGCTGAAGCATCTCTCCCGGGACTGCCAGAGACACATCCTCACCATCTTTAACCGCATTTGGAGCGAGGGCGTGTTCCCGTCGCAATGGCGAGAGGGTCTTATTGTCCCCATCTTGAAGCCCGGTGCGGACCCACTGGCGGTGGACAGCTATCGTCCCATTACCCTCACCAACGTTTTGTGCAAATTGCTCGAACGTATGATGGGGCGGCGTTTGTGTTGGGTCCTTGAGTCGCGCGGTCTCCTCACTCCATCCCAGGGTGGCTTCCGTCGGGGCCGGTCTGCTGCGGACAATTTGGTGCGGCTGGAATCTGCTATCCGTACGGCCTTTGCCCGACATCAGCATCTCGTTGCTGTATTTTTTGATCTGCGGAAGGCGTATGACACCACATGGAGGCATCACATCCTTGCTACGTTGCATGAGTGGGGTCTTCGTGGTCAGCTCCCGGCTTTTCTTCAAACCTTTTTATTGCACCGCTCTTTCCGGGTGCAAGTGGGTGCCGCCTCTAGTTCATCTTATATACAGGAAAATGGGGTCCCGCAGGGCTCGGTGTTGAGCGTCTCCTTATTTCTAGTGGCCATTAATGGTCTGGCTGCAGCCGTGGGGTCGTCGGTGTCTCCTTCTTTGTATGCCGACGACTTCTGCATCTCCTTTAGCTCCACGACTACAGGAGTTGCCGAACGCAGGCTGCAAGTCGCCGTTCGCAAGGCATCATCATGGGCTCTGACTCATGGTTTTCAGTTCTCTGCAGCCAAGACTCGAGTTATGCACTTCTGCCGGCGTCGGACGGTCCACCCTCATCCTGAACTTTCCCTCGACGGCCACCTGCTTGAAGTGGTGGACACTTGCCGCTTCTTAGGACTCGTCTTTGATGCCCGGCTCACATTGGTTTCTCATATTACTCAGCTGAAGCAAAAGTGCTGGCGGCACCTCAACGCCCTCCGCTGCCTGAGCCACATCTCTTGGGGTGCGGATCGCTGCACGCTGTTGCGATTATACAGAGCCCTTGTGCAGTCCAGGCTTGATTATGGAAGCCTGGCCTATGGGTCTGCATCACCCTCAGTGTTGAAGTTGTTAGACCCCATACACCACTGTGGGGTTCAGCTTGCCACTGGCGCTTTTCGTACGAGCCCCGTGGATAGTCTACTGGTGGAGGCCGGGGTTTCCCCACTGCGGATTCACCGCCATCGACTGCTCGCCGACTATGCTGTCCACGTGCATTGCTCTCCGGGCCATCCCAATCGTCGCCTGCTATTCCCTGCCATAGTCCTCCATCTGCCCGAACGGCGACCTAGGTCTGGGCTTTCCATAGCTGTCCGCGTCCAGTCCCTGCTGTCGGAACTGGGGTCATTCCCTCTTCTGCCTCCCTTTCGGGTCCGTGCACCTACGCCTCCCTGGTGTTTGCCCCAGCCGTCCGTCCGTCTGGACTTGCCACAGGGACCCAAGGACTCGGTTCTGCCTGTGGCCCTCCGTCGCCGTTTTCTTGCGCTCCTTGCCTCATTTTCGGGCTGTGAGACTGTCTTCACTGATGGTTCCCTGGTTGATGGTTGCACTGCCTACGCTTTTGCTCACGCTGTGCATGTTGAACAGCGCTCCTTGCCGGCTGGCTGCAGTATTTTTACTGCAGAGCTGGTGGCCATATTGCGCGCTCTTGAGCATATGTGTTCCTGCTCAGGTACGTCCATCGTCATCTGCAGTGACTCCCTGAGCAGCCTCCAGGCCATCGACCGCTGCTATACCTCTTCTCCTCTGGTGTCCTCTATTCAGGAGTCTGTTTCCGCCATTACCCGTTCTGGTCGTTCGGTGGTCTTTATTTGGACGCCAGGTCACGTTGGCATCCCGGGGAACGAACGTGTCGACAGGCTGGCCAAAGGGGCGACCGGCGCCCCAGCTTTGGAAATCGGCCTCGCGGCTCGCGATCAGCAGCTGGTGTTGCGCCGTAAGGTGATTGGGATGTGGACTGCTGAGTGGCGTGGCATGACATCCCCGAATAAACTGCGGGCTGTCAAGGAGACGACCGATGTGTGGCGCTCCTCCCTGCGGGCTTCTCGCAGGGACTCTGTCATCCTGTGTCGGCTCCGCATCGGCCATACCTACCTGACGCACGGCCATCTTTTGCGTCAGGAGGATCCGCCCCTGTGTCGGTGTGGGTTCCGACTGACGGTCGCCCACATTTTGCTGGAGTGTCCCCGACTGCGCACCCTCCGGCAGTCTTTTAATCTCCCGGGCGCTTTGCCTTTGGTTTTATGTGACGATGCCTCCATGGCTGACAACGTTTTAAATTTTATCCGTGGCAGTCCTTTTTATGGTTCAATTTAGGGCGGTCCTGCACCTTTCCCTTTCTGTGTCTTTTGTCCTCACGTCTCTCCATATTTGTTGCTGTTTTGGTGTGTCGTCGGATGGTTGACTCTTTCCCTTTTTTTTTGTTCTTGTGGTCAGTCAACCAGTCTCCGGCCATCTTATTTTCGTCTGTTCCTTTCTGTCTGGTGTTCCTCTGTACTCTTCTTGTCTGTAGTGTTTGTTGCTGCATTTGTGTTCTTTTAGCGCCTGGGGGGCGTCTCCTCCCCCCTTTGGTTTTTACCTGTTTCGCCGATTTTCTGCTCGCCTGTTTTTGGAATGGGGGACTGATGACCTTAGCTGTTTAGTCCCCCTTAAACATCCCAACAACCACCACCACCACCACCACCACCACCACCACCACATACTCCAGTCATGTCACTATAATCACCTATCCCACCAAGGCAGGACTACCTGTGGAAGCAGCCATGTGATCTACAAACTAAGTTGCAACCACTCCGCTGCTTTCTATGTGAGCATGAGAATTGCCTTGCTGAACGTGCTGCCCAACACAACGTCCTTCACTTCTGTGACTGCTTCACAGCCTGTGCCATCTGGATCCTTTTTATCAACACCAGCTTTTCTGAATTGTGCCAGTGGAAACTCTCCCTATAACATATGCTTCGTTCTTGTAACCCTTCTGACCTCAGCCCTCGCTAGTCCCAGTCCTCCGCCTCCCTATCCCATTCCGTGCTCCCAGTCCAGCACTAAATACGCCTTCAGTCCACCATCCATTTGTCTATCCCCCCTTCTCTGCTTCTCTCCTTTCCCATCTCCCTTTTTTGCTACCTGTTGCTGCCACCACCACCCCAGCACAGCATTCCCACTCTGTACCTAACAGCTCTATCCTGGCCCCACCAGGTTCCGCCATGCTCTCAGAGGCAGCACAACACCTTGTCCCACCCCTTCCCTCCTACCCCTCCCCTCCCCCTGCTTTCTTCTCCGCACCAACCACCCAGGATTGCTGCTCACATCAGACGCAGATCCAGTCTGCAGTCTGGCCACAAAGATTCTCTGCTGTTTTGCACCATACGGTTCCAGAGACTGTGTTAAATGCAGTACTCAAGCGTGAAGATTAATCTTGTTCCCAAGACACATTGACAAAATTACTGGCCTTTGCTTTGCTCATTCTCACTAACTGCTAACACAATGAACAGCACAAATAAGAGATAAATTGCTCGTAAAACTTTTAAAAGTGATCCAAATCGCCTAAATACAGAAAATGAAATAGTAACTGGTTGTTTTCAAACTTTTTCTCCACTTCTCATCCACAATCTCACAAGATGATAGTGAGGAATCTTATCCCACAGTATTTTTATACAAACTTTAAGTCATATACCTAACAGAAGTAGCTGAAATTACCCCAGGTGTTCTCAATTTTACTTCAGTGTCGCCCCCTTTTCTTTCCAAGCCCTGTGGGATGTAGGTGGTTTTTAATCCCACAGTGTTTCTTTCCAGATACTAAGAAAACAGTAAGCCCACAATTCTTTAAAGGGTCAGCTTCAAACTTCTGAGTTATTTACAAATGAGTAATGTTTTGAATATTTGATGTTTTGCATGTAAGCCAGAAAAAATTTAGGAAACATTGAAGTTATGTTTAAATTTTGTTGGAAGTCACCAAGTGCTGTCGCTATCAAACAGTGGTTGAGTATAGACTGGGTAATATGTACTCCATCTTATGAGCAGCTAGTTTTTTCGTGCATATCAATGTTTACAAAGTCACAAATATCCTAAGCTGTATGTTGTACAATGATATAATTTTGCAGACACATTTAAAGGCGTGTGTGGATACTGTCTTAAAAGGTGTTGTGAGTGGAGTTAGCAGTAAACAAGTAATAAATTGAAATGTCATGCTTGATGCTGCAGGGAAAGTGATAAATGTTTTTCCTTTCATTATTTTGAAGTGGGTGTGAGTGAAAAAAATATTTCGTAAAGGTTCAAATTTTCGTGCAAAGTTTGTTGCAAGTCGTTAAATGTTCTCATACTCAAGTACTGGTTGAGTATATTCTGGGTATTTTCACACAGTACATTACGCTTCATTTTCAACCACACCCCTTTGAGAGATAGGTGATTCTTACACCCACAGTGCTTCTTTCCAGACAGCAAGTAATAAGTACACCAAGTTTGATTGAAATCAATCCATTATTTTAGGAAGAGATGTTGAACATACATACATAAATTTCCTATGAAGCTTCAAGTGCATGTAGTTCTACATTATAAACTGTTAATCATATGTACCTACATTTCACATGGCTAATTTTTTAAAAATGTACATAGTGATTTATTGTCCAAGTGTTATTTTCACTAGTGTTATTTTCACTAGTGAGAGACTGGAAATATTTTTTAAGATAGTGATTTCCTTTTATATAGCTTGTTTGTTGTAAGTAATGGGGCAGAAATTCCAGAACGTCTTAAATTATTGCATCTGGTTGTGTAGGTTTACATCGTATTCACTGTAAATTATTCCTTTGTTGGCTTTTGAAATTGTTAAATATTTTAGTTTTTGGAACGTGTATCCATGTTGTTGTTGTTGTTGTTGTTGTTGTTGTGGTCTTCAGTCCTGAGACTGGTTTGATGCAGCTCTCCATGCTACTCTATCCTGTGCAAGCTTCTTCATCTCCCAGTACCTACTGCAACCTACATCCTTCTGAATCTGCTTGGTGTATTCATCTCTACGATTTTTACCCTCCACGCTCCCCTCCAATGCTAAATTTGTTATCCCCAGATGCCTCAGAGCATGTCCTACCAACCAGTCCCTTCTTCTTGTCAAGTTGTGCCACAAACTCCTCTTCTCCCCAATTCTATTCAATACCTCTTCATTAGTTATGTGATCTACCCATCTAATCTTCAGCATTCTTCTGTAACACCACATTTCGAAAGCTTCTATTCTCTTCTTGTCCAGACTACTTATCGTCCATGTTTCACTTCCATACATAGCTACACTCCATACAAATACTTTCAGAAACGACTTCCTGACACTTAAACCTATACTCAATGTCAACAAATTTCTCTTCTTCAGAAACGCTTTCCTTGCCATTGTCAGTCTACATTTTATATCCTCTCTACTTCGGCCATCATCAGTTATTTTGCTCCCCAAATAGCAAAACTCCTTCACTACTTTTAAGTGTCTCATTTCCTAATCTAATTCCCACAGCATCACCCGACTTAATTCGATTACATACCACAATTTCACTAATTTCCAACCACTAAGCACTGTCCTCCCACCATTCTTCTGTTGCCATATCCCAGTATTCAGAGTTTACTGAAATTTTCATTGGAAAATGTTGTTGAGGTGCAGATGTTATCAGGGATTAATTGGGACACAGCTTTTCGTGTAGTTCTACCTTTATAGAGTGCTTTACTAAACTGTGACTTCTTTCTTTGCAGCTTACTGTTGTACAGGGTGACATAACAAATATTTCTTCAGATGCTTTGGTGCACCCTACCAATTCTGCTATAGCAATGATGGGTGAAGTTGGGCAAGCACTAGAAAAAAAAGGAGGCAAAGAATTCATGCAGGTATGAAATTATATACAAATAAATATCCTTCATGAGATTTTGATTTGTGCTGTATTGTGTTATAGACCAGAAAATAGTTCAAGAAGATCAAAGAAAATACTTAGTGTGAAAAGAGAAGAATTTGGAGGGTTTGGAGAAAAGAAAATGCAGAGTTTGTGTGTGTGTGTGTGTGTGTGTGTGTGTGTGTGGGTGGGTGGGTGGGTGGGTGGGTGGGTGTGCACGTGCACATGTGTGCTTGAGACAGAAGAGAGGATATGAGGTATAGTGGTGGAAAAATTCTAAATATCCTTTAAATGATGATGGAGACAAGCTATGCACCGTAAAAGAGGCAACTGCTCAAGACAATGGTACTTACATGATTGCACAAAAGAGAGAAGAAATAGTACTATTACTCTGTTGGATAGCATGTCCAACAGTAGGATATTTGCTCGTACATTACTGGGCAAACGTTTGAGCAGAGCAAAAACAAGCCTCCCTAGATATGCAAAGCCTTTGTATTTGTAAGCTATAGATTGTAATTTAAGCAGTTATTTTCACAATTAGATTTTTATAATGATGTGTATTCTATCACTGTCGTTATAACAGTAATTATTTGCATTTCAGGAAATCCATGAGTTGCGCTCAAACCAAGGAAGCTTGGATTCAACAAATGGTAAGCACCCTTGAATTTTCATAAAATCAAGCAATATCTGGCTGAAACATTAAAGATAATTCTTACTTGACTGGCTAAACAAGGAGTGTAGTAGCAATATAAATAAAAATAAAATTGAATATTAGCTATAGGTGAGACACATGTGCCTTTTATCATTTATCAAAGCAGGAACAACTGGAACGGAACAGACAGATGCAAAAATTAAAATATACACTTGAAACATTGTCTTTCAAAAATTCATATATGAAGAAGAAGGATAACATGTAAAATTGGTTATAAGGATGTGTGTGTGTGTGTGTGTGTGTGTGTGTTACTCAAAGCCCAAAATCAGTAGAATGATTGAGTCAGAAAGCCGCATCCCCACCAGCTGCATAACTTACTTATTTGTTTTCTATACTCTACCTACTGCTGATGAATACTTTCAAAATTATCAAAAGCTAGAGTGTTATCCAAGGTATTACTTTTACATTCCAATTTCCAACAGCCTGCTCCAGTTGCTCCAGTTTTAGCAAATAACCTACTTATTTTAAGAGTGTGTATTTTGTAGCTGTTTGCACATGTATATACTTGTAAATCTTTTTTGTGTGCATTATTTTTTAAACACCACGATTTGCATATTACCTGAATGTTACCTTTTTGCAAACAAGTAGTTTGTCAGATAACAATTAGTCCTCAAGTTTGTAAGTTATTCATCAACTTTAGTTTTCATGTTGTTAAACTGTGCTGTATCTGAATTATTTTCAGCTGCCATTTGTGCTGGGCACAATTTTCCTGCAAAATGGGTAATTCATGTAAACGGTCCAGCATGGAATGAGGTGGACTCGACTGAAAAGTTGGAGAAGACTGTTAAGAACTGCCTTACATTAGCTGATCAGAAAAACCTGAAGTCAATTGCAATACCAGCAATTGGAAGTGGCAGGTCAGATATTTAGACACTTTTAAAATTCATCTTTAGATCCTAATTCTTACTACACACCATATACAGGGTTGATTAGAAGTCCCCGTACCCCCTAGTATCAAATGCTAATTGATCTGATTTGTTTTAGTGCAAGTACTTAGTTACGTATTAAGTGTCCAGTATATTGGTGTGTTCCCCATCATGCTGTAAATACATTTGCATATGCCTCCATGTTCTTGGCATATTTTTGAGCACATCCTGTGTTATGGCGTGTGATTCATCCTCAGCAGTACTGTGCCGTTCTTAATTTGTAGCATAATGACTTGCAGATACTTTCTCCTGAATGACTCCACATAATGAGTTGTCAGATGAGGCATGTTCAGGAATTCTTGTACATCAATTTCTAGGGTATTGGTGTTTCTGATGAACCATAACCTACCCACCATCCTAGAAAAGTGTTCATTTAAGAACTCGTGCACTGCAACATTGTAGTGAGAAGGCACTCCGTCATGCTGCAACCGTATGCCTTCTGCGAGGCCCCCTTCCTCAAGCTTAGATATTAACCATGTTTGTAACATGTGTAAATAATTTCACCATTCACAGTCCCTTCAAAAAAGTATGGTCCAAGCAGATGTGCTATCATTGCTGGCCATATCATCGCATGAGCCATGTTCTTTTCTAACTTGACTGTGTAATAAGGATTCTCTTTGGCCCAAAAGACAAAATTTCTTGCACGTCAACTGCGATAAATGGCACATTCCTCTGAAAACATAACCTTGCTTTGCTTGCTGTATTTTGAAATTGAGTTAATAGCTAAAACGTGCTCATTCTGGTCTTTATCCGATAACTCGTTTATGAATGTCAGTCAAAAATGGTTAACATTAAGGTCTTTTTTCATCTTTTTTCATATGATCCCGCATTGTTGTTCTCAGTATACCGAGTTCCAAAACATGTTTACATGTCAATGTCATAGGAGATTGTTCAATTGAAGCAGAGATTCCAGCACATGTTTCCTCTCATGTCTTCTTCCTTCCATTCTGTGGTGTGCCTCTAACCCTGCCAAAAGCAAAAGCACATCTTTTCCAATACAGAACTGTTGCCTTTTGCAGGGGAACCTTATTAAATCTTTCCTGGAATGTTTCCATAATCTTCCTCATTGTCTGCCCTGCGTGTCATCAATTATGCACCCATGCACTTGCCACTAAGCACTCCTCAATAATGTAATGAAATGACTGTCACAAATAAGCTTTTGGCCAGTAAGGCCTTCATCAAAAATAGACGGCAGACACACACACACACACACACACACACACACACACACACACACACACACACACACACACATTTCCGTTGTTTGATTTTTACCTCAATAATATAACTATGATTACTCACATCTGCCATGGCTACAAATTAAAACTCAACTGCAACTGCGAAAACATGTAAACATTAATTCCAACGATTGATAAAAAGTAACATGCCTACCAGCCTAAGTAATAACATACTGAACAGTGGTACAGGGACTTCTTGCCCACCCTGTTCAAACGCTTTAAGTAAGGAATCTTAAGCAAAGGTGATCATTCAGTCCCTTTAAATACCATAGTTGCCATCAAAACCTCATACAGTATCCCAAACATAACCAATCTATCAGCAATCATAGTGATGACATATTTAAAATGGCAGGGACACCAGTCATAACATATGGTAAAAACTTAAAATCAGCAATATGAATGGCACAGAAAAAAATCAAGAGAACATTCATGAAATGGATGCTAGGAGTGGGAAAAACAGCACCATCTCAATTTACGCATGAGTTCATGAAAAAAAGCTTATTTCATAGAGTGCATCAGATTACAACACTGGCTACCTTCCACAGGACCATGTCAGGTGCTGAGTAATATCAGAGACTGGAACGAGAAGGAGATAGACCAAGATGTCTACAACACACCAGCCAAATTGGGTGAGAGCTGGACTAAAGAATGTAGGAACCAGAGGCTCACTGTACATGACCTTCATCATAAAATATGTACCAGCAACAAATTCCACAAACCAACTCAAGAGTGTAAATGTGTGCTATTTAAAAAGGATGTAAAACATATCACTCTATAATGTGTGCAAAGAGAATGAAAAATATAACAGACTATAGCAAAGACTAAAACCTGTATATTAATGCTCAGTCTGGGTGCATTTTTCTCATTAGTAAAGATAGCCATGACATTAAGGGGAGGCCAATAACAGAATTCATGCATGTTTACCATTGTAGAAAAGGATGCTATCTCCCCTATAAGAAATAGATAACTAGACTTATTTATCAATATCTGAATAGATACAACATTCTTCAGGTTGGAAAACAACAAGATACTGTCAGGTGAAACTCCTGGGAGTCATCTGGCAATTTATAGAATGCAATTGAAAATGACGTAAAAGCAAATATACCGAGCAATGTTTATTTAAGCTCATTACACATAAACCTTTTTTAGCGGCAATTGTTCTTGGCCCTGAAGGAATACATGTCACTATTCATGCACACAGATAATTCTGTCTGCAAAGATAGAGACCATTCACTAACAGTATCTGTTAGGGTCTCACTGCAATAGAATCTGGTCTTTATCAGCCTGGAAAGGTGGAAGTCATGTGGTGACAAATCTGCAGACTATTTAAGGACTACTGGTTTCTTCCTAGTTAACATGTCAGCAACAAGATTGGCAGTTTGCAACTATGAGTTGTCATGAGGAGAAGAATTGAAATATTCAAATATTTCCTTATACTGCTGGATAGTGATTGTTATGTTGTGGTCCATGAACTTGTTTAAACCTTTTCCTGGTGAGAAGAGCTAAGTAAACCATCTGTGTTCACATCAGTTATATAGATACTATGTAAAAAAAAGTACACCCACTTTCAAGTGTCATAGAACATTTATCTACAATGTTAAATTTCTGAAAATGAAAGTAGTAAAGTTCAGTTTGAAAAGTAAATGTACTTTCTTTAATTAATGTCCAGAATTGTGACATTCAGCATCACTAAGTTTCTGAGTATAAGTCACTATAATGGAAGGAAACATTCCACGTGGGAAAAATTATATATAAAAACAAAGATGAGGTGACTTACCGAACAAAAGCGCTGGCAGGTCGATAGACACACAAACAAACACAAACATACACACAAAATTCAAGCTTTCGCAACAAACTGTTGCCTCATCAGGAAAGAGGGAAGGAGAGGGGAAGACGAAAGGAAGTGGGTTTTAAGGGAGAGGGTAAGGAGTCATTCCAATCCCGGGAGCGGAAAAACTTACCTTAGGGGGAAAAAAGGACAGGTATACACTCGCACATATCCATCCACACATACAGACACAAGCAGACATATTTAAAGACAGTCTGCTTGTGTCTGTATGTGTGGATGGATATGTGCGAGTGTATACCTGTCCTTTTTTCCCCCTAAGGTAAGTCTTTCCGCTCCCGGGATTGGAATGACTCCTTACCCTCTCCCTTAAAACCCACTTCCTTTCGTCTTCCCCTCTCCTTCCCTCTTTCCTGATGAGGCAACAGTTTGTTGCGAAAGCTTGAATTTTGTGTGTATGTTTGTGTTTGTTTGTGTGTCTATCGACCTGCCAGCGCTTTTGTTCGGTAAGTCACCTCATCTTTGTTTTTATATATGAGTATAAGTCACCATTGATTCCGTACGTCATGTGAAAGTATCCAACGGGATTTCTGCACACACCGTTTCAATCTCATTCCAAAGTGTGTCCACATTATGTGGTTTGTATTTGTACACCTCACCTTACATTTGTACGCCTCACCTTTTACTGTGCCCCATAAGAAGAACTGCATATGGTCTGGAGAGCATGGATGAATCTTCATTTGTCTCCTGCATCTTATTCATTGGCCTGGCAAATTTTGTTCCAGGTATGCTCATACATCCCTATGATAGTGTGGCCGGGTGCCATCATGTTGGTAATAAAACTTGTCATTATCGTATAGAGCACGAATGGAAGGAATATGGAATCAACAACTGTGTTGAAGTTACTTCCTTGCCACTAACTGGGTTGAATAGTGAGAGTGATAATTCTGATGCCACTTGATTAAGAAATATAACATAATTTTCGCCCGGAAATCGAAACTTGTAAAACAGGAAAGAAATTTTCTGTGACAACTAAAAGTGTGTCTAAATTTTTTGACACAAAATGTATGTTTCAAAATTTTCATAGTAAATGCCTGTAGGGTTGTGACTTCTAGTGCTCCAAGCAGTTTGTAGGGTTACTTAGTGGTTTCTTTATTTCAGTCACAGAGGAAAGAAACAGTATTTCAAAGTCAAGGGATGGATTCTCTGTTCAAAATTTCAATTTTTGTAGAAATAAAGCCTCGTGATAAATATAACTCGAGGGAGTGGTGCCCAATAATGTCGAAAGTCACCTACATCTCAACAGATAATCTTTTCTGTCATTTTAGGACATTTTCCGATTTGTGTCTCGAAAATGATGGCGAATTTATCCAGCTGCATTTGCATGAGTTATTAGAGTGTACTACATGCTGGGAAAGGCTTAAATTTCACACCTAGCTAACTGCTTCTCCTTGGTTAACATGTCGAAACTTATGATTATGTCACTCACAACAAGTGAATGCATACTTCTTAGGGTATAAATTCCCAGTCAGGAAAGGCTAGAAAGTTCTCATATACTATTTATGCAATTGATATGTTGCCAGACAGAAACTTTTTTTTTAAACCATGAGTCTTTAAAACCAAGAACTATTATTATCTTACTTTGTCTCAAACTCTTCATCATAATACCTTCGTCACTGCTGTCCAAGTAAGCGTCCGAACTATGTGACGGCCAATTTATGTAGATAGGTGCAATGCTTGTATTTATCTCCGCCTCACTCTCAAAGTCTTCTTCCTAGAGTTTTTTAGTGTGCCACTCACAGGTTGCCCATACGAAGGGGAATTGTTGTCTATTGCTTCATGCACAAGTGCCTGTTATCTAGAATGTTTTGTTCTTTTCTGCCACATAACTTGTATCCTATGCTCAAATTAATTCAATTGATGACGCTGACTGTGGTATTAGAGTAAATGCAAAATTGTGTGACCACATTCAGGTGCTAAAAAGTGAAGTTGTATGATTTCTCACATGACTTGTATAAATTAAAAAGCTTCAGGAGTTCGTTATTAGTCAAGGTGTATACAGTGTGGAATATTTTTATTTTTAAGTTGGAGCACAATATTCCCTTTCCTGTTGTTTGTGCTTGGTGTTGTCTCTTTAACAGCATAATGATAACCTCCACTGTCCATAACAGTGACCAACTTCAGAGCATGGTGTGGCAAGAACTGTACGGGAAACCACTTCGTACATCTAAATACAGGTTTTCTCTCAGGAGCAAGACCAGAAGAAGAGCCAGCATGCATAATAATCATGCGAGAACTTTTTCTTATGGAAACTGAGAAACTGCCAGTACCACCACTCATTGTCCAGATGCTTCTCCTGGAATTATTTTGATTCACCCTTGTTTCATCAAAGTAATACAGTGTTGAACTACCACCTTCTCTCATTTCGTGCATCTTTCTCAAAATGTGACTCGTGCTGCAGCTATGTCACTTTTTTCCAATAAAAATTTTTGTCCATCATTACTTTTAACTTACTAAAAACCATGTTTTTTAAAACTCCTTTGACCCCAATTTTCTCATGTCTAATTGTGACCAGTCTTTGTGACTTCAGATATTTACCATTATATACGTTTTGGAAATAGAGAACCTTAACTCATTCTTGTCAAAATTATTAATTTGTGTTATAGGTATGTTGCAATTTCTTTATTTCCCAGGTGACATGAAACCTCTTTTCCTGACATTTATACACCTCTGACACTTTAAAACTATTCTCTGTATAGTTCTCTTGCCAACGCATTCTTCTGCCTTGTGGTCTTGGGTCTTCAAAATGTCAACTTTAGGATACCCAGCAGCAGATATCATGGTGGAGGCAGATGAGCTGGTGTGAACAGCACAACGGGGTAGTGTGGAAACTTGTCATGGTGCATGTGACACGTTGTATGAGCCAGATGCCGTGGCAGAGGTGTTTGCCTGTGGGCCAGGCAGTCCAGAGCTGACTCAGAGTTCGTCCACTGTGGACCTCACCAAGCGTATTGTGCCATGTGTTGTACCAATGTCTTAGCCATCAGCTGTCAACCTCCTGCATTAGCCTCATATTGAATTCTTCCCTTGCTCTCTCTGTATGTTCGGACTTTCTGCTTCCCATAGATCACTTCACACACAAGTTCGTTTTCTTCTCACGGAGTTCTGTTCCCTACAGTTATCAAGCCACCATCAGCCCCTGAATAGCTGCACCAACTGTGTATTGAGCAGTGTTGTCACACTTGTGTGGATACTAAAGCAGCAATGAAGGGCACTCTTATATGTGTAATGCCTCTGTAATTTCTTTCCCCATTTCCTAATATTCACTTGGGCCACCATGGACTCAGCACTTCTGGTATTCTGTGAGGCATAGTTGCACCATCAAGAGGAGTAGCAGCAACAGCTGCAGCAGCAGTAACAGTAACAGGAACAGGTGCAGGTGCTGATAACCCAGATTGCGGACTTGCCTTGCACCCTCGTCTTGCTCTGGTGGGTGACCAGAGGTATCAGATGCCTGCTGTTCTGTATTCCACTCCACTCCCGACAACCCAGCACCGTTGCTGGGTTCAATCCTCAATGCTGTTTGTTGGTTTTGATGAGTTGACAGAAAGGTGGGGGCTACACCTGTTCCAGGTCTTGCTGCATTACCAAGTGAGGTGTATTGTGAATCCAGTTGATAAGGCTCTCTTGTTGTCATCCAGCCGCATAGGTTTATATGAAGTTCTCCAAAATTTGAAGCCTTCCATTGAGCCTGAGAAGCTCCCCTTTGTTGGTTGCTTATGCAGTATTTTGGGTATTAAACCCACATGGTGATGGCACAGTTGCAATTTAACCATCACCTCAAGTGACCTGGGCAGTCGTGTGCAGCCTGCTTTGTTGATTTGCAGGGCTTTTCATACATCTGTCATTTTCAGTGTCTGAAATGTGCTACCTCTTATGCAGACTTGCTAATTCAGAACATGATTGTCAGGTTAGCTCGTGATTCAAGGTTTATACTAGGGCATTGACCTTATCCAACCCTTCGGCAGCCAACATTGACCAAATTTTGGAATTGCATGAGCTTATGGCATTGGCAAGGGATTTCCTTTCTGATAATTAGCAGGTGGCTCAATTGGGTGTGAATGTTAAACAGCGCCCAGTTTCCCACAGGATACCCCAGATGACCTTGCCTCCCTCCAAGTGTTTCTGCTGTTGCTTTCACTGGACTCTAGGGCTCCACCTGACGCTTCGCACGTGTTAAGGCATATTTTGCTGACATTGGTAGTGGATGGGCAGCCAGTTGAACTTCAGGTAGACGTGTGGAGTGACGGTCAGCCTAATTAACTTAGATACGACCAGGCTTTTTGGGTGCTCAGTGCTGCAACGGTCGCTCCATCAGATTGTGTCTTATAGTAAACAGTGAATTCCGTGGTGGGGGCATCTCTGTCTCTGCGTGGTATAAGAATGTGGAAAGGCAACTTACCTTGTTAGTGGCCAAGTCATCACTGGTGCAAAATATGTTCGGGGTTGACACATTTTCTGTTTTTGGCTTCGAGATCATTGAAAAGTGCATGTAGTTTTTCAAACCATTCCTTTTCGTGATTTGGACTCTAGCATGATTCTAATGTGTGCTCTTTCAGAATACCTTCGGCCAAATAGATAATTTTGAGGCACATGTTTCTCTTAAGCTGTCAATGGTACCCAAATTTTGTCATCTCCACCCCATCCCCTTCACCATTCACAACAAGGTGAAGGCTGAGTTGCAACATTGGCAGGATCAGGGTGTCATTTCTCCTATTTTGTCAAGTCAGTGGGCCACCCCTTTGGTGTTGATTCAGAAGTCTGATGGCACCATGCGCCTTTACTGAAGCTTCAAATATATGATCTATGGGCAATGTATCACAGATTCATATCCAACTCTATGACAGGCAGAGTTGTTGGTAAAGTCGTCAGGGGCCAATTTTTTCCCACATTGATGTGCACAATATTTACCTGCAGTTGCCATTGGACATGGTTTTTCTCGGACTTTCCTGGTCCCCAACACCCCCTTCAGGCTTTCCCAGTTTAATCATTTTCCATTTTGAATCTCATCTGGGCCGCGATTTTTTGAATGGTATTTTGAGCAGGTGATACAGGATGTCCCCTGTTGCGTCATTTACCTTGATGACATGTGGGTCATGGGCCCTACTCGGAATGACCATTTACAAAACCTTCACTCACTTTTCCAATGCCCCCTGAAGAATGGTCTTCATTGCAGGCTGTATAAGTGCAGTTTTTTCTCCCCAAAAAGTGCATTCTTTGAGTCATGTGCTTAGTAAAGATGACCTTGTCCCCATGGATGAGCATACCAAGACCATTGTCAACCTCCCAATAACGTAAAGGAGCTCCAGTCTTTTTTGGGTAAGATTTTATATTACGCTCAGTTCATTCCCCAGACCACACATATCTGCCAGCCTCTTAACTGGCTTTGCCAGAAGGGCATTAAGTTTGTCCATATTGCAGATTGTCACCAGGCTTTTCAGTCTCTGAAGCAGTGTTTGTGCTCTGGAGCAGAGCATGGAGGAGCAATGCTGTCTTGTGGTCGTTTCCGTAGCATTGCATCCTTGCATACTCCAGTTGCTGCAAGCGTTGCATTAGGGTATGACTCATATGAACGCGTAGGAGTGACGTAGTCTGTACTTGGGTGGCAGTCAATCATGACATCAAACATATGATGCGTTCTTGTGGAGCTTGTGCACAAAGCCAGGCTGCAGTGCAGCACCAGTTCTCTCTTTGGCTGGTCCACAAGCTCCCGTGGGACAGGATACACAGTGATTTTGTCACCCCTATTGGACAGCATTTGTTTGTTGATGGTCGTTGCAGTGCCTGGTTTCATGTACATAGCGGAGGGAGTCTTCAGGGCCCTGGTACCCGACAATGGTTGACAATTTGTCACAGAAGTTTGAGGACTTCCATGACCACAGTGGTGTCCTGCATGTGACTACTGCTCTGTTTCATCTGGCTTCTAACATGGGAGTTGCTGCGCTTTGCCCATACATTTAAGACACAAATGAAGAAGTCTGTGTCTGCTGCTTCCCATGATGATCTTTCTGGCTACATACTGGGCAACACCATTCAACTTTGTGGATGCAGCCCAGTGGAACAAACGTTTGCATGGGCACCAGCTATAAAGTCTCCTGGATTTGGTGCACCCCGAATCGCATGCTACAGAGCACCATGGACTGCCACATTTTCCTCCCAGGGCTTCCGTCTGGGTCCGATCCTTTGGGTCGTGGCAGGAATGGCAGCTGGGTTTTTGAGGATGCCTCAAACATCAGCAGTTGTTCTGGTCGATGCTGGTAGGAAGCATGCTCTGTTTGGGCAGTGCCATGGATATGATCTGCTGGTCGACCAGGCTGCAGATTTGGTCATGATGTTGTTCTGGGTGAGGGGCTCCACTTGCAGTGGCGTGCTTCTCTGTTGCCGCCTCCTCTCTGCGCACCACTGTTCTCCCATCACCTGCAGTAACAGCTCTCAGTGAAGCCCACACCTGCGCCTGTTGATGTGGATCCCATGGATTCTGATCCACCCTCCACCTCCTTCCTTCCTCACCAATGGAGGTGGCATCACATCCACTGCCACAGGCACCCCCCCCCCCCCTCCCCTCGCCACTTTGCTGTGGCCTCCGCCCTTGCCCCATTGCTGGGGCCTCCATACTCCATGCTCTTCTGTCTTAATCAGCTTTAGCGTTGCCTCCTTTGGTAGTTGGTCATTGGTCCACAGGTCTGGCCCCAAGCCTGGTTGTTTCTGGCCTTACGTAGTCTTTTTCAGAGGGATTTAGTATCCCCGCCAGCAGACATCACTAAGGAGACTGAGGTGGCATGGACAGTGTAGTGAGATAGTGCAGAAACCTGCCATGGAGAGTGCACACAACATTTTGTATGGCAGACTTGTTGACAGAATTGTTTACCTGCGAGAGGCAGTAGGCCGGGTTTGCCAATGAGTTCATCCATCACGGACCTCACCTAGTGTATCGTGCCATGCGTTGTGCCAAGTGCTTAGCTGTTAGCCATCAATGCATGGTTCATATCTGTGGATTTGGACTCTCTGCATCCCGTAGATTGACTCACATGGCAAGTTTGTTTCGTGGGGTCCTGTTCCCAACTATTATCAAGCCACCCTTGGCTTGTTTAGTATTTGCACCAATCATGTAGTGAAGTGACAGTGTCTTGCCTGTTCATATACTAAAGTCAACTATAGGAGCCCACTTTCAAGCTCATGTTTTAAAACATTTTTTAAACACCATCACTTCTTGTGAACTACCTCATTGTATTGCAGTGGTGTGAGATGTTTATTTGGAAATCACACTAACATATTTAGAGATACAGGTTCTCAGCTGTAGTGTTAAGAGAAAATAACATTGACATCTGAATGAGTGATGCGGTTGCTCTTTGAATGAAACTGCATTGTCTTAAAGTATAGCAACAGAGCAGCATACAGGAGAGATTCTCACTGTCTAGCTGTATCTCTTGGCTAGCTGCTTGGAGAGAGAATGAATCATGTCGGCTGCTAATAGTTAATGGAGGGTGATGTGCAGAACAGCTGAAAATTGGGACACCTCCCTACATGGCGCAGGCTAGAGTAACATTTATGTATCTCTTATATGTCATTCTGATTGAAAAGGACTTCATTGCCAAACTGCTTTCAGTTCAATTGTGAACATCTACAATTTTTAATTTGTTAATGTATTTTATGGCCTTCATTAGACCTCACTAGTCATTTGTATGAAGGTTTACACACAAAATTATGAGTTTTTGTTATTCATTAATTCAGTTAAATAATAATTCAGTAATATTCCAAGATACAGTTCAATAATACAATGGCAATACAAAGGATTGTTACAGTTTGTTATTATGTAAAGGGTTTTTTGCTCTTCTGCCTGCCTAATATTTCTACATTCTTTCAGCTATCTTTATCTCTCCCCCCCCCCCCCCCCCCCCCCCCCCTCCCCGCCCTCTCTTTCACACACATACTCAGGTCATCTGCTGTAATAATCTTCCTTAATTTTTGTAATCCATTTAATGTTACTATTCCACAATTTTTCTATTATTCTTGTAGTAATTCTGTTTTTCTTATCAGATATTCAAAGAATGAGATGGGTTTCTTCCTGGTGATGCTCATTATCTGTTCTATTTTCTTGTATATTGTTTCATTTGAAGCTGATCTCCATTGTCTATTTACTTCATATTGTTTATTTATACATGTCCTAAATATTCTTCTATCTGGCTTGAATATGCTGATAAATTTCTGCTGTGTTAGTTGTTTTGGATGTGGTTTCCATTGACTATGTTATTTCTTGCTGTGTAACTTTTTTGTATGTTTTAATTTTGCAGTTATCAATAGCATTTTTTTTGTTATTTGTGTTTTCCATAATGTATTTTGCTTTGTACAGTTTATTTTATTCTATTTTGACATGTCAGCTTTTCATGTAGAATGCATTTAATTATTCAGCTAAATATTAAATTTATCAGTGGGACAGTAATTTTCTAGTTTGGCTGCTGCAAGTCTCTAACAAGCGGCAAAAGGTGACTCAGAATGTTGCAAGGAATCCATTACTTATTTTTGGATGGCAGATGTGAAACAGTTACAATGTGCTTGGTGCACTGTACATTGACCCTCTCTTGTGATGGTCAGACGTGGTTGACCAGAACCACGAAGACAATATGCTTACCATCACATTGTCATGAGTCCAAAATCAGGCCACTGTCACATCCAAGTGCACCATAGATACGGATATTGCATGGTTCAACCAACCTGCTAAATGGAAGCTCACAATGAGGCATCTTTCAAACTTAGTCAAGTGCTGATAACGCTGTCTCACATGAGCACGCAACATCTGTGTCCTTTTCAGTGATCACTCAACATTGATGCTTTTGAATGCCCCTTAGGCCCATTTCACACAAAAATGGTGTAGCACAGGTGTCTGGCAGGGCACTGTTTTAAGCCATGTCCATGTTAACAAATGAGGCAATGCACACAGAAGTGACTTCGTGAAGACACTGTGCTTTGTGCTCTCCGCCATGTCTTTCAGTAGCCATTAGTTGTGCATGGAAGCAACATGTGACAGACACATTCAAGTCATTAATTTGAAGTGTCAAAATGCAAAATGATTTGCAATTTAGTACAAAAGTATTTTCAATTGCATGATCATAATCGTGAGGACTACTGCAGTTGTAGTGTGCTAGACAAAGCGTGGCAGAATGTCACTGGTGGACTAAATATTAGGTTAGCCAATAGATCTCATCATTAATAATATTGTACTTGGTGTTGCACAAATGAATCGTTCACCTAAACAATTTTGTAACCACAAAAAAGCAAATTTTATAGGAGAACAAAAAAAAGCTGTTCTATGCTTATCTATTGGAGCTTACAGTATGTGGTGAAAAGCTATCCTGCACATTTTTGTGACAATTATTACACCTTTTTTTTAATTTTCTTGGATGAACAACATTGTATCTGCCCAATTACAACATTGGGCTGCTGGAACACACTGGTTTTCCTGTGTTACGTACTGCAAAAATGGAAAGTTTATTTTGAGAAAGTGCAACAACACAGAGCAAAACACACAATGTTTATTACAGTACAGATCTGCAACAGCATAAAAAAGAAAGAATTAACACCATTTCTGTGGCACTACACTAAACTTTTAGAGTCAGCTTTACAATTTCTGCTAGGCAGACATGTAAATTCACTATTTGCTTGTTAATTGTGCATAGACATTACATTTTTCAGTTGGGAGATGCTGCCACATGTCAAATAAGGCATCTTTTTCTCACTTTTTACTGACAAAAGATTATCAGACAAGATAGGTAAAACTGAAATGTTATCCGGCAGCACATTTATTTTCCCAGTATCCTGTTGGCTCCTTTGCAATGCTTTGGCAAACCAGTGATTGCAGAATATTGCAACATTTTCTTCCCCTTAGTTTAGGGTCATCAGATGAAAATTGTAGTAGCCATACTTAGTTATTCTGAATGAGCCCCTGTAAAAACTGTGGTCTAGTCCACTAAGATCCCTGAAAACTTCTGGTTCAATATTACAAAGAGTCCAGTGTCCTTGGCATTGCAGTAACTTGAATTCAGTCATCTGGGTGATATACAGGGTGTATGAAAAAGAATAATTCAATTTGGCACGTCTGTATTTCTGAAACTAATAAACATATTGCATGAACTTTGCTTTTTGATGAACAGGAAATTCAAAAAGTTTTTTTCATACCTTTTTATAGATGTTCAATATGCCCTCCTTGAGATGCACGGCATATGTCCATGCGGTATTCAAAATGTTCCCACTATGCAGTGAGCATGTCTTCAGTTACAGCTTTCAAAGCTGCTGTTATGTCTCAGTTCATTCATTGTTGTTGGTAATGGAGGCACATAAACAGAGTCTTTTATAAACCCCCACAAGAAATAATCACATACAGTCAGGTCCTGTGACCTTGGAGGCCAATAATGTAAGGCTGAATCATTTGATCCAGTGTAACCGATCCATTATTCAGTAATCCGTTGGTTTAAAAATTCCTGCACTTCCAAGTGCTAGTGTGGCAGTGCCCCATCTGTTGGTAAATGAAGTCGTCCGAATCAGTCTCCAACTGTGGGAAAAGAAAGTTCTCAAGCATATTGAGATATGTGCTTCCTGTAACAGTGTTCTCAGCAAAGAAAAATGGACTGTATACCTTTCTCTGCGAAACTGCACAAAAAACATTACATTTTTAAAAGCCCCTCATGTTGTACTGCTTCAAGTGGTGTTCTGTACCCCATATTCTCACATTATGACAGTTCACCTTTCCATTTAAATGGAGTGTTAGCTTGTCACTAAACACTAAGCTTGGAAGCAAACTGTCATCCTCCATCATGTCAAGAAGGAAATTACAGAACTTCACACTTTGTTGTTTGTCACCTTCACAAAGAGTTTGCAGTAGCTGAACTTTGTATCGTGTCGTGTGTAAACATTGATTCAACACACACCAGATGGACATCGGGGGCATGTTGAGCTGTCGAGCTGCACGGCAAATGGATTTCTGTGGACTCCTTGTGAAATTATGGTGGATGCGTTCGACATCTGTGTCAGACACTCGGGGATGACCTGACACTTTGCCATTACACAAAACCTGTTTCTCTTAATTGTTTATGCCATCATCTAGTGTTCTGTCCTCTAGGATGATCCACACCATACCTAGTATGAAAGTCACATTGAACAGTTATTACTGACCCATACTGCGCAAAACATAGAACACAAAATGCTTTCTGTTGTCCCGACACCATTTTTACTAGAACTAAAGTGAGTGCACACTGCTGTTACGTAGTGGGAATCACGTAAAACTTAAGTCACATTGAACAGTTATTACTGACCCATACTGCTCAAAACATAGAACACAAAATGCTTTCCGTTGTCCCGACACCATTTTTACTAGAACTGAAGTGGGCGCACACTGCTGCTACCTAGTGGGAATCATGTAAAACTCAAGAGTTTTGCTCTTTCCAACTGTAGTTGTTCACCCACATATCTCAGATAACATAATAGTTATGACTTTTTTAAAACTGAATGATTCTTTTTGATACACCCTTTATTTGTAAAGGTCATTTGTTCTTCTCTGTAAGGGCAAAATCCCTACCACATGGTAGGAAACTATGCCCTCTAATGAGGAGTTTCCGGTCTATGGCAGTGAAATATGTATGGATGATCAAATTTTGGAAAAGTGTCTTAATACTTTGAACATCTCTCATAAAATCTGTGATATTTAGGCTTACATACAAACGAAAATCATATAAAAAATAGTGATTGTGATCAAAACAATTCAGTTTCAACTAGTTACACTATTACATTAGAACTGTGCAAACATTCAACAAATAGCTACAACTTTCTTTCCACACAAATCATGAGAAACAATTTTTTTCATTATGAGTTGCAGGTACAACTTAGTTCCACTCACAGCATGAGGAGGCAATTTTCCAGGAACAGGACCATTTCTCCTTGACATATTAGGGCATCCACTATCCCTGAATGCCTTGCATGTATTGTCCTACCATCCACAAATGTTAAGTTTGTTTCCTTTCTTTATTCTGGCACTTTTGTGCCCCGCTTGTTGTTTGCTGAACAAAGAATTACGTGGTTCACCAGTGGTACTATAAATAAGTTCAGACAAAACCCATTTCATCAGAAGATTCAGAGCGTTTGATACAAATCCATTCCAATTCTAACTCACTTTCAACAAAAATGTTGGTTTCAACATTGTTCAGGCAATCCTTACCTTTTAATGCAGACCACTCACTAGACAAAAAATTTGCTTTTTTTTTTTTTTTTTTTTTTTCTTTCTAGTGTAGCACTGTAAAGAGAGACCAAAAAATATAAGAGGGCAGTACACCGAATAAAAAAAGGTACTGAGTCACAGATAGCCACAACAAAAAGACAATCAGAAAATAAGCTTTCAGCCAACAAGTCCTTCATTGGAGATAGAAAACGCACACACAAGTCACACATACATGACTGCAGTCTCTGGCTTTAACGACAGTGTGGCCTCATCTGCCAGAGACTGCGTTCATGTGTGTGTGTGTGTGTGTGTGTGTGTGTGTGTGTGTTTTCTACCTCCAATGAAGGACTTGTTGGCCAAAAACTTATTTTCTGACAGTCTTTTTGTTGTGACTATCTGTGACTTAACATCTCTGCTATTTGGTGAGTAGCAAATATCCTTTTCATAATATTGTTCATTCCATCCTGGATTCTCTATTTTTGAAATATAAAAAGGTAGCAGTGGTTCCATCAGGTTCTGGAGTGTTAATTGGCATCGTTCTTCAATTCTTGAACAACTTTTTAAGATGACCACCTTCAGAGTGCAACCTTATCATTGAGAAAGTCAAGAGGGGAAGAAATAGATGAGAGCTTTTTAGGTGATATAGAAGATCATGATCGGTAGGTTGAGGTTTCTTGTTCTTCCTCATCTGGACCTTCTCCCACTCTGCAAGCAAATACTTCTTATACATTTCTGGAAGTGTCTTTAGTTATTAAATTCAATTATAACAAGAGGAGGAAAGTGCAAGTAAACATACAAGCCCAATGAAAGTGCTTGTAACTGTTTTCAGGAATTTATTAAAACAAAAACATGACAAAGTAGATTAACTTGATGCAGATATGACATTTCTCCAAAGTTTGCTTCCAGATATAAAAGCAATGGTGGCACAAGAAAAACTTAAGTTCAGAATAGGTATTTTAAGTTAAATACAAACTTCTGGGACAGCGTGCCCTAGGTTGTCCTCCCCTTGTCAGTGACACCTGTTCGAATAGCTTTTCTGATAGCTACATGTTGCATGGATCAAATGCAGCACCACAATGACAGGCAGATAACAAAACTGAACTTTGTAATAGCTATCACTTGAGCGAGTTTGTAAGATTCAGCCCTAACTAAAAGTATAACATAGTTTCATGTGATAAAAACAATGCTTATCAAAAACAATAGTCATAAGTTAGTACCTAAACCACCTTTTTGTAACATTGTGCAAAAGTTAACACTTCACAATTAGCTGTTATTCTGACTATGAGTGGTTAGTGGGTGCAGTATCTATCCTGAAGTATAATGGATGTGTGTTCTACAAAGCATTTGGAAAGATATTATCTAATATACAGGTTGAATCACATAAAACTTGCAGCAAAAATCTCGCGGAAATGGAAAGTGCCACTGATGTGCGGTTCTCATAGAATAGATTAGTAGTCATAAGCTCCTGTTGTTGGTCAATAAAGAAAGTGTAATATTACTTATAAAGTGTATTTTTTGTGCAAACATACATTTTTTTAAATGGAACAATGCATATTGACATTAACAAACTAAAAGTAGGGTAAATTAGAAAGTTAGTGGTGTTCGTTGCAGAATGCTAGTATGGGTCATTTACGAGATATCTTATTTTGAAAAGTTCCCACACCAACACTTGTACAATACCTGTGGTAGCTCACACTAAAGAACAACACAAGTGCATAAACTAGTTATGTGGATTCTGACCATTAACGAGACAACTGAACATCATATGTTGTGTTAAAAGTTACCACCGGCAACAGCAATACAAGCTCTCATTCTGGTTATGGAACAACTGCTGCATCTGAGAGTTTCAGCGGAGATGTTTGAGGAGGCTGCAGTAGTACATAATTGCATATCATCGGCCGTAGTTGGTCTGTTCCTGTAGAGAGCGTCTTTCAGTTTTTCCCACAGAGAAAGTCTACAGGCATCAGATCCAGAATGGGCCAGCCAAGGTACAGGTCCTCTGCACCAATCTAATGATTTGGAAACAATTCATCAAGAAGTGCCATAATACTTTCTGCACTACGGGCTGGACAGCCATAATGTCGGTACCACAGGTTCCTCCTAGTCTGAAGGGGAACATCATCTAGCATCTGTGGAAGGTGGTCTGTTAGGAGGCTGTAATACTTGTACACATTCAGTGCTCAATCTATGAAGAATGGGCCTATGAGCTGATGGTTCACTATCACACACCACATGTTTACACTCCATGGATGCTAACATTCTACCTGACGAAGCCAATGAGGATTGTCAACAGACCAAGTAGTGCACATTTCAGCGGTTTACCTAGCTTCATCACTAAACAAGATACATGATACATCTGGAGTATCCTGTCTTAATGCCCATGTACAGAAGTTAACACAATTCTCATAATCGTTCCCATACAGCTTTTGATGGAGAGAGAGATGTGATGCAGATGGAATTTATGTCGATGGAGAATACGTAGGACTCTTGCGTGACTCACCACTTCCTCGTGCCATTATGCGGGAGCTAACATGCGGATCAACTGCAGCAGCAGCAAGAACATTAATTTCCCCCTCTTGTGGCGACATTTGTTTCCTTCTGTTACGTTGTCTAGATGCTACACTACCACTTTCACATAACTAGTTGAAGAAGTTGATAAATAATTACCAAAATAGTTGACATCTGTTGGAATCTTGCCTGATACACTGTATAAGAATGAATTGCATTCTTCCTACATTCTCCATACACCATGAGCATGTCGGCTTTTTCTGCACTGTTAAATCCTGTTGTCCACTCACAACCTTCTGCTTCGACTGACACACACTAAATGACTAGCAAGTTGCAATGCACTCAAGGAACACACAAGCACACTCTAAGCAAACATAACAACATTATTTCTAGCAACTGTGCAGGTTGAATGGCATAAACAAGTGTCAGTGTGGAAACTTTTCAAAATGTGGTATCTCATAAATGACTTGCAGTAGGATCCTTCAACAGACACTACTGACATTCGAATTTACCCTGCTTTTAGTCTGTTACTGTCAGTCAGCAGTGTTACATTTTAAAAAGCGTATGCTTGCACAAAAAAAAAAAACCACTTTTTAAGTATTATTACATCTGTTTTGTGGCTAACAATATGAGCCCCTGCCTACTAATCCATTCTGTGAAAACTGCACATCAATAGCACTTTCCATTTCCTCAATATATGCAGTGCAAGTTTTAAGTGAGTCACCTTGTATAGTGGAGTCGTTAAATGAAATTGTATTTCACTGCTCACTTGGTATCATATGAGGCTATTGCCACATTGAGATCTTGAAAATGTTCCATCGTAGTTTTGGATAACATTGTGTAACACACACATAGCTGGAATTATAAAATCAACTTTGGGAGGATTGCAATGCAGTGGCATATTTAAAGCTCTGAATGTAGACATTAACATACCTAATGCACTTTCCATTGAGTTTTGCTACCCCTCCCGTGACAATCTACTGTTAAATATTCTTCACTCATTTGTCAATTGAGTCCATGAGGAAAGTTTCATTACATTTGTGCAAAGAGGAAATGCCTCAGCTGCCATGAAATAAAAAGGAACCTTTTATGTCTCACCCAGTAATGGAGTTGGGTCTGATGGTAAGTGTCCTTGTTGCAAAGCTCGACTAAAATTACTTTTCTGAAAAGCGTGTCCATCACCGTTGCGTCTCTATGCATCTATGTCCACTGTTACAGATAACCCATCTGCATCTGCAAGGCCTAACAACACAACTGCAAAAAAATGCTTGGTAGTTCACAAAGGCACATCCTGAATGTTGTGTTGCCTTTATTCTTACATGTTACCATCAACAGTATTGACACAGTTGGGCAGATTCCACAGTGCATAAAAACTGTGTGTTACTTGCTCCCATTTGCCTGCAGAAGGCATAGGCATATGTTCAAGTTATAGGTTTTGCCATAAAACCTGTGATGTTGCATGTACAATTGACTAGACTGTGGAAAGGTCTTTATGAAAGTAGAATAAATGGGCTTTGAAGGAACATCCAGGAGCCCAGTACCTGCAAAAGAACAAAATGCAATGCACATTGATGAAAATAATACCACAAATGTCTGAAGCTATTTATAACACACTGAAAGAGGAATATGTGAAGGCAAATAAATTTAATAAGTACTGCAGTCAAGTAAAATTTGTCTTTCCACATAAATTGCAGATTTTCTCCTTTATATTCTGGGGGGTATATCCTGGCCATCCTTCACTGCTAATAGCACCAGCAATTTTTTTATAGCTCTCACTTTTTATTCTGTTTTTGTATTCGGGTTGTCATTAGCTACAGTGCTTCATCTGCCTCAAATATTTCTATTGATTTCGTTATATATGCGTCGCACCATCTAAATTTGGGTGTCATATTGATAAACATTGTGTGTCAGACAGCTGCAGCGATGCTAGCGCTCGAAGCAGTTGATTTCTCCATGCAGTAAAAGACAAACAATTCTTTTGATCAAATCTAAGGCGAGATGCTAGATTTGAGCAAAGAAAATTTGACTAATGTCTAACTTTGTCAAAGTTCCTTATTACACTATCAAATTTTATTATAGGCTAGTTTAATATCGGCCTTACCAATCCACTTCCCATCAACCCACACTGAAACACTGCATCATGAGTTGTGCACACTGTGGATATTTCGCCATGACACCGAAAAAAAAGTATAAGAGAGAGTATAAGTGAAAAATGTATAGATGAAGTTTTACTGTACATAGTATTCAAGTTAAGATATCACATGGCTTTGTAGCTTCATGTGTTTAGCAGCTGTTGATTATAATTACTTATTAGCTACTGTCTGTCTGATTAGATGCCCTGTAACTTTTATGTAGTTTTTATGGTATAATTAAGTGGCTTATATTGCTGTACACTCATTTCTCAGAGATGTATCTTTTTAGGTATGCAGATGAAATTTGGTGTAAATGATTACCAAGATTATGTTATTACTTGAATGCATGCTTTGTGCGCCCACAATGCAGCCGGAAGCTTGTGATAACGTTTGTCTACTGGTTACTGTGGAATAAAACCACCATAAGACAGATCCTTCCCACCTGACATTTCATAGCTGCCTGGTCCAGCGACTAGTTATGGCAAAACCTCTGACATGGTCTCTCAAATGCCTTTCATGTTATACCAACATTTCTGAGTGTGGCACTTAATGCTCTCTTCTGTAATGTTACAAACATCAGTGATGACTAAAGTTTGAATCAGGACCGCTGAAATCATGATGACCTGTTCTGCTGTAAATATAAACTGTGCAATACAAGAGTTCCTGTACAAACTGTGTGTGTGTGTGTGTGTGTGTGTGTGTGTGTAAATTCACTTATTGTAACTACTGAACTACTTTCATTGAATGTGAAATATACTGTGTTGAAAATTAATATGCCTTTCTAAATAAATGTTTCATTTGACTCCTCGTTGTACTACAGGCACAAAACAAAGGAATTGAGTTAAAGCTTTATGGGTAAAAATCACAAAGAATTATGAAAAATAGGTGACAAACTAGTTAACAGAAATAAGAAGG
This sequence comes from Schistocerca serialis cubense, assembly GCF_023864345.2. Classification (NCBI taxonomy): domain Eukaryota; kingdom Metazoa; phylum Arthropoda; class Insecta; order Orthoptera; family Acrididae; genus Schistocerca; species Schistocerca serialis. The sequence continues at coordinate 1,173,790,563 of NC_064638.1, forward strand.
AATGTTTACTTTTGAACTGCATAGGACTAGATAATCAGGAATGACTGCATCTAAATCCAATGTTGCAGTATCTCTATGTCTCTGAGAGCCATTCATCTGTTTTACCAAACTTTTTTATTGCTTGAGATTGAACTTAATCATCATCATCCTTTCTTTTGGAAATATATCACTATAATTGTGTATTATTTTAATTGCAGAGCTGGCTTTCCCAAACAGTTGGCAGCGCAGACCATCTTGAAAGCTATCAGCAACTACTTTGTAAATGTGATGTCTTCATCATTGAAGCAAATCTACTTTGTTCTACTTGACATGGAAAGCATTGGCATTTATGCAGCTGAATTAGCAAAACTTGATTCATAGAAGTCTTTCCTGGCATGCTACAACATACTTAGTGTGGTGGACACAGAGATCCTCACATACAGTCTTCTTGGTTAATGGAAACCAAAAAGGTTTAATTCTTATTTTTACTACCTGAAGTGTTTGTAAATGAATGTTAAAACATGTATGCTGTGGACTAAAGCAGGATGTGAAGTGGACACTTTATAATGAAAGTTGGTTATTGTAGAATTGCGTGCTTGAAGAGTGCTTGTGGAACAAAAAGGTGAGTATTGTTATCCTGTATGCACAATCTGTGGCTTCTGGTATACTAATTACCTGATTTTGGTATCTTATTCATTGCCACAGTTACAGGCACTCAGGGTTAAAGAGTTTTAAATGTTGTGAATCATAGGAAGTAAAATTGAGGTGACAGGATGTAATGAAATAGTGTGAAAATAAAACCATATGTGTTCTCAACATGTTGCAAATCTGTATGAATGTATTTTATAGTAACAGGTACCATATAGAATGGACACTTATCTAAACATTATGTATAAGCAAAGATTTTAAAACATGTGTAAAACTGCAATTGTGTTGAAGTGCCTTACTTTTAGGTACAGGCAATAAACACACTACAGGATATTATGAATTTTGTATTTGTATTTTGCAGATTTTGTTTAGCCAGATTTTTTGTGTTATAGCATTTTTAGTGGTAGAACAGTTTGCATTGTTATAGCAACTGTTTTTGACAAGTCATCCATTTGTAAAAGAAAAAAATAATACATGCTAATCAGCATGTCATATAATTCTGGACTTCTCAGTATTCTTATACAGAGTAATTTCATAATGGCAAAATATGCAAAGTATTTGTATTCTGGGTGACAACTTTTTGAGAGTAATTTATTACTTCTGTTTTATGAGAACAGATTTTTTAATATAAAAGTGTACAAAATTTTCAGAACAATGAGGTGTTTGTTTTATATTTTGTCTATAAATGTGAAGTTCGGATTACAAAATTTATCAAGATTAATATAAAAAATCATAGTTAGCACTATGGCTATTGCATAGTATCTCGTTATTAGGTGTAATAAATTTTATTGTTTTGTTACAGTATAATTGAAGTTACTGCATTTAGTTTGTGTGTTGCGCAATTTTAGGGTAACTTGGAAGTCCTTGCATTCCTGAAATCATTGAAGAGGAGACAGTTAGCTATTCCAAACAGTCCCATGCATGACCACTTGAAATCAATTTATGTCATTGATAAATTTTACAATTCCTAGTCTTCCAGGTTTTTAGTTTTTTCCATCCTTATAATTTGATTAAACGGGAAGAAAGGATGATTAATTGCACATGAAAGAATGGCGAGCTACTGAAAAGAACTATTTCTGTTAAATTTGAAAATTATTTTCAGTTCAAAATTGAAGCCTTTTAGCAATTAACAACCATTAATGTATTTATTTTTGAGTGCTCATAGCATATTCCATTCATTTGTAGAACCTTTACGAGACAGTTTCTTTACCCACTTTACCACTATGGAATTTGCTATCAGTAAGTCATGATTGATAATTCCCCCCCCCCCCCTCCCCCTCACGTAAACACACACACACACACGTGAATTAAGTGTTCAAATTATTTTTCATGTAGTTTTTTTTTTTCTACTTTAAGAGTGAGTTGTTTGTTATAAAAGTTTGCAATCCATTATTTTATTTTTTGACTGTAGGGCTCATTAGCTTGTGGTTCTTGTGGTTATTTTGTTCTGTTGAGAACCTCATCCAGTAACTTTTCCCACTTGTGCAAGTCATATCCAAAATATCAAAAGAAAAGCCAGTGTCTCATAGAGATTAATTTATTTATACTCTTGTTCATTTTATGTTCTATATCTGGTTTCATGTCAAGTACCTTTCAGACACTTATAGGTCCCAAGGAATGGTAATCTGTATTTGTTTTGGGTTGACATGGGCTGTGTTATTGTGTTCTCTATTTGTTACTTGTATATTTGTTCTTATTTTCAAAGCATTCTTTTTTTTATGCACTCTATAATGGAGTGTGCCTCAAAATGCATCTTTGTAATAAATATAAATTTGAGTGAGCTTAAATCCAGATATTTATTGTTCACTGTTACTCTCAACAACTGTGCAATCTTAGTGTAATTTGCAAAAGACACTCCTTACTCTGTGTGCATGGCATATGTTTAGATAACTTGACAGTGAAAACTAATAGTACAGGTTTGAGTGTTAGTCCAGTATATAGTTTTATCTGTTGCAAAGCTGCATGTATCTAGTTAGTAAAATTTTAAGACAAACAAAGAAAAAATGAATATATTTAATAAATATTTTAGAACTATGTTTTAGTAATCTGAGAGTAAATTCAAGCATCATAGCAACTTTTTTTCTGTAGTGCACTATTAGCATTGCCTATTTTGCTAGTATTGAAATGGAATTCTATATTTGGTGTATACATTTCATTAAATTTTGCACCATTGAGGGAGTTGACAGTGTCAATATGTAATACATAGTTGTTTGCTTATGTTATAAACCTATGTCATACAAACTCATGAAGATAATGTCAATTTTAAACTCTGGTACTCTTTGGTCTTTTTAGGAATGCAAAATCTGGCAAGTGAAAGTGACGCATACGGGTCCAGTGTATCCTTAAGAATGAGACTGTCACTGGATTCCCAATTCTTGTAATAAATTGATTATTAATTTAATATTGAAATTAACTGCTCCTGATGGAGTAAATCAATTATTCATATTTATCTATCCTCTATAATGGAAGTAGTTTGTCAAAAAATGTTAAAATTTCTTATCTACAAAGGTAAATACGTAAAATCAGAAGAAAAAATTAGGTGCCAAGAAAAAGTGGTTTTAATTCCACAGAGTTTTTTAGTAAACAGCACTGATCTCATAGAAAAATGTCACTGGAGTTTAGTTTAATAAAATGTGGGAGTAGCTTCATAAGACTATTCCAGTTATAGAAATATGGTGGAATTAAGAACACTTTGAAGGCCTTATCATAATGTTACTGGCTTTACAACGAAGAGAAATACACTTATCTTCAATGCACGCCATTGCAAGTTTCAGTGAGCAGTCACGAAGTCAACTTTGGCAATTACACAAACCATATTAGTCTTCTACTAACAACTTCATCCACAACTTATGTGACAATTGGTACAGTCCCCCCCTCCCATCAAAAACAGCATTGTTGATAATGCAGTCCTTTTAAAGAATTGGATTAAAAGATTTACGATCTGTTAATAAGTATAATTCCTATATTCTGCAGCTAACAAATAATGGAAAAAATTTCCCTTGCTCTTGCTTTGTATTTGTTATTCATTGAAAACCATGTTTGAATGGAGAAGAAAAGACAGCTGTTGTCCTCAATATCATTTTAGACTTACAAATTTTTGTTTGGCATGCCCCTCCCCCTCGCCCCATGAACCCCACAGAGAAAAGCCCTCTCTATATATCTTTCCACCTCCCTCCTCCACCCACTCACTGATGTATGGGAGTGGGAATAATAAACGATTGTGAGCTTAGTATAGCAAAGATGTAAATACGTGTAAGAATATTGTGTACTTGCATTTTGAAAGAAGTTTGATACAGTGATGTGAACTGGTTGTTTGCCTTATGATTGTGGTAGTGAAATCAGAAATGAAAGTGGCATTAAATTTCTTTTCACTTTGTGACAACCCAATTCACTGTAATAAGATTTGTTGTTATGTTGGATAATACAATTTTTGAATAAAAGTGCTTTAAATCTCATCAGTATTTTCCTCCACAAAATGCTCACCTGGACTGTCCATTATTCAACAAATTGCTATATACATTTCTCATATCTGAATCTGTAAAAAATTAGCTTCACTTGCTGCTTAGAGAAATGTAAAAATGTATTGTCCAGTATAAATATCATACATGTGTTTTAACAGTGTAAGGAAAAGATAGATTGCTACTTACTGTAAAGATAACGTGTTATGTTGCAGAGAGGCACAATTAAAAGACACTTACACAATACCTTTCAGCCACAGCCTTCATCAAATATGTATATAAAAAAAAAGAAACACCACACCAGTCATTCACACAAGCGAGCACACCTCATGCACACATAACCGACAACCTCAAGCAGCTTGGATCAGAAAGGCATTCCGGTTCGAGCTGCTGGAGTCTGTGGTCATATGTGCATGAGGTGTGGTTGCTTGTGTGATTGAATGGTGTGTGTTTCTCTTTCTATTTCTAATGAAGGCTGTGACCGAAAGCTAATGTGTAAGTGTTTTAATTGTGCTTGTCTGCAATTTAACGTGTCATCTTTATGGTAAATAGCAATGTATCTGTTCCTTACATTGTTGATATTCTAGCCTGGAGTTTCTATAGTTTGTTCCATGTATTTTGTTGCATCTGTAGTTTAAGATAACTCATACACTGACTCAGCTACTAAAATCTTTCTGAACTTAGTTGTTCTGTCATCAGGCATACATATTAGCATCTACCAAATTGTTTTGTGAACTGTTTGTAACTCTTTAACTGTGGTCTGTTTCTCTGTCTTGTCTTTCATTCCTGATGTTGATTTAACTCTCTTATTTGGCAAAGAATGTTGGGTTACATAGATCTAAAAAATGCGCTTGTCATTATCTTTGAAGCTTCCTCTGGTCTGGCGTCTTTCAACCCTTCTCTTGAGGTTATTCTACTGTTGGTCCATTGAAATGACATTTCTTTTGTATCGCATTTGTTGTTATGTTGCACTTTGACAGTGAGTATTTAGTGTATAAAATGATTTTAAGTAATCCTGTCACTAGTTTTAGTGCTGACTTGTGCATACAATTAAACTCAGTAGATACGCACCTCTTTCTCTTACCATATGACTTCTATTGTTGTTTGGTGTTCAGTTTCATGTAAGTCGAATAAGCTAGTCATATTTTGAAAGATTTTATTACATTCTACTTGATTAGTGAGCCACAGAGCTATTTAGTGCTTTTTTTTTATCATTGCTGCCATTCTGTGAGAGAATGTATCTTTGTCTGCCATAAGTGACAAATTTACTTGTCATTTAAACACTAGTTAATTTTAATTTTATGATTTTTGTGTGTTAAAAATGCTTTAAATTTTTATAAGACTGTTGAGATGTTCAGATTTTATGTAACCTGGATCTTTCTTTATGTGTTGAATTAAGCTAGAAAAAAAGCTGCTGATCTGTAGTGTGTAATGTAGCTCTACAGTAACTTGTGCAGGCATACATGAGATCTATGATTTGATGCAAATAGATTTGCCTTCTTCTTTATGTACATAAGAATTGAGGTCAATGAAATATACATCATAAAAATTCCATAGAAACATAACTTGTATTAGATAGGATGCCACAATTGTCTTTTTAGTGATGTATTGTAAAGTGTAACTTTCTTATGTTTTTACTGTTTAATGATGCATCTACATTGTAGTGCTGTAGTTTGTTCACAACATCCTGAACAAATTCTCAGGGGTTGTGGAAGAGAAGGAAGCAAGCTCTGCACACCAGCTCCACAGCACGTTGGCAGCCGAGCAGGAGAGATAGTGCTGGGGGAATAAGCTCTGCTTTTATCAAGCAACACCAGCACTGCATGTATATTCACTAGTTTTGATGGCACAGCATGACAATCACTTTGTAACAGCAACAGTACACACAGGTACTGTATTGTTAGATCACCAATGTTGACAGCAACCAGACACAAACCACTTGTATACTGAAGTCAGCCAAATTCTGCTGGTTTCAGCTGATCTAGAACAGGATGTTGTGAACAAACAGTAGATGTTTTTGTAATCAGTTTTCTTGTAATAACAAAGTTTTGTAAACCTTTTATTCTGTGGTACACTTTTCCAGCATTAATGTTTATGGTAAAGTAAAACACCAACAATTTGTAAGCAGTATGAGTTTACTCACTTAACATACAGCATGCGTAGCCATAGTGTGTGCTCATATTTCACACTCAGACACAAAGTAAATTCTTAGTTTTATAGCTGGACATGCAACCGTATAAAGCAAATGAATAATTAATAGACAGAGACTAAAAAAAAACCTCATTTGCTGCAAAATATTGGAAAGGTTTTTATAATGAATTGTTGGAAATGAACTAGGAAATACTGCATAACTGTTACCAGACATTGAAATTGCTTTTGAATTAATATGTTCTGCTTTTGTAGCTTATTGCCTTCGCATACAGTGAACCATATAATTGAGATAATTCATATCACTCATAAACAATTGAGTAACAAAATGTAACTGGCTTTTATTAGTGCTAAATGTTTTTTTGCATTATTCAGAGTTCTAGCTTTTTAGTGGCTTAGATGCTACTATTACAATTTTTCAGTTTTTTATATGAATTTTTGCTATCAGTGATTTGGATAAACCTTCATTTCCTGAGAATCTTTTAAATGACTGCCAGCATAAGCAGGTACTATTCCAAGGAACGAGTGGTGTATTGTTCAGTGTTTGATTATATAATTTGATTTTAGGCAGTAGCTATGGACCTTGTGTTAATTTCTTTCTTCTTTTTAATCTTCATCATTACTTCAGCTGAGTTCATTACATTGCCTTCATGAGGAAATGTCTGACATTATCATTGGATTATGCTTTTATGAATTTATTTAGTACTGTAATTATTAAATTTTTGATTCTACTTTGGAGGACAACCATGACTGTAAAAATACAGTTAAATAATTATTCTTGTAAAAACACTATTTTATCATTGCTGAGGGAATTGTAATTAGTGCAGCGATAATGTAAAAATAACTGCATACTGTCTGTAAATAATATTTGAATGTAAGTGGATGCAATGTTACTAGTATCGTGATAAAGATAGTAGAGTTTTGCAGTGTTGGAATAAAATTGGGCTTCTTAGCTGGAGGAGAGAGTGAGTAAAGAAAATAAAGAATTAGATGTATTCTAGAAAAGGTGCTAGATAAAGGAAGGGGAAGTGGGATAAATAGATGTTACTCTGAATAATAAAAAAATATTTGATGTGTGGGGGAGGGAAGTTATGGAATTAAATGATAATAAAGTAATCAAAATCCTTGCTAATGCTTCGCCCTTTTTTCCTGAGGCCATGTGTTAAATTTAAAAATAATTTTCTGTACTGCTCCATCTGAATAAATTATGACTTTAGGCTGTAAAATAAATGTAGCTGACGATTTTTGTCATCAATGAACATGTTAGTTTCTGGTTTTGAAAGTGTTCTGCAACCCTTGATTTATGTAAAATGGGAGCCAGGAGCTAACATCCAATATATCAGGTCAGATCACAGCATATTGTATCCTTCTATTTTATGACCACAATTTTCAAGAAAATATGTTTTGCAAATCCAGCTAAGTAATTCCTGGAATGCTACTTTCATTTAATGTGTAATGTAGTCAGTGTCTGTCCATACTGTCTGGTAAATACACAACAGCATTTTTCAAAGTATGAAACAAATAACATGGTTCTTACTCATCCTTTAACTTCACAGCATTATGATGTTATGTTCTCATTAGTGGAACAGTGCTCACAAATGCTACATCAGAGTGAAATGGCATGAAAATTTAAAGACAGTACACATGTGAATCAGAGTCAAGAGCTGTCAAATTTGGAAAAAATTTAACTACATGGACGCATCATTACAGTGACAGGAGATGGAGTGAGTGATGAGCACAATGCAGGAAAGAGTAAGTGTTGAATTTCGTAGTAATTGAATCTTTACCTACACAAGAATTAAATTGAAGACTCTGCTAATACTCACACACACACGTGTATCCATGTCTGATGGAACATTGTAACATAAATCTGAATAACACAGGCACTACAATATTGTATGTGCTGCTGTTGTCTGAGAGCAACAGATATCTATAATTCTTGCTTGTAGTTGCAGTGCAAGAAACTCAGGAAGAGAATCAGCTACAGTTCACAAGGCACTGCTGAAGTGGAGGAGAATGCTTATAAACAATAAACAACTGCATCACATAATGCATGTGGAATCAAAGGAAATCTGAATTAAGAAATACTGAGAAGGAAAGGCCAGAGGGGGCGTGGGGTGGAGGGAGGGGGGTGAGAGAGAGAGAAAAAGTGTATATTTCCTATCAACCATCATTTTTTTCAAATGTCTTCCTTATCTTTGAACTGCTTTTTGTTTCTTATGATTCCTCTATTTTTACTGACCACATCATTCATACTTCTCATTGGTATCATCCTTCATTCAGCTATTTTGTTATTTCGTTTGAAAACAGACACATACAAACCCAAAAGTTACTTCATTATACCACTTCTTGTATTCTTTCTCTGTTGTTGTATTCAGTTCTCACCACAGTTACTTTGTAAATATTTTCTCTTTAGATACAAGGAAGTGAAGCTGTATGTATTTAGTGTTGTGTTGCCAGTCCAGAAAATTAATTATAAATCTGTTCAGGTGTTATAATTGTAAACCAACAGCTGGTACCTGTAGCACTCTTGAGTATCACTTGTGATACAGTGTTTTTATGTCATCTAGATAAGTATAATTTTGTATCAGTTACTGCATTTGTGTATACACTGAATTATTAAATTATTCAATGTTGGGAAATGAGTTGTCATTCCAAGATAATAAAAATAATTTTTTTTTTCTCATGTTACGTAAACCAGAAAATATAATCAACTGAAAACTGAAAGCATTATTCTTTGCAAAGTAGTTCATCCATTTATGATTATTTCTAAAATTCATTGGATTTTCAGAAACTATAAATATCACTTGTCTTCCTGATCTAACAGAGGTAACAGATACCTGTGATTGCTCTACAGCAAACTTGATGAAGTGAAGTACTGATGAAGATGCTGGACTCATATTTGGGAGGGTGTAAGATTCTTGTCCAGTTATCCAGATTTAGCTTTTCTATTGTTTTCCTAAATGGTTTAAGGCAAATGTCAGGATGATTCATCTGAAAAGGACACAGCCAGTTTCCTTCCAAAATGTAAGCTTGTTTTCTGTTTCTAATGATGTCATCATAGATGGGAAGTTAAACCCTGATATTCGTATTCCTTCTTTTTTGTTGTACTTTTGGGCAGTATGAAGTTAAATCCCCTCCCTTAGTTTCATTCCAAATATCATACATTTTCAGATTCTCTTTGTACTAAAATGTTTACGTTGAAGGCAAACGCAATGCAATAGCACTGACAAGCTTGTCATGGAGTGCACCAATAAGAGATCCTCATTATCCATTATCACTGCCTATATCACATAATGTTGTTGCTCCTGACTTGTGATAGGACTGCTTTGTATTTCAGATAAAGAATTGGTTTTCCTGAGTGATCTCATGTCTATCGATGCCTAATAATAATTTTTTATGCAAATAATATCCACTCTGCCGTCTCTGTCTTTACTTGGTAACAATTTCAGTGAAGGAGGAGTTAAGACATGGAGCACCTATTTGCACATGATAGTTGTCTGTTTCTTCCCTCTCCCCTCTCCCCCCCCCCCCCCCATCACTCTCTCTCTCTCTCTCTCTCTCTCTCTCTCTCTCTCTCTCTCTCTCTCTCTCTCTCTGTGTGTGTGTGTGTGTGTGTGTGTGTGTGTGTGTGTGATATGTTTTATGCACCCACATGAATAATTATATCCAGGATTCAGAACTGACTGTATGCTGTGGCAGTAAAACTGAAATCCCTGATGAAGACTATAATTGCTGTTCAGTCAAGAAGCTTGAATACTTCAGAATTGGAAAAGAGTTCAGAAACACAAACACTGCCATTGATTCACCACGCGTTTTGGTGCAAATAGTAGTAAAGGCAAAACTCTTCCATTACTTACGTCAGTATTTTCATATAGATACTATGGTCAATACTACATATCAACTAGACTTTTATTCTGAAAGCAAGATACATCTTTTTTTTTTCATGTTGAGTCAGTTTCATAGCTGGACAGATCAACCAAGAGAGTAGTCACAATATTACTAAAGTGACCACTAATATGAGAATTTTGGTCATTTTTGTTAATAACTATGTTAACAAATTGTAATCAATAATTCTTTTTCTTCTAGGAAAGTGATTTCAATTGATACAAGGTTTTCCGGGATAGTAGTAGATGTAACTATCTGAATTTGCTACAACATTTAAGATGCTTTCATGAGTATTGTTATTTTCAGGTTTATGGTTCGTGCTATTTTAGTATTTGTAAAATTTCAGTTCAGTTTTAATGTGGGGAAAAAAAGACAAAAAAATCTTGGTAAAATGTGAAATTTGAACAAAGAGTTTTACAGACTTCAAAGTAGATGTCAACTAGTCATGTACTGTATGTTGCTTGTGCTGTACTTCTGTAAAGCGTGAATTTTGTCTCTGTGTTTGGTGTTCAACAGACTATTTGTGAAAGATACACAAAAATCAGCTATAGTAATGTCGCATTATATATTTTAGTGTGACTGGCTGAATAAGTAGTGTTTTGAGGACATAATTTTATTAATGCAACCATATTATAAAAATTTTAAATACAGCTGTTTCTTCCAAGAGATTTCCCTTAATCTATTGTTTTTAATTGTGTAATAATTCATCAACTGTCTTGTCAGTTTATTCTGTATTTTCTTCAGTCAGTAGCTGTTATAATGCAGTTTGCCTCACTGTGTTACAAAAGTGGTATTGTAAACTTTTTGTAAATTGTTTTCAGAATTTGCAGTGTGAACATAGCAAAACCCTACGCTGTGAAAAAAAAAAAAAAAAATCCATTGTGATGAAAAGACATAGCTCTTTGAATGTTGTTCTGGATGCTACATGTGTTCGTGTCATACTGAAATATACAAGTTTCAACTGTGTCTATGTTCTCTAATTTTTGCCCATGTTTTTCAGAGTAAAACACATCTTCCATGGCTGTCATCTTGTATTGTGAATAGGAAGAAGCTATTTATAATGCTCATACCATTTCTCCTTTTACTCATAACTGTAATCAACAGGTATTTATGAATTATGCATTCATGGTTTTGACTATATTATGACAAGGATAGATTGCTACTCACCATATAGTGGAGACGTTGAGTTGTAGATTACTAAAACAAGTTATCTTTCTGGCAAAAGCCTTCTTTTAAAGAAACACCACACACACATTCACGCACTGTGGCCTCGGCAGTCAGAAACAGTAGTCATGTATGTGAGTTGCGCTTGCGTGAATTTGTGTGTGAGTTGTCTACTTTAGAAGAAGGCCTTTTGGCTGAAAACTCACTTGTTTAGCAGTCTTTTTGTTGTGGCTATCAGCAGTTCAACATCTCCACTACATGGTGAGTAGCAATCTATCCTTTTTATAATACTGTCATTATTCCATACTGGGTTTTCCATTGCATTAATGGTTTTCTTCTTTGGCTCTGCCTTGGAACACAGAGATATAAAAAGTTTTTCTATGGCATCCTTGGCATTCTCTATAACACAGGAAGTACCAAAATGGGTGACACATGACTTTTATTATAAATGGACCTTTTCAATTTTTGACAATTGCACTTATGTGTAAACAGAATTACTTAGATTTTAGTCATGTTTTGATTGTAAGCGATAATTTTAAATAGAAGTTACACTTGATCTGTGTAACAAAATTGGTGGGAGAAGACAGCATTAAATTCATAGTTTCAATAAAACATTTGTACGCAGGTTTTTCCTCTCAGAGGCACTGACTCCCAGGAAGATGAGAGCTATTTGTTTCCTAGACTAAATTTGCAGAAAGATATTTGATAACAATATATAATGCATCCATCTTAAATTCTGATTCAAATTTGCCATACTGGTTGTGGGCTGAGACTGGCCTCTTTTTCTCTCTCTCATTTGATTTTAATTTATCAAGTGTATGGTGGGTTTGCTAGTCAGTGTACTGTGATAAACATATAAAAGGCACTTGCAAATTACCATGTTATTTGTGTGTGTAGGGTGTTCCGCTGTAACAAGTTAGTTGCATGTGTTTCAGTATATTATTAGCACTGTGCATTTGGGTACCCTGATATTTAATGTCAAAGTTATCAGATAAACTCTACTATCTACTTTGCACACGTGGTGGCTTTCATGGTTATTTTGTGTAGATCACTTGACTGCATGTACAGCTATTTTTGACCATGCATTTGTAAATCAAGACAAGTGTGATTAAAATATTTAAAATTAGATGTGAAAACAAAATCAAAAAATATGTGAAAAGTTTCACCCACCAGCTTGCTAAAAAGAGAGAGAGAGAGAGAGAGAGAGAGAGAGAGAGAGAGAGAGAGAGAGAAAGAAAGAAATTACTGTAAAAGGAATCAAAATGAACCAGCCACTCCAAGGATTGTGAAGAAATGGTCAGGGCAAATGGTTGAGCAGCTGAGGGACTCACCTCCTACTACTTAGGCCCAAAATTGTGTAAGCACTCTGGTGTTACAATTTTTGCCTTGTTATCTTCATCATAATTTTAAATTATCGTTGTTCATACATTTATTGACCATTTCTTTTCATATTGCATCACAAAATATACTTTGGACTGCCATGATTTTTTTCAACTGCCACACTGACTATTCTTTGTAATATTTTCATGAAGAAATGGTAATGCACATTCAGTTCTCAGAACAATATTATTAAAAATTCTAACAATGTTATGAAAAGGACAGACTGCTACTCATCGCAAAGATGATATGCTGCATTGCAGACAGGTGCAACACACTTTAGCTGGCACTGTACTGAACATTAATACAAGCTGTTTGCATACTCATTGCATATATGAGGGGTGTTTGAAAAGTCCGTGCAAAGTCCGAGAGATGGTATCTGTGTCGTGTTTAGTTAGCAGTATCTTTGAAAAGAACGCACACCAAGTTTCAGCCATACTGGTCTATTTCTTTGTGTTTGACGTTCGTGTGAATCAAGGAAGTCAAGTGAAAGTCAAAAAATGGATGAAGAAGAACTTCGTGTAGTGAAATGGTTCAAATGGCTCTGAGCACTATGGGACTTAACATCTATGGTCATCAGTCCCCTAGAACTTAGAACTACATAAACCTAACCAACCTAAGGACATCACACAACACCCAGTCACTTCGTGTGGTGATTAAACATTACTTTATAAATGGCAAAATGCCTCAGTAGACTAAAGAGAAGCTTGATAAACATTACAGTGACTCTACACCTTTGATAAGAACAGTTTATAAGTGGTTTCAAAATTTTCGGAGTGGCCATGTGGGCACAAGTGATGCTGAATGTTCTGGACGCCCTGTGGAGGTTACGACTCCAGAAATTATTGATAAAATCCATGATATGGTGGTGGATGACAGAAGAGTTAAGGTGCATGAGATTGCTAGTGTACAGTCTGGAACCGCACGACCGCTGCGGTCGCAGGTTCGAATCCTGCCTCGGGCATGGATGTGTGTGATGTCCTTAGGTTAGTTAGGTTTAAGTAGTTCTAAGTTCTAGGAGACTTATGACCACAGCAGTTGAGTCCCATAGTGCTCAGAGCCATTTGATTGCTAGTGCTGTGAGCATCTCGAATGAACGGGTAGATAATATTTTGCATAAACATTTGGAAGTGAGAAAGCTATCCACAAGATGGGTTCCACAATTGCTGATGCTTGACTTAAAACAGAATCGTGTGAAGTGTTGCAAGGATGGTTTGCAGCTGTTAAGGAAGAATCCGCAGGACTTTAAGCATCGTTTCATCACTGTGGATGAAACATGGATACATTACTATACTCCTGAGACCAAACAACAATCTAAACAATGTGTTACCAAGAGAGAATCTGCACCAAAAAAACGAAGACCAGTCCGTCGGCCAGAAAGGTTATGGCAACTGTCTTTTGAGTTTCGCAAGGGATAATCTTCGTCAACTATCTGGATAAGGGTAAAACTATTACAGGTGCATATTATTCACCATTATTGGACCATTTGAAAACAGACTGCAAGATAAACGCCGGCGATTGGACTGCAAAAAAGTCCTTTTCCATCACAACAATTCACCAGCCCCACACACCTCATCAGTTGTGGTTCCAAAATTAATGGAAATAGGATTCGGACTCATTTTCCAGATTTGGCTCCCTCGGACTACTATTTGTTCCCCAGTTTGAAGAAATGGCTGGCGGGACATATATTTTATTCAAACGAGAAGGTAATTGCAGCGACTAATAGCTATTTTGCAGAGGTGGACAATTCCTATTATTCTGAAGGGATCAACAAATCAGAACAGCACTGGACGAAGTGTAAAAGTCTAAAAAAAATGTCGAAAAATAAAAATGGTTCACCCCAAACGCGTAAGTAGTTTTTATTTTTGCACGGACTTTTCAAATGCCCCTCGTAAAGTATTGTTATACTCAAAACAACTTTACATTCCCTCTGGCAGATAACCCCTAACATTTTTGGCAATATCATTTTACATTGGTAGTTTTTACAATCCCCACTCTGATTTTATAGTATTAGTAATAATAACCTGCACAGAGTGTCATGGTAAAGGGTATATGTTATTCTTGTGGGTGCTGGCTGGTGGACAGATCACATCGATGGGCAACTCAGTTCACATCGTTCAAACTCTTACTCATGTGATTTTGATTGCATATTGTATTACCTTTTCAAACAAATCTCCAGCATGTTCGCTTGTCAGACGTAATAAACTGCTCCTTGCTGTTGGGCCAATTCCCTAAAATTTTTGAAGTAGTGGAACTGGTTCCTCCCTTTAAAAGAGATGGAAAGAGTGAAGTTAATAACTAAGGACCTATCTTGGTCCTGTCAAGAATATCCCAGGTTCTTGACAAATCAGTGTATGATCGTGTTATCAAGTCTCTGGAAACAACTATTTCTTGAGCACTCATCAGTTTGGCTTTAGAAAAGGGAGATCAATAAACAGGGCCCTATATTGATTTCTAAATGACATTTATAGTGCGCATAATGATGAGAAGCATACAACAGAAGTATTCCTTGACCTCACAAAGGCCTTCAATCTTATCAACTGAGAATCACTTATAAAGAAACTGCTACAGTATGGAATTGGGAGAAAATGCAATGACTGGATTAGATCATATCTCTCAGACAGAGTACAATGAGTTTTAATCACTTCAAAATATGTTGGAAGCATACAGCCATTGGAACAAGTAGTAAGACAGGGCATTCCTCAAGGTTCTGCTTCTGGTTATTACAGTTATCAGTGTGTTGGCTCTGAGCACTATGGGACTCAACTGCTGAGGTCATTAGTCCCCTAGGACTTAGAACTAGTTAAACCTAACTAACCTAAGGAAATCACAAACATCCATGCCCGAGGCAGGATTCGAACCTGCGACCGTAGCTGTCTTGCGGTTCCAGACTGCAGCGCCTTTAACCGCACGGCCACTTCGGCCGGCTATCAGTGTGTCTCAGAAAGGTCTAACAGTAATGTTTGCTGATGATACCAATGCATTTATACTCAAATCACTGTGCTAATAAATTTCATGAAATGCTCTCTTGATACAAACACCAAGTAGGTAAATTGGTTAAACAAACAAACTTGCTGAATAAGGACAAAGCTGTGTATATAAATTTTCACCAATCACCAACAGTTTCATCAAAGATAGATGTCATATTTGAAAATGTGTGTATAAACCAAGAAGTAATCGTGGAATCCTTGGGAGTTTGTATAGATGACTCTCTGTCGTGGTACAAACATCAAAAAAAGTTTGTAAAAGACTGAGTCCTGAGTAAAGTCTGTGACATTGAAACACTAAGTACTCACATTGCATTGCATTCTGAGGTGTCTTGCACAGGGAGATATTTGTTATGCAGCAGGGATTAGTCAGCATAATAAGAAGAGTTTCTCTCTCCTCTACCACAAAGATCCATTTCTGGAGCTCAGTATGTTTGGGTCCTGTCTCCTCATTGCTCATAGGTTGCCTAAAGGATGCTGCGTTCTCGAAATGCTGTACAACAATTTGAGCAAATAACATTAATAGTTTTATTTCAGTAACGCAAATTGCAGATACTTAACTTTGAATTTACAATGGTGTTGCAAACAATCAAGAGTCCTTTGTTGTATGCGAGGTCCATCTAAGCAATCGGTATGGATCACACGTCACTGCTATCGTATTGCTCTCTGCTAGGCCACGTCTAATACTGTTCGGCTGAGGCTGGCAGGAGCACTGCTTATATTCTCTTCAGCTAGATGGCGCTCCTGTCACGGTGTGGTCCTTGTCAGTGGGCTACTGGTTGACATCCTCTCACCGTCTTTTTTGTTCCTGCAATCTTCGTCTGCGTGCTGACATTTGTCGATACACTGGAACACAGTATCCTGCCACTCCCTTGAATTTATGTTCATGAAGAAGAGTGTTTTACACGAAAATTTACACATTTAAAAAAAATTGCCAGACTCATCATTCCAATTACGTATCTATAGTTAGTCAACTTCCATATAAGGACACAGCATTGTAAGGCACATCAGAGCTGTTCTGTACAAAAAGCTACCTGAAAGCTTAAAGTCAAATAGAGAACGATTAAGAGCAAAAGTAAACATTTTACTTCAGAGAAACTGCTTCTATATAATTGAGGAATTTATAAATATTGATCTAAATAAAGTTAATATTGCATTATCTGTCATAAGTTTATAGCTGATTTAGTTCTTTCTACAGATGTAACTGACATTTTATCATATTATGACTTAATACATTTATACAAATTATTCTTGTGATTTGTTACATATCCATTTGCAAGAACACACGAAAGGATTTCTGGGACCAATAAAATCCAAATCGGAAGTAGAATTTGACTGAATATCTACATTTCACCACTCTGCCTGAAGAAATCACAGTCTCAGGTGTAATAGTTCGTGGTACCATGTTTCATAGTGAATCATACTTCTTGTTATTGTAGTTCTTGGTCCAAAGGCCCTTTTGATTCAGCTCTCCATGCTGGTCTACCTGTTGAAAGTCTCTTCATCTCTGCGTAGCTCCTGCAATTGACATCTACGTGCAACAGTATACTGTAGTCAAGCCCCTGTCTCTCTTCATTATTTATCTTCAGTATTATTCTATGGTATTACATTACAAAAGTTTCTGTTCTCTTCTTGCCTGTACTGTTTATCATCCCTGATTTAATTACTTATAAAGCTACAGTCTAGATAAATTGTTTGAGAAGAAATTTCCTCTCACTTAAATTTATACTAGACTAGAGAGCCACCCTGACTTCACACGGGTAGCACTAAGTATCTACAACCAGATGACTTGTCTGGCAAATAAGTAATTTTGTTTACGCGCCACTGCATTAGAGTTGTAATAAAAATTCAGAGAACAACATTAGGTAACTGAATTTCATCACTTCCATATAACTTAAACAATTCAAGCACCGCACACCAGGAAAGTTCTCAAGAGGCACATATGTTATCTGTTGCACATTTAATTGGCATCCGGAGTAACATCTCATGGGAACGATGGGAGCTGCAAATTACTTTGCCATCTGGCCCACGCAGCTGCTGTACCGGTACCGCATGTCCTTCCAACTGCAACGAAGTTCTGCACAAGCTAAAATTTCTCGTCAACTGTCCAACTCCAGTGCCAGTTCAGCACAAGCTACATTTTCTGGGTTACTGTTTCCAGCATTTCCCTATACTCACTTCAAACATTAAATACATACCAACAAACCTGTTCTTATCAGTTTTAATATGTCGCATTTTGCGCTGCAGTTGGGTGACCTTACACCTGTCTCCTGTGCCCACTAATCTTTCTTATGAATTGTTCTATCTATTAGTAAAAACTGAATCAAAATCCCTACAGTAAATCCTGAGATTAGCCAAACCTACAGATAGAAACTATCTATACCATTACTCCACAAGTCACCTGACAAGTGTGTGGCAGAGTATACTTCTGGTACTACTAACTGATCCCACCTTCCCTGTTTCATCTGTGAATGGAGCGTGGGAAGACTGACTGTCAGTAAGCCTCTGTATTTGCTATAATTTCTTGAATTTTCTCATTGTGGTTGTGGTCATTTCATAAGATGTGTGTGGGAGGAAAAAATATGTTGTCGGACTCTTCCCGGGAAGGGCTGTGTCAAAAGTACAATAGTGAACCACTCTGTGATGCCCAATGCATGTCTTGTAGCATCTTCCATTGGAGTTTGTTGAGCATCTCTGCAATGCTCTCGTGCCGACTAAATGATGAAACTCGCAGCTTCTCATTGGAAATTCTCTACATCATCTTTCAGTCGTAGCTGGTAAGTGTCTCAGACTGATGAACAATATCCAAGAATTAGTCGGACAAGTGCCTTGTAAGCCATTTCGTTCATCGATGAGTTACATTTCCTGAAGATTCTTGGCAATTGATTTTCCTACTAAGTGTTTTATGTGGCCATTGCAGTTAAGGTTGTTATGTGTAGTTGCTCCTAGATATTTTACAGTATATACTGTTTCAAGAAATTTGTCTTCTGTAGTGTAGTTGTACAGCAATCGATTTCTTTTCACTGTATGTGCAATATGTAATATTTATTTATGTTCAGAGTCAACTGCCAATCCCTGCACCATTTATTAATCCTCTGTAGGTCATTTTGCAAATCTATACTGTACTCTGGCATTGCTATTTTCTTATAGAAAACCGCATCATCTCTGAACATTCTTAAAGAGCTTCTGACACTTTCTGTTAGATCATTTATGTACATTGTAAACAGTAATTGTCCTATAACACTCCCTAACCGTAACCCAGAAATTACCTTTACATCTGTTGATTCTGTTCCATCAACAAGGGCGAGTTGCTTTCTATGTGCAAGGAAATCCTGAAGCCAGTCACAAATCTGGTATGATACTCAGTAAGCTTGTATTTTTTTTCACTAAACGGCAGTAGGGACTTTGATTTGTAGTTAGATAGATACCTGTCAGCATATTCCTCTATTTCAGGGAAGGTTTTCTCACTGTAATCAGTCTGAAATTTATATCCCATTACTTCAGTTGCAATCAACCTAAATAGTGAAACTCTTCTATTACTTTTAATGTTTCATTTTCTAACACAACTCACTCAGCACCACCTAATTCAACTGCATTAAATTACCTTTGTTTTAATTTTGTATATGTTTACATTAAAACTTCATTTCAAGACACTGCTGATTTGGTTCAGCTATCTTCCAAGTTCTTTGCCATCTCTGATATAATTACAATGCATTTCACAAACCTAAAAGTTTTTATTTCTTCTCCCTTACCTTTAATTTCTTTTCCAAGTTTCTCATTGGTTTTCTTTACTGCCTGCTCTATGTGCAGATTAAATGAAACTCACTTGTTGTTGATGATAAAAATCAGTTTCAGCTTAACTGTATCTACACTGTCACAATACAAGACGCAACAAATAATGTAGATGTGCATAGTTCAGAATGAAATTATACACTCAGGTGGTAAATATATCATTAGAAATAACCAATTTTTGAAAATATAATTTAATTGTATACATAAAAATCTTACTCATCAAGTGGTAGCATAAGAACCCATATTTAGAGGTATTGAAATTTGCAGTCTTCTGGCAGGAGGGTTGAACGGGAAGCTCTTTCTCTTCGTCCATCTTCCTTCCCTTTCAACTCTTCTGCCAGAAGGAGCCACTGGCTCTGACAGCTTGCAAATTTCAATACCATTATATCTGTGTTCTCATGCTACCGTGTTGTGAGTAGATTTTTTTGTCTACCCAACTATGTTACACATTGCTGGTAAGATATTCAACAAACTGCAATTGACTGAAAGCGAGAAATTTGGAATTCCTTCCAATTCAAAAGAAAATTTAAAAAATCTCATTATCCACTCTTTCTAGAAATTATTTTAATATTTGGATTCAAGGACTGAGAAGTTCTGTTAGCTACA
The DNA here is from genome assembly GCF_023864345.2 of Schistocerca serialis cubense. Classification (NCBI taxonomy): domain Eukaryota; kingdom Metazoa; phylum Arthropoda; class Insecta; order Orthoptera; family Acrididae; genus Schistocerca; species Schistocerca serialis. The sequence goes on from NC_064638.1 coordinate 1,173,810,610, forward strand.
AGTACCTGTGATATGAAGCTGTATTACAAGAAGTAATTTGCTATAAGAAAGATTCAATATTTACAGAAATATTTTCTTTGAAAAATACCAATGTAATCAAGAAAACATTAAGCTACTAATAGCAGATAAATAGCAGCTAGCTATACCATAAGACAGGAGGTAGGGATTAAATTCAGATGCAATAAGCATGAATAGCATTTAGCAGTATAATTTATCGTTTCTTCATGATAGAATCTACAGATAAACCTAGAATTAATTAATTAATTCTCAACTGCTGCCTCCATATTTTATTCCAACTCTTACAACTGCAGACATGTTTCTGTACAATTTGTAGTTAATCCTTCCCCCCCCTTCCCCCCCCCCCCCCCCCTCGTGTTTTATCCCTGATAACTTCAGAATCTCAAAGAGTGTATTCCAGTCAAGAAATATGCCAAGTACACATTCAAGGTATGTTCTGGAGAACACGTTTTCTGTACTGTGTTAAGCGGAACAGTATACTGGATTCCCCTGGTAATCTGCTCCAATAATGAGTGATAATATTGCTTTGATGCATACCTTGTTTTGCAAACTCTATCTTTACCTGGACCATAATGGGCTAATGGGATATTCAGATAAATCTTTCCATGGGGGATAAAAAGGACATAGCTTGCATTTTACACCAGAAGGAGCTGCTGCTGGATGGCAAGTTTTTGTCTACCTGGAAATGGTTAAAGGCAGACATCACATCGCCAAAACGGAGGACCAGAAGGAAAGCTTCAAAAACAAACTCAAAGGGCAGTTTAAATTGAAAAAGCTAGGAGGGGGGCCAAATTGCTTGGGCATCAGGATCATTCCACAAATTAAGGTCTATGTTTCATTCTAGTACACTTCTATTGGTCAGGAATGCCATTTTTGCCAGTGGTAGTGTGCTTTCTATTTCATCCTTCCTCCATCCATCATAGGTTATTTTATTGCCTAGGTAGCAATTCTTAAACTTCATCTCCTTCATCATCCCCAATTCCAATGTTACGTTTCTTGGTATTCCCATTTCTTCTACATCCCATTCTCTTGTCTTTCTTTGATTCACTCTCAGTTCATATTCTGCACTCCAGTACTAAATTGGTGATCCCTTATCCTCGTTTTGCTTTTGTCGATTCAAGGTGAAAAAAGAGCCTTATAACAAACACGGTTCTTGTAGCTAACAGAACTTCTCAGTCCTTGAATATAGATATTAAGATCAGCCAGGCAGCCTTAGCTGACCGAGACAGGCGCAGCAACAGCGAAGTAACTGATGTTGTGTCATTTACGAGTTCCTAAACAGGAGCGAATTTTATTGTATCATCTGTGTGCTTTAATAGTGTAGTTTCTTGAGTTTCTGCGTGTAAATTTAATATCCAATAGCCACAGTTGTCGCATTTTCGTCTGCATCAGAAAGTAAACCGATTTTGTGACATATTACAAGTTCCCAATCAGGGGCAAATTATTTAGTTTCACCTGAGTGCTTCAGTAGTTAGGTTTGAGAATATCTGCGTATTACTAGACACAGTTGCGTTTCCATCAGGGTCTAGAGTAGAATTGCGCAGCATGTGCCAATAGTCTGTTTATCTGCATAGTTTAGTTTTCCACGGTCTTTAGTATGGACAGGGACTGCGACTGTTGTGTGCGGATGCGAGCCGAGTTGGTGACACTTCACTCTCAGCTTCAGGCTGTGATAGCCTCAGTTACACAGCTTGAGGCTGCAGTGGATGGGTGCCACTGTTGTGGGCTGGCCTTGGGGATCCAAAGGACGTCCAGCATGTCATAGTCCTCTGATTGGTCCTCATCAGTGGCCAATCCAATTACTGCTTGCACTAAGGCTAACCCTTCACCTGTGGTAGAGTGGGAGGTCGCCCCGAGGCGAAGCAGGTGGCAAAAGACTTCCCAGACGGCTGCACGTAAGGCCTCCCCGGTTTGTCTGACAAACAGGTTCCAGGTGCTGTTTGTGGCTGACACTGTCGCTGAGCCAGATGCTGTTGCCTGTCCTGTTTCAGAGGAAGCCATTCGGCCTGCCCGATCCGGGCAATTGCAGAGGGTGGGATTACTGGTAGTTGGGAGCTCCAATGTTAGGTGCGTTATGGGCCCCCTTAGGGACTTGGCTGACAAGAAGGGTAAGAAAACTGGGTGGAGTCATTCCAGATGTGGAAAGGGTCCTCCCAGATGTCATGAAGAGCACAGGGTGCAGCCAACTGCAGGTGGTTGCTCACGTCGGTACCAATGATGTGTGTCACTTTGGATCAGAAGAGATTCTCTCTGGTTTCGAGCGGCTAACAGAAGTGGTAAAGGCTGCCAGTCTTGCTTGCAAGATGAAAGCAGAGCTGACCATTTGCAGCACAGTCGACAGGACCGATTGCGGACCTCTGGTACGGGGCTGAGTGGAGGGTCTGAATCGGAGGTTCAGACTGTTCTGTGACCGTGTAGGTTGCAGATTCCTCGACTTGCGCCAAAGAGTGGTTGGTTTTCCTTCCGCTGAATAGGTCAGGTGTCCACTAGACGCAGGAGGTGGCTACACGGGTAGCAGGGGCTGTGTGACATGGAATGGGTTGTTTTTTTGGGTTAGAGGGCTCGGGAAAACACAAGAGGGGCTTCAGTCACAAAGGGTGCAGGCTGAACACAGGAAGAACGTAGATACAGGAACCATTGGTATAACAGTTGTAAATTGTCGAAGCTGTGTTGGGAAAGTACCAGAGCTCCAAGCCGTAATAGAAAGCACTGATGCTCAAATTGGTATAGGCACTAAAGCTGGATATAAGCTCAGCTGAAATTTTTGCGAAGAACTTAACGGTGTTCTGAAAGGATAGGCTAAACATGGTTGGTGGTGGCATGTTTGTTGCTGTCAGAAGTAGTTTATCTTGTCACCAAATTGAAGTAGAAACTTCCTGTTAGTATAGGCAGAGGTCATTGTTGGCAAACAGAATAAAATAATAATTGGATCCTTTTACCACCTCTCAATTCAAATGATACAGTTGCTGAAAGGTTCAAAGAAAACTTGAGTTTGATTTCAAACACATACCTGACTCATACAATAATAGTTGGTGGTGACTTTAATTTACCCTCGATATGTTCGTGAAAATACATATTTAATTCCGGAGGTATGCATAAAATATCATCCAAAATTGTGCTAATCGCATTCTCTGAAAATTATTTTGAGCAGTTAGTTCAGGAGCCCACGCGAATAGTAAATGGTTGTGAAAACACACTTGACCTCTTAGCAACAAATAATCCTTAGTTAATAATGAGCATCAAAACCGATTCAGGGATTAGTGAACACAGAGTTTTTGTAGTGAGATTGAACATTGCAATCCAAAAATCCTCGAAAAATAAGAGAAAAATATACCTATTCATAAAAGCAGATAAAAATTCACTTGAAGCATTCCTAACAGACAATCTCCACTCATTTCAAATTAATAATATAAGTGTAGACCAGATATGGCTTAAATTCAAAGAAATAGTATCGACAGCAGTTGAGAGATTTATACCAAATAAATTAACAAACGATGGAGCTGATCCTCCTTGGCACACAAAACGGATTAGAACACTGTTGCACAAACAACAAAACAAACATGCCAAATTTAAACAGTTGTAAATGTGAGATGCCTATAACAGTTTCCACAATGAAACTTTGTCTCGAAACATGTGAAGTGTGTTAGTGGCAAGAAACAATCAATGCCTTCTCTGCACGATAACAATGGAGATACTATCGAAGACAGTGCTGCCAAAGCAGAGTTACTAAACACAGCCTTTCGAAATGCCTTCACAATAGAAGATGAAGTAAATATTCCAGAACTCGAATCGAGAACAGCTGCCAACATGAGAAACATAGAAGTAAATATCCTCGGAGTAGTGAAGCAACTTAAATCACTTAATAAAAGTAATTCTTCTGGTCCAGACTGTATACCAATTAGGTTCCTTTCGGAGTATGCTGATGCAGTAGCCCCATATTTAACAATCATATACAACCGTTCGCTCGCCGAAAGATCCGTACCCAAAGACTGGAAAGTTGCACAGGTCACACCAATATTCAAGAAAGGTAGTAGGAGTAATCCACTAAATAACAGGCCCATATCATTAACGTCGATATGCAGCAGGATTCTAGAACATATATTCTGTTCGAACATTATGAATTACCTCAAAGAAAACGGTCTATTGACACACAGTCAACATGGGTTTAGAAAGCATCGTTCCTGTGAAACACAACTAGCTCTTTATTCACATGACTTGTTGAATGCTATTGACAAGGGATTTCAGATCAATTCCGTATTTCTGGAAGGCTTTTGACACTGTACCACACAAGCGGCTCATAGTGAAATTGCATGCTTATGGAATTTCGTCTCAGTTATGTGACTGGATTTGTGATTTCCTGTCAGAGAGGTCACAGTTTGCAGTAATTGACGGAAAGTCATCAAGTAAAACAGAAGTGATTTCTGGCGTTCTCCAAGGTAGTGTTATAGGCCCTTTTCTGTTCCTTTACTATATAAATGATTTTGGAGACAATCTGAGCAGCCGTCCAAATAACGAAAAGTGTGAGGTCCTCCACATGAGTGCTAAAAGGAATTCATTAAACTTCGGTTACACGATAAATCAGTCTAATCTAAAAGCAGTGAATTTAACTAAACACCTAGGTATTACAATTACGAACAACATAAATTGGAATTACGAGCAACATAAATTATAAAGAACACATAGAAAGTGTTGTGGGAAAGGCTAACCAAAGGCTGCATTTTATTGGCAGGACACTTAGAAAATGTAACAGACCTACTAAGGAGACTGCCTACACTACGCTTGTCCGTCCTCTTTTAGAATATTGCTGCGCAGTCTGGGATCCTTACCAGGTAGGACTGACAGAGTACATCGAAAATGTTCAAAGAAATGCAGCACTTTTTGTATTATCGCGAAACATGGGAGAGAGTGTTACAGAAATGATACAGGATTTGGGCTGGAAATCATTAAAAGAAAGGTGTTTTTCATGGCGACAAACTCTTCTCACGTTATTCCAATCACCAACCTTCTCCTCCAAATGTGAAAATATTTTGTTGACACCGACCTACATAGGGAGGAACGATCACCATGATAAAATAAGGGAAATCAGAGCTCGTACAGAAAGATATTAGTGTTCATTCTTTCTACGCGCTATACGAGATTGGAATAATAGAGAATTATGAAGGTGGTTGATGAACCCTCTGCCAGGCACTTGATTGTGATTTGCAGAGTATCCATGTAGATGTACATGTAAATTTGTAGAAAGGGTGGGTAACGTTCATCTTATATCCTCCTTTCAATACAGTGTTCATTCCATTCAACTGTTCCTTCACGTCCTTTACTGTCTCTGACAGAATTACAATGTCGTCAGCAGATGTCAAGATTTTTATTTCTTCTCTCTGAATTTTAGTCCCTATGCCAAATTTTGCTTTTGTTTCCTTCACTGCTTGCTCTATATACAGATCAAATAACATTGGGGATAGGCTACAATCCTGTCTCATTCCCTTCTCAATCACTGCTTCCCTTTTGTGCCCCTCGACTCTTATAACTGCCATCTGGTTTCTACACTAATTTTAAGTAGCCTTTCACCCTCCTGTATTTTACCACCCTGCAATCTTCAGTATTTGAAAGAGAGTATTTTAGTCAGGATTGTCAAAAGCTTTCTCTAAGTCTACAAATGCTAGGAATGTAGGTTTGCCTTTCCTTAACCTATGTTCTAAGATAGGCCGTAGGCTAAGTATTGTCTCACATGCTCCAACATTTCTATGGAATCCAAACTGATCTTCCCTGAGGTCGGCTTCTACCAGTGTTTCCATTAGTCTGTAAAGAATTCATGTTAGTATTGTGCAACCATGACTTATTAAACAGATACTTTTGTAATTTTCACATCTGTCAACACCTGCTTTCCTTGGAACTGGAGTTACTATATCATTCTTGAAGTCTGAGAGTATTTTACCTGTCTCATACATCTTGCTCACCAGATGGTAGAGTTTTGGCATGGCTGGCCCTCCCAAGGCTATCAGCAGTTCTAACGGAATGTTGTCTACTGCTAGGGTCTTGTTCCAATGGTCTTGTTTTGACTTGGGTCTTTCAGTGCTCTGTCAAATTCTTCACACTGTATCATATCTCCCATCTCATTTACGTCCTCTTCCATTTTCATAATATTGCCTTCGAGTACATCACCCTTGTATAGGCCTTCTATATACTCCTTCCACCTTTCTGCTTTCCATTCTTTGCTTAGGACTGGTTTCCATCTGATCTCTTGATATTCATACAAGAGGTTCTCTTTTCTCCAAAGGGCTCTTTAACTTTCCTGTAAGCAGCATCTATCTTACCCCTAGGGAGATAACCCTCTACATCCTTACATTTGTCCTCTAGCCATCCCTGCTTAGCCATTTTGCACTTCCTGTCGATCTCATTTTTGAGACGTTTGTATTCCTTTTTGCCTGCTTCATTTACTGCATTTTTATATTTTCTCCTTTCATCAATTAAATTCAATATTTATTCTGTTACCCAAGGGTTTCTACTATCCCTCGTCTTTTAGCTACTTGATCCTCTGCTGCCTTCACTGTTTCATCTCTCAAAGCAACCTATTCCTCTTCTACCGTATTCCTTTCCTCTATTCTTGTCAATCGTTCCCTAATGCTCCCTCTGAAACTCTCAACAACCTCTAGCCTCTAGTTCTTTCAATTTGTCCTGGTCCCATCTCCTAAATTCCTACCTTTTTGTAGTATCTTCTTAAGTTTTAATCTACAATTCATAACCAATAAATTGTGATCAGGGTCCACATCTGCCATGGGCATGTCTTACAATTTAAAACCTGGTTCCTAAATCTCTGTCTTACCATTATATAATCAATTTGAAACCTTCCGGTGTCTCCAAGTCCCTTCCACATATACAACTTTCTTTCACAATTTGTAAACCACATGTTTGCGATGAGTAAGTTATGCTCTGTGCAAAATTCTACCAAGTGGCTTCCACTTTCATTCCTTGCCCCAGTCCATATTCAACTACTACATTCCCATTTCTTCCTTTTTCCTATTATCGAATTCCAGTCCCCAATGACTATTAAATTTTCGTCTCCCTTAACTAACTGAATAATTTCTTTTAGTTCATCATACATTTCTTCAGTCTCGTCATCATCTGCAGAGCTAGTTGGCATACAAACTTGCACTACTGTGGTAGTCCATGACCTTCGTGTCTCTCTTCCTTTGATCTTAAGTCATCAAAAGCTCTTTCAAATTCTAATTCTGGATGCTTTGTCTCTTCCCTGTCGACTCCTGTTTCTTCATCCATCACATCATCAAAGAAGTTCCTCCCCTCATAGAGGTCTTTAACATACTCTTTCCACCTATCCACTCACCTTCTCTGCATTTAACAGTGAAATTCCCATTGCACTCAATTTTAAAATTAGAATTTAAAACTGCCTTGATTGCAGTCTTGTTAAAATATTTTTTATTGGAGTGAGTGACCGGTTTCGACTCTATGAAAGAGTCATCTTCAGACTCCGGAGCGGCGAATGGACACTGCTAGATGAGTTCCGTCAACCCTTGATGCTCGTGTAACTGCTCAATTTTACTGCCTTTGCTTTAAATTTCACTGAAGGTTGTTTTGACTTTTCTGTATGCTGAGTCGGACCTTCCAACAATCATTTCTTTTTCGATTTCTTCACATTTTTCATGCAGCTTCCTTAATCTCCATATTTATTTCATTCCTAAGTGACTTGTAATTCTGTATTCTTGAATTTCTGTTAACATTTTTGCACTTCCTTCTTTCGTCAATCGAGTGAACTGTTGTTTTTGTTTGCATACAGTTGCATGTAGGCCAAATTTGTGGAATCATATTTTCATGTTTATCTGTAATTTAACTGAATTATTCTTAATAACTATTACATTTATCATCAGTGAAGAGTGCTTGACTTGCCGTAGAATTGTTAGGTCAGGACTTTGGTGTGATGGGTGCTGTAGTTTTTCCCATGTGGGTGACTGTAGTGGCGTGGGAATAGGGGAAGTAAAGGAGACTCATCAATGGTTTTGTAGGATATGTAGTAGAGATAGGAATATACTAGAACAGGAGGGGAAAATTGCTGCCCTTCAGGCTGAGTTAGACAAGGTAAGGGGGGATCTTGACAGGTTAAGTAGGGAAGTGGCAACAGGCAACAGGAGGAACAGGCCTAGAACTTTGTCTGACAGCTTCATGGTGCATGTGGAAAATAGATTTGACCTGTTGCTTCAGCTAGAAGCTGGTGAGCCTCAAGCAGTTGCAGGTATAGACAGGGCACAACAAACTTTCAGCAGCAAATTGAAAAGTAATAATGTAGGGAAATCAATAAAGAGAAAGAAAGTGTTGCTGTTAGGTAGTTGCCATGGAAGAGGTATTGGCCAACTTTTGCAGGATGAACTAGGATCAGAATATCAGGTCACCAATTTTTTTAAACCTACTGCTACCTGGAGCAGTTTACAGAGAATATAGGATCACTTTGTAAAGATTTCACTAAGGAAGACACTGTGGTTATAGTGGGTGGGCCAGGTAATAGTATTGCCAGAGATCCTAGGTACAGTATAGAGTGTGACCTGGCAAAAGTTGCACCGAGCGAGGTGGCGCAGTGGTTAGCATGCTGGACTCACATTCGGGAGGACGACGGTTCAATCCCGCGTCCGGCCATCCTGATTTAGGTTTTCCGTGATTTCCCTAAATCTCTCCAGACAAATGCCGGGATGGTTCCTTTGCAAGGGCATGGCCAACTTCCTTCCCCATCCTTCCCTAATCCGATGGGACTGATGACCTTGCTGTTTAGTCTCATCGCCCAAACAACCCAACCCAACCCCCAAAGATTGCATCAGCATCGAAACATACTAGTGTTGAGTTTGTATCTGTTCTCGGGCACCATGACGGACCTCATTTGAACTCTTCTGTCAAGAGAGTTAATTTGGAGTTGGAACGGCTGCTTATGTCAGGTGCAGGTTCACACATTGGTGTGGTTCCTGTTGATTCTGTCAATAGGTGGGATTATACTAGGCATAGCATTCACCTCAACAGGAAATGGAAGGGTAAACTGGCTGGGAAAATAGGGGTAAACTGGCTGGGAAAATAGCAGGAAAGCGGGGAGGCACTGTCATGAGTGATAAAATACCAGTGGTTATAGGGTTCAGAAAAGACCAAAAGACCCTTTTTTAGGGTAGGGAGGAAAGAAAGAAACCAAGTTTTAAGAGAGGTTAGGACTGAGACAAACCTTCAGTTTGGCCGGGAGGGGAAAAAAAACGTAATTCTAGCTTATTACATCAGTATAAACAGCTATTGGTTAAGCATTTTCAACAATCAGCAGAAATTTCAACTCTACCCAATTTTAACTCAGTCAATGTGAAATGTCAGCTACCTTTATTGCATCAAAATATTTGAGAACTGAGAAATAAAATTAATGAATTAGTTATCTGCCTAGATGAATTAGAATCCTCAAACACAGCTGATATAATCTGCCTCTCTGAATATCATGTGACCACTGGTATAAAACTTGTAAGTGTTACAGGATTTAGGTTAGCATCTCACTTTTGTAGAGCAGAAATGGAGAAAGGAGGAGTTGCCACATTCACCAGGAACTGTCATAAATTTAAGAACATAGACATTCATAAATTTTGCCTAGAACAGTATATGGAAGCATGTGCAACAGAAGTAGAATTTTACAAAAAAAAAATCCTTCATAATATTAAGTGTATATCAAGCACCTGCAGGTAACTTTAATCTTTTCATAAACCACCTTGAAGCTGTACTGGCCCATTTACCAACCAAAAACAAAGAAATAGTGGTTGCTGGTGACTTCAATGTAGATTTCCTTAAAGACTCTCCCAATGAGAACTTATTTGAGTTAGTAACACTATCATTCAACTTAATTCCCACTGTAAAGTTCCCCACTAGGGTAGCCAATTGCTCACAAAAAGCCACTGATAATATCTTTATAGAAAAGTCCAATGAACAAAATTATATTACAAAACCAATAGTCAATGGTCTCTCAGACCATGACATGCAGTTCCTTCTGTTACATGTTAATACTGAACAGGATATAAAATCTGTTAAATCTGAGCTCAAGAGCAAAATCAATAAGCCAGAAATTGATTATTTTAGGGCACTCCTCAGAGACTTTCACTGGAGTGATGTTTACAATGCTCACGACATGAATGAAAAAATAACACTTTGGCCCATAAAGTGCTTACCTTATCTGAACACTGTTTTCCCCCAAAACTAATCAAGGTTAGAGCAAAGTCCACAAAGAAGTCATGGATTACTCAAGGAATAGAGCTATCTTGTAAAACAAAAAGAAAACTGTATCTATCAATCCGAAACAGTTCTGATGTTGATGCTTAGCACATTACAAGAAATACTGCAAAATACTAAAGACTGTAATATGGACATCGAAGCAAATATATTACAAGGAAAAGATAGTCATATTAGATAACAAAATAAAGACAAGATATAGTGATGGATGAGACCGATAGAACCAGACATGAAGAGGGACAAATGGCATTAAGAGTAAATTATACATTATTGAAAGATGTGTATAGTGTTGCAGAACTTTTTAACAAACATTTTATAGCTGTTATTGAAAAGATTATGATGTCAGGTTATGTAGATGCTGCTACGGAATACCTCAGACCAGAATTTCAAGTAACTTCCAAGTAACTCGCACACTACACCAGCAGAAGTAATGTCCATCATAAAATCTTTAAAATCAAAAACATCTAGTAGGTATGATGAAATATCAACAAAGTTAATTAAAGAATGTGATTCTGAGTTAAGTAACATATTAAGCTATCTGTGTAACCACTCGTTTATCAGTGAACTATTTCTTGAATGGTTGAAATATGCTGAAGTTAAGCCACTGTTTAAGAAGGGAGATAAAGAAATAGCGTCAAATTTACATACAATTTCACTTTTGCCAGCATTCTCAAAAAATTTAGAAAAGGTAATGTACAATCGGCTTTATAACCATCTTATCACAAACAACATACTGTCAAAGTCACAGTTCGGATTTCTGAAGGGTTCTGATATTGAGAAGGCTATCTACAGTTACAGTGAAAATGTACTTATATCATTAGACAGAAAATTGCAGGCAACTGGTATATTTTGTGATCTGTCAAAGGCATTTGACTGTGCAAATCACAATATCCTTATAAGTGAATTAGAATATTATGGTGTAACAGGAAATGCTGCAAAATGGCTCAAATCTTACATCTCTGGCAGGAAACAAAGGGTGTTATTAGGAAAGAGACATGTATTAAGATATGAGGCATCATCCAACTGGGAACTAATTACGTGTGGGGTCCCACAAGGTCCCATCTTAGGGCTCTTACTTCTTCTTGTGTATATCAATGACCTTTGATCAGTAACATTTCCAAATGCCAAGTTTGTTTTGTTTGCCGATGATATAAACATGTCACTATACTTTGGAAAAACACACTACGTGCAGTTCAGAACTTTTAAGGGGTTTCCCACGAGTATATGCCTAACATACGATGACAAGCAGGTAGAAGAAGTGGACAGTGTTAAATTCTTGGGATTACAGCTTGATAATAAATTCAACTGGAGGAGCACACCATAGAACTGCTGAAACGTCTTAACAAATCTCTATTTGCAATGTGAATTGTGTCAGACATATGGGATATAAAAATAAAAAAAGCTGGTATGCTATGCTTACTTTCATTCCATAATGTCATATTGGATTATTTTTTTGGGGTAATTCATCAACCCAAGCTAAAGTTTTTTGAGCAAAAAAAAAAAAAAAGTGCAATAAGAGTTATATGTGGTGCAACTCATAACATCCTGCAGAAGCCTGTTTAGGGAAGTAGGGATACTAACTACTGCTTCCCAATATATTTATTCTGTAATGAAATTTGTCATTAAAAATATATTTCTTTTTCAAACCAACAGCAGCCACAAAAAGCTTAACAACCAATGAAATTCAGTTTAAGAGAAGCCTAAAGGATTTATTGGTAGCCAACTCCTTCTACTCCATTGATCAATTTCTCAATAGAACCAACTGATTTGTGTGTGGTGCAATCTAACTTTTGCACCATTTCAGTGCAGTAATGTGTTCATTGTAAATAAGTATTGTAGTAGTTCTATTATATGTTTATTGCCTTATAAATAATTTATTTTAAATTCAGTGCATTAATGAAATTCAGTGCATTAATGCGATCTTAGTAAATGAGTGTTTGTAAAATGATTCTTTCATATAGTGTTCAATAAAAAAAGACGATCATTCCACTTGGGACCTGTGGAAGGTACATTAGCTTACTTGTTTCAGTTGTAAATATTTGTCATGTATTATTGTTTTTCTGACATGTTCTGCATCCTGGAGGACCTTCTCACTACGGATGAATTGGAATGAAAGTAAATCTAATCTAATTTTTTCCTCTGTTTCCCATGTTTTCTTCACAGCTATGTTCCTTCTATCTGTGTTTTTCATTCCAACTTCTTGATTGCCCTTTTTACAGATGTCCATCCCTCTTCAACTGGACTGCCTACTGAGTTATTCATTATCACAGTATCTATAGCTTCAGAGAACTTCAAGCATATCTCTTCATTCCTTAGCACTTACATATCGGACTTTGTTGTGCTTTGATTTTTCCTGACTAGTGTGTTAAACTTCACTCTATTCTTCATCACTACTAAATTGTGATAGGAGTCTGTATCTGCCCCTGGGTACCCCTTACAATCCAATATCTGAATTTGGAATCTTTGCCTGACCATTATGTAATGTAACTAGAATCTTCTCGATCTCCAGTATAGCAAGTTCATTATGTTTTATAAATTGCAGACACACTCATCTTCTCCTTTCTGCACATCTACTTTTGCAATGTACATGTGTTATTTATGTTACAACATTTGCCATTCTTAATGTATTGTGCAAATCATGTGCAATCAGGTGTTCTTTAAAACTCCTTGCTTTCAATCAAGTTGCATACTTCACTGGAAGTAGACATCTCCATGAGAAGTCATGCAATTCTGCTTCTTCGAGAACATAGATTTTACTAAGCACAAATTATGTATAAATAAATCACAGAAAATAATACGAGGGCTATCCACAAAGTACATTACGTTTTGGAATTAAAAATAAATAAAGTGTTGGAATTTTTTTTTATTATATACAGATGAAAGCTACCCTTAAATACTATTTTTCTACATAGTTGCCATTTAAATTAAGGCACTTATCATAGCGATGGACGAGCTTGGAAATTCCTTCGTCGTAAAATTCGGCCGCCTGCGCCTTCGACCACGTGGTTACTTCTTCTTGAAACTGTGCGTCGTCATCAAAATGCTGCATAGCCAACCACTTCTTCATTGCTGGGAATAAGTGGAAGTCACTCGGTGCCAGGTCAGGACTGTACGGCGGATGAGGAAACAACTCCCACTTAAAAGATTCGAGAACTTCACGAGTGGCATTTGCTGTGTGGGTCCGGGCGTTGTCATGAATCAGCAAGATCTTTGAGCCCAACTTTCCCCTGCACTTGTTTTGTATTGCTCTTCTGAGGTTGTGCAGAGTTTGGCAATACCTTTGAGAGTTTATTGTAGTGCCTCTTTCCAGGAAATCCACAAAAATCACACCTTTTCTGTCCCAAAAGACAGTCGCCATCACCTTCCTTGCCAACATTGTCTGCATACATTTCTTGGGTTTTTGGGGGGAATTTGTGTGCCCCCACTGCATTGACTGCAATTTTGTCTCGCAGTTCACATGCTTAACCCATGTTTCGTCACCAGTAACGATGCGATCGAGTAATGAGTCGCCATCTTTCTCGTAAGCGTCCAAAAACGTTAACGCTGCAGCCATTTGCTGATTTTTGTGAATCTCTGTCAAGATTTTTGGTATCCATCTTGCACAAAACTTGTGGTAACCAAGCTTTTTGGCAATGATTTTATGCAACAAACTTCGTGAAATTTGTGGAAAACTCATAGAGAGTTCCGGCATCGACTTTTTCGACAAGTTCGGCAGTCATTATGCTGGGTCTTCCACTTTGCTCTTCGTCGTGAACGTTAGTTCAGCCATTTTAAAATTTTATGACCATTGACGCACTCCACCTTCAGTGATTATGTTGTCCCCATACACTTCACAAAGCTGCCAATAGATTTCTATCGGTGTACAGTTTTTTGCAGTCAGAAACCTTATTACAGCACGCACTTCACACTTCGCGGCATTTTCAATTAACGCTGACATTTCAAACTGTCACAGTAACTCAATGGAGTACAGCACGAACCTCTCACTAGCACAGCAGGATGCCGACTGAGCGGCGGAATGTTATGACACCAAGATGGCCGCGCTAGCTCCACCCCTAACGGACACAAACGAAAACGTAATGTACTTTGTGGATAGCCCTCGTAGTTCCTGACTTCTGGAAATAAACAAAATGGCAAACTTCTGTAAGTGGATGTTCTTAGCCAATACTGTACTTTGAAATTTTGTTAAAAACTCACACATTAGTGCAAGAGAACGCTGTTTGTAGGTTCAACCAGAAGGCGCTTGAATATGATCCACCCACATGTCATCAGTTTGTTCACTGAAAACACAACTTTCAGTTGAACTTTGAGTGAAGACAGTACCATATTGAGCAGACAGGTAAGTGTGCTAGCCAAACCTCTATGGTAGGTAGAAATAATGTCGTGTGACTAGGGCCTCCCGCCTGGTAGACTGTTTGCCGGGTGCAAGTCTTTTGATTTGACGCCACTTCAGTGATTTGTGCGTCGATGAGGATGAAATGATGATGATGATTAGGACAACACAACACCCAGTCCCTCAGCAGAGAAAATCTCCAACCCAGCCGGGAATCGCACCCGGGCCCTGAGGGTTGACATTCCGTCATGCTGACCATTCAGCTACCAGTGGCGGACATATGGTAGGTAACAATAAAGTTCACATAGCAGTCCAGGAAAAAACCATGTAGGGCTGGGTCATCATCTACAGGTACACCACAGTGGCTCTGTAAACATTGGCTGGTTGTGACAAGTGAGGTTGTGGTGATTTACAACGTATTTAGAGGTGGCCGTATGACATGGCATTGGCAGATGTATCTTTCCATGGCATACCGTATTTACTCGAATCTAAGCCGCACTTTTTTTCCGGTTTTTGTAATCCAAAAAACCGCCTGCGGCTTAGAATCGAGTGCAAAGCAAGCGGAAGTTCTTAAAAATGTCGGTGGGTGCCGCCACAACTTAGTTCTGCTGTCGAATATATGTAGCGCTACACAGGCATGCTTTGTAGGCACAAAGATAAATACTGGCGCCAAAACCTCTGCGTCAGTAAATAAATTAAAAAAAAAAGGTGGAAGACAAGCTTTTTTTCTTCGCGCCGAGTTTCGACCACTGCATTTTCATACATTAGCCAACGAAGTAAATACTAATTCCGTATTGTTCATCTTCGAATGTAGCAGCATTTCAATGTACTACGAAAACCCGACTGGCAAGAATGTTTAGGATGTTTGTCAATATGGCCAACTCTACGTTCTGAATTTTTTCCTATCTGTGAGAAGAGATGGTTGCTAATACGAACTTTTATAAATTGTGAATCAT
Source organism: Schistocerca serialis cubense (assembly GCF_023864345.2). Lineage (NCBI taxonomy): Eukaryota > Metazoa > Arthropoda > Insecta > Orthoptera > Acrididae > Schistocerca > Schistocerca serialis. The sequence continues at coordinate 1,173,826,159 of NC_064638.1, forward strand.
ATGCAGTATTCTCGTCACCATAAGAATAATACGAATATAAACATTTTGCCATGTATTGTTTCGTGTTTGCTACTATCTCATTTAAATCCTGTCTGCGTAATAAACCACAAAACTAGAGTGAGACAACAGCAAACGCGGAAGAATGTACATATCATGTCATGTTTATATTCGTATTATTCTTATGCTAAACAGTGATACAGTCAGAAATGAAGCGAGGCAATTGGCTAGATTTTTAAATCTCCTCTAATTTCTGTGCAGAATGCAATGTACTAAAGAGGCGCCTGCAAAGATTTTCAAACGGAGAAAAATTTTCGCTAAACTCTCGTTCAGAACATCATCTATCATACGCAGTCTATTATTTGGTTCTTGTTAATCATTATCAAAGAAAGCAGCAGTGTGAGTAACAACAAGTAGCAGTCTCTTGTCATTGTTTCACTAATGAGACGATTCCTCTCTCTCTCTCTTTCTTTTTTTTATTTGTAAGCGAGCGCTCAAAAGCAAGCCATGCCGCGATCGGTTACAGGCCGTAAATACGCAGTATCAGAGTACGACAAACAATGCATGACATAGTACAGTAATGCATTTTCAGCGTAGAGTGACGTAAACACCTATAACAAAGAAAACTGCGCTTATCAGATCAAAGAAAAAATAAGCAATCAATTCAAACCAGACGAAGCACGTGAAAAAGGAAGGGTACCCCTATAAATACTGACGGAGCGCCTGACGCATGGCAATGGCTACTTGGTAAAGCTTAACTGCTAAGCTTACGACTCGAACCAAACTACTGTAGCTGTATCGCCATTCATTCGACCTAAATTGTCTCATATTACAGTGGACCAACTTTGTTTCGATTTGGAGATGCTGCCTAAAACTTTTCCCTCCCCTTGAATTTCGAGTCCCAAATTTCAGGTGCGGCTTAGATTCGGGAAATTTTTTTTCCCTTGATTTCGAGTCTCATTTTTCAGATGCGGCTTAGATTCGAGTGCGGCTTAGACTCGAGTAAATACGGTACGTAGCAATCCTGCCAGACATGAGCATAATAATTTCGACTGATCCATCCGTACTTCCAGTAGGATTACAAGGAGGAGGATTTTATTATTGAGATACGTGGCATGGTGAGAGTTGCTGCCTGTTCTATCCATTTCATATGAATAATGGGAATAGAGACTCCACAGCTGAAGCAATGGCCATTAAAGTAAATAAGTGTTGCAGCTGGTGCAGTTGAAAACATAAGGACTATGATAGAGGAACCAGAATTAGGGCTGTAATTGCCACTATGGACACAGCAAAGCCTGGTAATGTTCTTTAAATAGTAATGAAAGAACAGAACACGAGAATACATTGGATAAGATATGAAGTGAAGAATACAGGGCACTAACAAATGAAGTAAACAGATTTACATTGAAACCAAATCAGAATATATGACAGAGAGAGAGAAATTTTGTAGATCTTGTCATACAAACAAAAGTAATGCTGCATACAGGGAGATGAATGGAAATTTTGGCAAAATAGAAAGGTTTGTGTGTGAAGCAAAAGCCTCAGTTACGTGCAGGCAAAAGGGAACATGGTAGGAGTATATGTAGAAGAACTGTTCTACAGCATGGTGGCAGAGTATGAGGTTGATATGGAAAAAATAGGTAATCCAGTAATATGGGCAGAGATTGAGCACTGAATGTTCTGAACTAAAACAAGACAGCAGGAACCGACAACACTTAGATTGGGATTAAAGAAATTGGTCTCAGATGTGAGAATTACAAGATGGTTTTATTTGGTGTCCAGAATCGGTAACATCAAATTTTCATCAGAAACATTATCTTCAGGCTACAGATGAATTGCACTGGAGATAATGTGAAAACTGTCAGTAAGTCAGTACGAGTCTCATATTTGTAAAGTACTGACTAGAACAATACATCCTTGACGAACCATATGACATTCCCAGACCATTATCCCTACCCCAAGGATATTATCTCTGCAGTTGCTCCCACTGTAAAGTCTGCCCTATGCTCCCAAGCATTACCACCTACACCAGGTCCACCACTGGTAAGTCGTACTATATCAAAGGTAGATCATAATGCAAAACCACATATGTTGTTTACCAACTAAAATGTGTCCACTGCACATTCCTACATATACAGGGAGGAGAAAAACTGCGTCATGAAATTTTAACCCTAGATAGCTGATGCCAGTAGGAACCAAAATTACTAATGTTGGGTATGTCAACAATGCACCATTTTTAAACTACGGAAACTTGACCCCACGCGCTCCGGTTGGCCGTGGGATTCCCTGTTGCTGTTCATCGGTTGACAGACAGTGCTATGGTTGTCAGTTCACACATATAAACGTCCCTCACCCTGTCACTGCACCAACATGATATGCATGCGTGTCGAATAGGTCTTCTGTTTGTCTCCACCTCACATCGGAGGCATCCACACATAAGCTTCGCTTCAGAGCACACACACATCACCTGCAATTTAGTCATACAGTAAGCATTGTGTCACAGTATTCATTTGATGAACAACAAGATATGGTTTTTGTTTATGGACTAGCTGACAGTAATGCGCATGTAGCTCGACGGTTGTATGAGGAACGGTACTTACCAAGACGCCACCCACACCAGTAAACATTTACAGCAATTCACCGACAACTTGGTGAAACAGGCTCGTTAGTGCGATATCATGGTGATGCTGGGAGACCTTGAACACGACAGGATGCTGCATTTGAAGAGACTGTTCTCAAGTGCTTCGAGGAAGCACCTACGACAAGTACTCGAGCGGTTGGACACGACATCTGGGTCACTCATCAATTAGTCTATGAGGTTTTGAGCGATGACAGCCAGCATCCATTTAGTTTTCACCCTGTCCAAGACCTAAATCCTGTGGCGGACTATGAGCGCAGCCTAGGGTTTTGCTGGTGGTTTCTGCAACATGTTTCATGAGATCCCGACTTCCCTGCCATTGTGTTGTTTACCAATGAGTGCACCTTCCATGGGGATGGCCTTTTACAACAATCACGACAATCGTTATTGGGCAAGGAGAAATCCTTGCATCACATATGTGCATGAACACCAGAAATGATTTTCGCTTAACATTTGGGTAGGCATTGTGGGTGACCATCTGATTGGGTCAGGCTGTCTACCTCCTCAACTTACTGGGGCAAATTACCTTCACTTTTTGCAGCTATGTATATGGTTCCAGCATGATGGGGCACCCGCACATAACAGTCATGCTGTGCACAGGTATTTAAATGAACTTTTCGACGGCCGGGTAATTGGCAGACGTGCTCGTAGGACATGTCCCCCACGATCAGCAGACCTCATGCCACCAGACTTTTTCCTATGGGGATTCTTCAAGGTTCTAGTTCACCCACCCAGACATGAACCACCTAAAAAGGAAGAGGAAGTAATGGATCACATTCAACATGCCACCAATTGCTCCCAGAGTGGAAGGCTGGCACGCTACCACCAAGTGTGCGGACCGCTTTGGATACATCACAATCTCCAGCAAGCAAAGCATTCGAGCTCATGCATTGGCCAGAGCATCCGGCAGCAGGGAAATCCTGCGGACAATCTAAACGTGTGGCGCCAAGTTTCCGTAGTTTAAAAATGGTGTGTTCTCGACCTTCCCAACATTAGTAATTTTGGTTCCTACTGGTATCAGCTACCCAGGGTTAAGATTTTCTCCACCCTGTATATGAATGGTCCCCCATTAAACGAGCTGAGTGAATATAGAAGAACTGCTTGCCATGCAGACGCCCAGTACCCGGTGGGGTGTATTTTTCCTTCTTTTCTTGCTGTTGTTTATTTTGTAAGATTTGTGGTGGGTCTTGCACCAGTACTAGCGAGAAGTTGCATTCCTGGCCGATATAACAGGGCAGTATTTTGCCAACCTCAATACGCCTCCAGATGAAAGTAGTATTACCCTTATATTCTCTTCTCAGAGTAGTTTTTTGGTGGTCTGGATTCTTCCGTGTCACCTCCCAGTCGCTCCAACTACGGTGAAGATTCCCGGAATGCTTCCACAAGTTCTCTCTACCGCACTACTAAATAAATAGCCACACATCCCACAAACAAGGGTATATTTTGCCCACATTTTCACTATTACTTTTAACAACACAACTTATAATTGCTACACTAATACCACTCTCTTGGGTACATTCAAAACATCTGTACATGCATACTGTAGGATTTGAGAGGGAAAAAACACAGCTAAACAACTATCACTCTTCAATTGTTCATTACACCCTTGTTGCGTCATTTACTCCATGGCTCTCGGATTCAGTACTTGCTGCACCACAGCACAAATGATTCCTGAATGACCAATGGTTATAATTCCATTTTTACTGGTCCCCTTCTCGCCGGCTCCACCACTGCTCCACCACATTCACCGCATACAAGAAAGGAAACCACAGTTTCCCCTTCCCACTACATTTATGCTTGTTCAACTTACTCATGAGCATCTCTTGTCGACAGCTTTCCAATGGTGTGTTGGGATGTTTACAAATATCCCGAAACACTACATATCCCGCCACTCAGGCAAGAGATCTTGCGCTTAAGTTTCTAGTTACATATACATTTTTATTAACAATTCTATTATTATTATCATCCTACTCTTACATAATCTCTAAACATGAAGTGTCCAATATCGTTGTAAGAAATGATCCACGGGCAAATAAAGAATGTGGAAGTTTTTTCTGGGGGGGGGGGGGGGGGGGGGACAGAAACTGTAGGCAAACACTTGCCACCAGGCCTAACAATAGACATTAGTGGCTCACTCAAACAACATTAACTCCTGTTTGCTTTATCAGGGAGAAGTTCGCAGTAAAAAAAAAGTAGATTGTTAAACTATAGAATGGAGGTTACTACAAGCAATTCAGAAAATGGTGGTAGTGTAACCAAGTGCTCTGATGGCAGGAAGTCCAAGGCAAGAGTGAAGGCATCCAAGAAATTAATCAAGAAGAAGAAAATGCCAGCTATTGTCTGTGAACAAGGACTGCTACACATACCAATGAACCCAAAAGCCTTAGGACAAAAAGAATGCAAAGCAGCTGATCTCAGTTTTGATGGTATCATGACTTTTCATCATTACGTAAATAGTTTAAGCAAAAACCAAGATAAGCTATTACTAAAACACGTGGTAATCACATTGTCAAAACAATGGAACAGAAGAAAAGCTTCAGAAACAAACTCAAAGAGCAATTTAATTGAAAGAGCTTGGAAAAGGGTCATATTGCTTAGGCATCAGGATCACAACAGACCACAAAAGATGACTACTATGAAACAAAAGATGACTATTATGAATGAATCAGTCTCATTACACAGACTGAAGCAAACAGGATGAAAACTATTTCAGTAAAGTATTGTATAAGGAAATACCAAACAGTGGGAACACCAAGTAGAAATATCAACAATGTAGGAAAAGACAGATTGCTACTTCCTGTAAAGAAGATGTTAAGTTGCAGATACTTACATAAAACTTTCGGTCACAGCCTTCATCAGGAAAAAACTGTTGGGTGGAGGGTGTGGGAGACAATCTGTTACTGTAGGTTGAGACCAGGATAATTATGGGAGAGGAGAATTTGTTGTAAGGATGACTCCCACTTGCACAGTTCACAAAAGCTGGTTGTGGAAAGGAGGACCCAGGACATAGTGAAGGTCATTGAAATCAATTGTTTTATGTTCAGCTGCATGTTATGCAACAGACAGTCTACATTGCTCTTGGCCACAGTTTGGCAGTGGCCATCCACCCTTGTGGACACCTGGTTGGTAGTCATACCAATATAAGAAGCTGTGCAATGACCGCAGCAGAGCTGGTAAATGATGTGGCTGCTTTCACAGGTGGCCGTGTCCCTGATGAGGTAGGATAAACCTGTGACAGGACTGGAATAGGAAGTGCTGTGTGGTTGGACTCGGCAAGCTTTGCACCTGGGTCTTCCACATGGATATGATCCTTGTGGCAAGGAGTTGGGATTGGGAGTGGCATAGGGATGGACTAGGATGTTGTGGAGGTTGGGTGTGTGACAGAACACAACTTCAGGAGGGGTGGGAGGGATCTCAGGAAGGATGTGTCTCATTTCAGGACATCATGATAGGTAATCAAAGCCCTGGTGAAGGATGTGGTTCAGTTGTTCCAGTCTGGGGTGGTACTGGGTGACAAAGGCGGCATTCCTTTGTGGTTGGTTCTTGGGGTGGTGGTGGGATGATTGGGGGTATAAGGGGAAATGGCACAGGAGATGTGTCTGCAGACTACGTCTCGTGGATAGTGTCCGTCTGTGAAGGCCTTGGTGTGACCCTCAGCATACTGAGGAAGAGAGTTCTTCTCATTGCAGATATGCTGTCCCCGGGTGGTCAGGCTGTACAGGAGGGATTTTTTTGGTGTGAAAGAGATGACAGCTGTCAAACTGCAGGTGCTGTTGGTGGCATGTGGGTTTAAAGTGGACAGAAGTGTGGATGGAGCCATCAGAGAGCAAGAGGTCACCGCCTAGGAAGGTAAGTGTCTTGTGATTAGGTCCCCCCCCCCCCCCCCCCTCGGGTAGACCATTCGCTGGGTGCAAGTCTTTCGATTTGACACCACTTTCATGTCGATGAGGATGAAATAATAATGATTAGGACAACACAACACCCAGTCCCTGAGCAGAGAACATCTCCGACCACCCCAGGAATCGAACCCGGGCCCTTAGGATTGACATTCTATCACGTTGACCACTCAGCTAACAGAGGCAGTGGATGGGAGAGATGTTGAGGTTGTGAAGGAATGAAGGTAAGAGTCTCTTGGCCCTGAGTCCAGGTCATGAAGATATCATCAATGAATCTTAACCACACTAGAGGTTTGGCATCTTGGAAGGGTAGGAAGGTCCCTAGATGGCCCATTAACAGGTAGGCATAGGAGGGTACCACGCTGTTGGCCACAACTGTGTGGAGATATTTTCGTATACCTCCTCTTCAAAGTAGAACTAGTTTTGGGTTAGGATAAAGTTGGTAAGGTGTATGAGGAATGAGGTAATGGGTTTGGAGTCTGAAGGACGTTGGGAAAGGTGGTGGTCAGTAGTGATAAGACCATGGGCATGAGGGATGTTGCCATATAGGGAGGTGGCATCAATAGTGATGAGTAGGGATCCAGGAGGTAAAGGGGCGTAGATGGTGGAGAGTCAGTGAAGAAAGTGGTTGGTGTCTCCAATGTGGGAGTATAGATTAGGGTAATTGGTTAGAGGTGTCGGTCAGTGACAGCCAAAATTCTTTCAGCGGGGGCACAATAACCAGTCATAGTGGGATTTCCAGGATTGTGGTGTTTACGATTTTGTGTGGTATAATAGGGACTGACACTCATATGATTTGTGAAATGTTCAGTTTCAAATTTCTGTACATTTAATTCAAGTTGAATTACCTCGAAGGAAACGGTCTATTGACACACAGTCAACATGGGTTTAGAAAACATCATTCCTGTGAAACACAACTAGCTCTTTATTCACATGAAGTGCTGAGTGCTATTGACAAGGGATTTCAGACCGATTCCGTATTCCTGGATTTCCGGAAGGCTTTTCACACTGTACCACACAAGCGGCTCGTAGTAAAATTGCATGCATATGGAATATCGTCTCAGTTATGTGACTGGATTTACGATTTCCTGTCAGAGAGGTCACAGTTGGTAGTAATTGACGGAAAGTCATCGAGTAAAACAGTAGTGATTTCAGGTGTTCCCCAAGGTAGTGTTATAGGCCCGTTGCCGTTCCTTATCTATATAAACGATTTTGGAGACAATCTGAGCAACCGTCTCCGGTTGTTTGCAGATGACGCTGTCATTTATCGACTAATAAAGTCATCAGAAGATCAAAACAAACTGCAAAACAATTTAGAAAAAATATCTGAATGGTGCAAAAAGTGGCAGTTGACCCTAAATAACGAAAAGTGTGAGGTCGTCCACATGAGTACTGAAAGGAACTCGTTAAACTTCGGTTACAAGATAAATCAGTCTAATCTAAAAGCCGTAAATTCAACTAAATGTCTAGGTATTACAATTATGAACAACTTAAATTGGAAAGAACATATTGAAAATGTTGTGGGGAAGGCTAACCAAAGGCTGTGTTTTATTGGTAGGACACTTAGAAAATGTAGCAGACCTACTAAGGAGACTGCCTACACTAAGCTTGTCTGTCCTCTTTTAGAATACTGCTGCACGGTGTGGGATCCTTACCAGGTAGGACTGACAGAGTACATAAAAAAAGTTTAAAGAAGGGCAGCATGTTTTGTATTATCGTAAAATATGGGGGAGAGTGTCACAGAAATGATACAGGATTTGGGCTGGAAATCATTAAAAGAAAGGCGTTTTTCGTTGCGACAGAATATTCTCACGAAATTACAATCACCAACTTTCTCCTCCGAATGCGAAAATATTTTGTTGACACTGACCTACATACGGCGGAATGATCACCACGATAAAATAAGGGAAATCAGAGTTTGTACGGAAAGATAGAGGTGTTCATTCTTTCCGCTCGCTATACAAGATTGGAATAATAGAGAATTGTGAAGGTGGTTTGATGAACCCTCTGCCAAGCACTTAAATATGATTTGCAGAGTATCCATGTAGATGTAGATGTCGCATATCTTAGTGCCATTTTGAGATCTTATCAACATCAGCCTAACATTGGTGCAAAGAACTTCTTGTCCTACATTAAAGCAGTCTGGATGATATCTTGTGCTGAAAAGCAACTAGCTGTTACCAGTAAATGTTCTGCAGTGAACCCTTGCATATTTTTCATAGTTTATGGACAATGTATGTATTAAATACACATAAAAATGCATAGACCTGACCATTATTTAATACGGTTTTTGTGACTTTACCTTGTGAATTCTTAAAATATGGCAAAGTGTGTTAAATGTGACTTCTAACATAGACAACAGGTTGTACTACAGATCATACTGTTACCACAATCTTTATTTCACACTTAAAGTCATTGGCTTCCCCAACACAACCATACTGACATCCCAATGTAACCTAGACCTCAGGCTCTGCTACAAATCAGTCTGTCACCACAACCATGATTTTGTTGGAAGATGGGAGATACTATTTCACTCTACCCATCACTGGACCAAATAGCAGTTATATGCTACATTTATTATGGAAACAAACAGGAAACTTTCCTAACACCAGTTTCTCACAGAGAGGCTGTAGCAGTTAATAGGAAATGTCAGAGTGTAGTGTGTTTTAACTATAAATGTATGTAACAAATCAATGTGTTCCAGAATTATGGAATCTATTTTGTACTCAGTCGGGAGGGCAGTCCTGAAATGGGCGGATTTTCTTTTTTTTTTTTTTTTCAGAATTCGGTAAAGAATATACAAACAAGTCATGTAAAACCCCCTTCCATACAGACAGCTCGAAATACCAGGAGCCAGAGAAATCTGTTTCACTATAACTCCAAAACAATGAAGGTCAAATATGAGAATTTACAGTAGCAAAAATCACCAGACACTGGCAAGCGCACTGAGGCTTCTGGCTCAAGTTTCAGAATGTGGCTTCCTGAAAACTCCTTAAAAATAAGTTGCAAAACAGAGTTCTAGTTTCAAAATACCATCATCACTTTACTCATTTTAACAGGCAATACAAACAGAAGGTAACGACACATTTAAAACAAATTACAAGGTAAAGATACGAAAAGTTGAACACCATTTGACATAGTCACAAGAGATTATTTACTATTCCCTAGACAGCTTTCCAAAAATACTTTGACACATATCTTTAATTTCGTCGTTGTCCGTATATTCTGCTGCTAAAATAGCGTTACCAACGGCAACAGTTTCCTTCACAGTGGATGCTTTGACCCATATTCTTCCATTCATTCCAACAGCTATCTCGTGTGGTATACTGGTCCCTAGGATACGCAGCAATGGACAGTTTTTGCGGAGTATTTTCCGTATAAGATTTAAACTACAGCTGAATACGAATCCACCTTCTGGTACAGGGCCAAGCTTGCCCTTCTTTCCATGGGAATCAACACAAACCAGTTCTGGTTCCATATCCTTACTTGGCAATATCAATTTGGCAAATACGATGTCTCCAACTTTAACATTTGGTCGGTTCTTCTTCGTCGCCCCCTCGAAGGCAAGATAGGACAGAGAAGCTTGTTCGCTGGCACCGATGTCAACTTTGAATATGTCACCAGACTTATTAGTTATTGTTCCGACAACTGTTTCTCCCTTGGCTGGTATGTAGCGTTTCTGATGATAACCATCGACAAAATATGTGTTGGCACCTTTTTGCCTGATTATTCCACACCGTGACACAATCACTTTATCAGTTTCTAACCTAAGCCCTGGTCCTATTACAGATTGAGTTTTACCCGGCGGAGATGGGAGACCTGCAAAATTGTCACCTGGAATAACAACGTCACCCACTGAAACATCCATGGTCCATGTAAGCTATAGTCTCGACTAAACCACGCTGTCATATACACAACAGGGAATTGAAATGTGCTTTAACTTGCTGCGAGCGTTAAAACTATTTAATCTGAAGGTTTCATGGAATAGTATATGTTGCACAGATAATATAATTGTTGCCTGTCTACCTACTTCTAAACATTAACTGCTAACTGCTTTCACCAAACATCGCAGTTCGCACCACAAAACGCTAGTTCCAAAGTTCGTAAACAAAAACTTAATCAAAACAAAAGACTGTCGCATACAGTGTGCTACCAACCTCCACTCTCACATTGTGCTAGGAAATGTGGTGGACTTTTAATCTAGGAGGAAAACAAAACAGTTCTGTATTAAAACATCTAATAGATCATTAGCGAGAATCTAAAGATTTTCTAGAAGTCCCTGAAAATCGCTCGCCGTCTCTATTATTTTCCGTAGACTATGATGATACATTTTTACCTGAACCATTAATTTACTGAGAAAGACACTCAAAGAATAATTTCCATCTCGTTAAAGTGCAAGAAACAATAAAGAGCAGAAACTTAGTTTTCAACTTACTATACACAATATCCCTGGTTAAATTGTAAACATTCAAAACCCAAGTGTTTTAAAAAAATACATAATATCCTTGAATTGCCTTTGTTATGACAGAGTGGGACTCGAATTTGACTGGTAGGGTTGTGGTGCCTGGCTCCTGGTCGTAGAACATGACACTTGGGAGGAGGGTAAATTTCACGAATGTGATAGCCTTGATTTATTTATCTGTCACGCGTTGTATAGTGAAACTTTAAACCTACTGTGTAAAATAATATGTCGGTGCGCAGATGCTGAGACGTAAATATTTTGACAAATACCCTTGAATAAAGGTTTGGTGAGTGTGCGTTTGCGTTCTTCTTGTGTATTTTATCGTTACATCATAACTACGTACAAAAAGTTTTTAATTATCAGTCTGTATGTGTACTATCTCACAACAGTGTGGTCCCTAGTATCATGTTAACTGTAGATATAATCTAGCGGGGAAGACCAAATCTCGTGACAGATTAGTGAAATGGCGTATAAAACAGTAATTAGTATGTTGTACGCTATAATTGACACATAAATGGAACGAAATATAAGAGCGGTATGAAATCGCTGATAAATTTCACTTCAGTGTCCCATTTGACATATGACAACCTATTTGAGATATTTGTTGGACCAATCTTATCTCTATGCGAGCTCCGAATGTGCACAAGCTTTAGAAATATGTTAATTACCTCTGACAACACTATCGTTCTTATCCAAAACCATGTATTCAAAAGTCTTGCTGGTTGTTATTCAGTAAGCTGTAGTTGTGTAAGTAGTTTCATTAATCTCTGAATTACTTTAGAGAATACCAAGAAGAGTGAAGTGGATTAGTAATTTTCACCTTTATGGCTATTAACACGCTTGAATAAAGGTATCACTTTTGATATTTTTAATCTATTGGGAAACACACCCTCAGTGAATGATAAATTAACGTGAGCCAAGGGCTCTGCAATTTGTGAAGTAGAACGGATTATAAGTGACACTGGAACATCATCTACACCAGCTGACATTTTGCATTTGAGGCTTTTAAACACCTCTACTACTTAATGTTCATTGCTAGGAGCTAACCTAATGCTATATGCTAGTGCACAAAATGTAAGTTTATCTTGATTGATGAGATTTAAGCAAAGTTTTTAGGAAGCATTTATAAAGTAATCATTTATGTAATTTGGTAGGTATTTCTTGCCAGTATTGATCTCATCAGCCTGCTTAATTATTTACAATATCCCACAGAAATTTTGATTTTTTGCCCAGCTTCTTATTATGTTACCATTTCTGAGCAGCTTTGCCCTTGCAATTACCTGTTCATATATTTTCCTATAGGTCTTTTTGTATTGTTGTTGTGGTTGTTGAAGTCATATTGAACAGATCAGAATAACATCAGATGTACTAAAAAGAAATATATTTAAACATTCTTAAATTCCAAGTTCGGTTGTTTGATCTACTATTGAACAAAAATTACTTTTTTTTGGATGTTTAGAAGTTTTTGTACAGAATGAAAACAGTGCTTTCTGAGGAATGCCTTTTTTCCCTTAAAAACCGACTGGAGCAATATTTATTTCTTCTGCTGTGGTATTTAATGTGATGCTGCAGTAGATACTTTTCTGGTAGGGTGATAATCTAGACACTGTGTGGTGGAAAAAAGAAAAATCTCAAATTAATTCTCCCCCCCCCCTCCCCACTTTCCACTCCACATTTGCAATTTGTGTGGAATTACCGTGAAAGTCTTGACATAGTTTTCTTTTGTTAACTGAAAACATGTTATGTTCTGTGCAGATAGTAAGAACATTGCAACAAGTAGATTTTGTAGTGTTCAGCACATAGAGATATGTGTTTGTGAACTAATACTACAGTTACCATGTAGTTGGAACTGTATATAGATACTCACTGGGAAATCTTGAACTGTTCAAGACTTTTGGATTCCTTATTCTGACAGCAGCAAGCAGTTAAGTCTGTGGTGGTTTCATTGCAGATTTTCTAAAGGATTCTTATAAGAAAAAAAATGATCTGGTAACCTTATTTAGATACCGTAATTCGATCCCAGTAATTAACATTGCAAGACTGGTGGGTGAAGACAATAGGAGTCTAATTGATTTTTTTTTTTTTTTTTTTTAAATCTCAAAGCAAGAAAATAACTGTATATCTAGTAACGAGTGCTCTGTCTGGTATGACAGTTAGAACAAACTAGATAGTGCCTTACTGTACTGATTCTCCTTCTTAAGAACGCTTAAGATGATCTGGAATGGAAAAAATAGATGTCCTGCAGTCGTTTCACTGTACAAAAACTGCTAAAAATTGTTAAGGAAAGGTAATAAAAGATAGAGGACATGCAGGTAATGTCAGGAATCTGTGATTCTGACAACAGATTTATGGCAATATTGAATATAGTGAAATGAGACAGGATGACCAGACTCAGAACAGGATAACATCACTATTAAGAAAGTGCTGTAAATGATCATCACAGATAGCAGATATGTTTGATAATAGTTTCTTAAATGGGCTAGCAAATATATAGACAAACAGTTACAGAGAAAAGTCAAGAGTGTATGTTGGAAAAGCAGCTCTCTTAAAATCCAATCAAATGAATGTATCACCAATTTCTGCTTCTAAAATTAAAAAAATTATATACTGTTTGAAAAATAAAAACGCATCTGCATTTGATTGTGTTACCAATAGAGTACTAAAGATTTTCCCTCATATAAAACATCCTGTCTTATCTGAAACATGTAATGCATCACCAACTCAATGCATTTTTTTTCCAGGGATACTGAAGTATCCTGTTGTTAAATCTCTCAGTATTGCAACCAAATCTTTTGATCACTAATTCAGTGATATAAAATGTCTCACAGACAGCAAAGTAAAATTTGATAATACACTGAAAAAGGTTCTCCTTGACAACTCCTTCTATTCTATAAAAGAATTTGTTATAATAATGTGTAAAAGGTGGTGGGTAGGAATTAGAAACTCCTTTATGTGTATCATTATTTTTTTTAAAAAAGGAACTACTTTTAAATGATCAGCATGTAGGCATTTGTGATGCAAATATAAAATGATTCATTCCATGTCATTATGATTTATTGTTCAAATGATCCATGGAACAGGAAACTAACTAGTATCATCAACAAGTTGAACAGAATTGTTGGGGTTCATATGTTAAACAAAGTCATCCATAAAAATAGTCTTTTCATGCTACCTCCGAAATTTGTGTCACAGTGAATAACTCCAGGCACATTGTATCTTATCTTCCACATATTTATGTGGATGAAGCTCCATTTATTGGTGTCCTTAATAAAGGTGTCCTGTTATCATGTTGGTAATGAGCACAGCTATCACAAATGTGAACTGTGTATGCAAATTGAGAAAAATGCAGTCATTTGGCAGGCTTTGTCACTGTGCCAGCATAAACCATAATAAAAAAACTTTGGTTTCACATTTCAAATAAAACTACATACGATGTGTCAGCATCTCTGGAAATCTACAGGCTATTGACCAGACATCGACAGATGGCTGTAGGAGCTGTGAACTGTGAGTTGCAGGACAGTCTTCTCCTTTTCTGTTCCTATCCTCATTGAGAATAAGAACTTGCAAAATTACCAGCACTCTAAAGAAGTTAAGAAGAAAAAGAAGAAATCCCAGTAGAAGGCTATGCTGGTGACACCAGAGGTGCCAGGTGTCCCCACAGGCTTAGTTTGCTGAAGCTGTTCTATCCCCTCTGGTTGCAGATGGTAACCTGTGCTCTTGGCCCCTATACATATAACTAGGATGAACTTTACCCGACAACTCAATGAAACTGCAGTGAATATTACGGTTACATGCCAAAACTGCGGCAACAAATGTCATCCTGTTCTGCAGTCTGTGTTTGCTCTCCAAGAAACAAATTTCACTGACGACCCATTTCCAACTCTTCCAGGTTACTGCACCATCTGTTGGAACTGAACTAGCATCAGGAGCGGTCAGTATATTAGTTCGCACAGAGGTCATCACTGAGTGGATTCCCCTCCATACAACGTTGGAAGCAATAGCAGTGAGAGTCCATCAGTCACCATTTGCAGCACCTATTTACCTGCAGACAGGGAAATTAAGTACCTCAATCTGACAACTGCTTTTTCTCCCTCTGTTTGCTACTTGGGTATTTAAACATACAAATGCCTCCCTGTGGGGAAGTACCATGTCATCTTGTAGGGCTGTCTGGTTGACAACTTGTTCCGATACTCATCTGTCTCTTCTCAAAGACAGTACACGCTTTTAGTGCCACCCACGGCACGTTTTGCCTTTGTATCTTATGATCTCTTTCACCAATCTCATAGTTTCCCTACAGTGGTTGTTGCTATGCAATGATAATTGTGATATGACCACTTTTTTTTTGTGATCTGTCACTCCTTATGACCACCTGAAGGACAAATTTCCACATTGGGCTCCCCAAAGCACTAACCTCATCTGCATCCCCTTTGTCAGGTTGTATGGATGAGGTTGTTTAACACATTTCTGCTATGATCACGTGCAGTGCTGGACACTCTGTCTCCTTTTCTACGGTTGGTACAATAGTGGAACAAAGACAATGCAACAGCTATTTGGGACTATCGAAGGGCCCTGTAACATCTCCAGTTGTGCCTTCACAGACCACACTAACATTTTTATTTGGCTCTGTGCAAAGACACACATGAAATTAAACAGAGTAAGAAGGAATGCTGATAGGGATACCTCTCCTCCTTCTGAATGTATACCTCTTCATTTCTGCTGTGGAGCGAGCTCCACAGTGTACTGGGCCACTAAGATAAATTGTTCTTGGTCCCCTCATTTATTGTATTTCTTGGTGGTGGTGGTGGTCTTCAGTCCTGAGACTGATTTGATGCAGCTCTCCATGCTAATCTATCCTGTGCAAGCTCCTTCATCTCCCAGTACCTACTGCAATCTACATCCTTCTGAATCTGCTTAGTGTATTCATCTCTTGGTCTCCCTCTACGATTTTTACCCTCCACGCTGCCCTCCAATGCAAAATTTGTGATCCCTTGATGCCTCAGGACATGTCCTACCAACTGATCCCTTCTTCTAGTCAAGTTGTGCCACAACTTCTCTTCTCTCCTTCTCTCCTCTTCATTAGTTACACGATCTACCCACCTAATCTTCAACATTCTTCTGTAGCACCACATTTCGAAAGCTTCTATTCTCTTCATGTCCTAACTATTTATTGTCCATGTTTCACTTCCATACATGGCTACCCTCCATACAAATACTTTCAGAAACGACTTCCTGACACTTAAATCTATACTCGATGTTAACAAATTTCTTTTCTTCAGAAACGCTTTCCTTGCCATTGCCAGTCTACATTTTATATCCTCTCTACTTCGACCATCATCAGTTACTTCGCTCCCCAAATAGCAAAACTCCTTTACTACTTTAAGTGTCTCATTTCCTAATCTAATTCCCTCAGCATCACCCGACTTAATTAGACTACATTCCATTATCCTCGTTTTGCTTTTGTTGATGTTCATCTTATATCCTCCTTTCAAGACACTGTCCATTCCGTTCAACTGCTCTTCCAAGTCCTTTGCCCTGTCTCTGACAGAATTACAATGTCATCGGCGAACCTCAAAGTTTTTATTTCTTCTCCCTGGATTTTAATACCTACTCCAAATTTTTCTTTTGTTTCCTTTACTGCTTGCTCAATATACAGATTGAATAACATCGGGGAGAGGCTACAACCCTGTCTCACTACCTTCCCAACCACTGCTTCCCTTTCATGCCCCTCGACTTTTATAACTGCCATCAGGTTCCTATACAAATTGTAAATAGCCTTTCGCTCCCTGTATTTTACCCCTGCCACCTTTAGAATTTGAAAGAGAGTATTCCAATCAACATTGTCAAAAGCTTTCTCTAAGTCTACAAATGCTAGAAACGTAGGTTTGCCTTTCCCTAATCTTCCTGTATATCTACCAGTGCTTAATGCTGTTGGCCTAGTTGTTGTGTCTTTGAACAGTAATCAAAACATCCTTAGTCTGGGTTTTGGACCTAGCCAGTGCTTAATGGTCAGAAATGGTGGCCAAAAACTACAGGCACAAGAAGACACCCTCATTCTGCCAACGGCCTTTTCAAAAAGGGTGGAGGACTGGACAGTGGTCCAAGGCACTCTTTCCCTGGGATGGGAAAGGCAGAAGAATCAGCAATGATGAACAGTATGGGGCTGTAGAAAGCAATGGAAACCACTGCATTAAAGAGACACAAGGTGTATCCATAGGACATGTGGCCTGCAATTGAAAAAATTGTCATGATACCCAGAATCTTTTGCCAGTGGAGAGATAAAAACCACCCATTCAGATCTCCAGGAGGGGAGTATCAAACAGAAAGTGACCATGAGAAATAAATAACCAATGAAATGCTAACATTCTAAGAGTTGGTGCATCAAATGTCAGAAGTTTGAATGTGTTAGGAAAACTAGAAAAAGGGAAATGCTAAGGCTGAATCTAGATACAAAGGGGTCAGTAAAGTGAAGTTGAAAGAAGATAACGATTTCTGGTCACATTAACGTAGGATAATATCAAAAGCAGCAGACGATGGCATAACAGGAGTAGGATTCGTAATGAATAGGAAGGTAGGGGAAAGAGGAAGTTATTGTGAGCACTTCAGTGATAAGGTTGTTGCCACCAGAATCAACAGCAAACCAATGCCAGCAACACCAATAGCAGTAGTTCAGGAATATACGCCAATTTTACAAGCAGATGAAGGAGATATTAAGAAAGTACAGACTGCGACAGTGAGTTGGGCAGTTTGGCAACATTGCTTGTGTTGGTTTTGCGGGAGTGAGGAAAACAATGCTATCACCACCTGGTAGGAAACTGTAAAACATTGTTAGTTACAATGGAGCAGTGGACCAAAACACAATGTCTTCATGCTGTAAAGATATTTTATAAAAACAGCAACAGTTACCTGATTGCTCAATGTGAATTTTGAAGAGTTCAAGGTTCTTCGTAATAGGTCATCAAGACCTGGTTGAACAGTAAATGAGAGAGGTGGGAGAAGTGGTAGTGGAAAAACAATGTGTATGTCTGAGAATTAGTGACAGTGAGGGAGGCTATTGAACAGAGTACTTGCTACTCTGTGTGTCCTCATCTTCTGGCACTCAGGCTTTCAAACTGCAGCATTCAGTGGATCTTACAGAAAGACCTTCATTTCCATGTCTACAGGATTCAAATTGTTCGTGCACTACAGGAGCAGGATTATGGAAACAGACTTCAATTTTGCCAGACATTTCTGCAGTGGAGAAATGGAAAACAAAACCGTGTTAACATCCTGATAAGTGAAGCAGCCCATTTCCATTTGTCAGGATATGTTAACAAGTAAAGTTTCCATTACTGGTCTAACACAGACCTGCAAGAAATCCATGAGAAACCCTCCACAGCTTGAAAGTTACTGTGTGGTGTGCGACATCATCTTTTGCAATTATTGGCATGTACTACTCTGAAGATGAGAGGGAAAGGACTGTATCTTTGACACAGGAACACTGTGTTCACATTTTGAAGGACTTCTTAAGAAGTGCAATTGCTCATCTGACTGTGAATAAACACATGTTCTTGTGTGGAGCTACCAATCACACCACATGAAATTCTATCTAAGAAATCTGTTTCCCTGTCATGTTATCTCCATACATGGCTAGGCAGATCCCCTGACCTTTCGGTTTGTGATATATCTCTCTCTCTCTCTCTCTCTCTCTCTCTCTCTCTCTTATATATATATATATATATATATATATATATATATATATATATATATAAAACAAAGATGATATCAATATAATAGAAGGAAACATTCCACGTGGGAAAAATTATATATAAAAACAAAGATGATGTGACTTACCAAATGAAAGTACTGGCAGGTCGACAGACACACAAACATACACACAAAATTCAAGCTTTTGCAACAAACTGTTACCTCATCAGGAAAGAAGGAAGGAGAGGGAAAGACGAAAGGATGTGGGTTTTAAGGGAGAGGGTAAGGAGTCATTCCAATCCCGGGAGCGGAAAGACTTACCTTAGGGGGAAAAAAGGACGGGTATACACTCGCGCACACGCACACGCACACGCACACACACATATACAGACACAAGCAGACATATTTAAATCTCTCTCTGAGGCTACTTTAAATCACAAGTGTTTAGTTCGGAAGCACCACAAACAATTCAGGT
This sequence comes from Schistocerca serialis cubense, assembly GCF_023864345.2. Classification (NCBI taxonomy): domain Eukaryota; kingdom Metazoa; phylum Arthropoda; class Insecta; order Orthoptera; family Acrididae; genus Schistocerca; species Schistocerca serialis. Next base: position 1,173,845,310 of record NC_064638.1, read on the forward strand.
GTTGAAATGTGGAACTTAGTAGAAATCCCATAAATTCCTGTGGAAATGTTCAACAGTAATGGACAATGTCAGCAGAAGACTTGCTGAGTGCATATGGAGGGATGGAGTGCATCTAAAAGATGTTATTTTTGGAAAATAGGCTTTTTTAGTTTTTTTTTTTTTTTCAGTTTGAAAAATAAATGATTTTATGTTTACTGTGTGTTCTTATGTATTTCAAGTAAATAATGCTAATCAGTCACTCCTGATAACATTTAAAATCATCAGATTTGTTGCTGCACCCTGCATATGAAGATTTTGAACAGGTAATTCAGTATGTAAAGGGAGATGGAAAATCCAGTCATCGTTGACACTGGAATGTTGTTGTTGGGGATAGGAGTAGGACAAAAGGCTACAGGAGAATATGAGCTTGGTAGCTGGAATAAGAAAGGATAAAGACTAATTGAATTCTGCAATAAATTTGAGATGGTAATAGCGAATATTCTGATAAAGAATCACAAGAGGAGCAGCTACATGGGAATATTCCAGCTGGAATACATTATAGTCAGGCAGATTCCAAAAGCAAATATTGGATTTTAAGGCATACAGAGCAGATGCAGACTCAGAGAAAAATATAGAATCAGATCACAATTTAATAATTAAGAACAGTAGACTGAAGTTTAAGAGAATCATATGGAAGAACCAGTGTGGTATAAAGTAAAAGACTGAAGCACTGAGGAATATTTGATTGAAGTTCACTAAAGATGTGGCTTCTGAGATAAGGAATACCTCAACTGGCAGTTCAGTTAGAGAGGAGAGGACTTCTCTACAAAGTTGCAACATTACCTGACATTAATGCTGCTGAGTTGGTCTTCTAAACAGCATCCTATACAAGCAAGCCAGTTGTGTCTTTACCTGTGGTTACTCTTGCTTTAGGTACTAGCTGTGTATGACTGTTTAAGGGGGGTAGGGCATCAAACGGGCCGACTTGGAGCAGGAGAGGCACCACAGGACATTTTAATTTCCACTGTCTATACTTTTACAAGTAAATTCATAAAACTTTGTCAGCGTGACCAGGGAGGATTCAGGATTCACACTTGTAGCAGTGGAAGTTCAAAAACATAGCAAAATAATTCTTTTTACATGTGAAATTTCTTCATTTTTTTCACTTACTATTGGCTGCATTTGTTGCTATAGGTACACTTTCCTTCATAAGTAAGAGAGACTGTTCGATGAATTTTGCACAGCATACAAACCTACTTACAGGTGTCTGAAACTCTAGAATCTATTTAATTTATGAAAAAATGAATGAGCTGTTACATTTTAAACTTTGTTTAGAAAAAAATCAAATTTTATATTTAATTATCTCAATTTTTACCACAGTTTTTAATAGATTTGGAAAATTCTAGAGTTTCATACACCTGTCAGTATGGTTTGTATGCTGTGCAAAATTTGTCAAAGAATCTCTCTTACTTGTGAAGAAAAATGTACCTATAGCAACAAATGCAGCAGCCAACAGTAAGTGAAAAAATGAACTTTCATATCTAAAAAAAAATTTATTTTGTTTTGTTTTTGCACTTCCACTGCTATGAGTGCGAATCCTGAATCCTTCCTGGTCATGCTGACAATGTTTTATGAATTTATCTGTAAAAGTATAGACAGTAGAAAATAAAATGTTCTGTGGTGCCTCTCCTGCTCAAAGTCGCCCCGTTTGATGTCCTACCCCCCTTAAAAATAGCTCAATGTAATCATAGGGTTGAGCCACACACGTCTGCTTTCATGCCTCGTGGGTAATTCACTGCAGATAATAACCGTAGCCATGATCCTGCAGTCAAATAGTCTATGCATTGGCTAGAATTGCAAGTAAACAAAATACACATAAATACAAAATAAAAGTTAGCTGAATAATTTAATAATCAAGAATCTGTTCTAATGTCTGCAATTGATGTAGACAATAGAGAATTATGTTCAAGAATGTTTATTCAAGAAAGGACATCTCACATAAACAGGAAGTGGTGCTATGATATTCAGTTAGAAAACAGACGGAGGGGGGGGGGGGGGGGGGGGAAGGGGAGAGTTATCAAATGCAGTAAAGTTACGTTGAGAATGTTAGAAGAATGGTAGAAAAATTTACAAACTAAATAATCAAGGGCACTGAAGACTAAACCCATTTTGTGCTTACAGTACATGAAATATTCACCAGCTCACTGCAGTTCAGAGTTCAACAAGAGTATTCACAAATTGGGCCTACCACACATGATACAAAGAATAGTAACTCATACTCTGTCCTCAGTTCCATAATAGAAATGGAAAAAGTTAGACCTGCTCTCAGGCAAATTCAGATCTCTCATAAGTTAGGGTACTGTGAAAAGTTAATCATATACCGGCTGTTCACCTCCCAGAACCAGTCACCTACATGACTGTTTCATATGCCTTACTATAGGCAGGTCTTGAAAAGTCCCAGTCTTCACTTAATTCCTGTCGCATACTGCTACTGTCTGCTTTTCCATTGGCTGAAGGCTGTGCTCACAAAAAATATATCATTCTTAAGCTATACAGACATGGACTAAACTAACAAGTTACGACGACACGTAGGGTGATTAAAAAAATCTTACAAATTGACAGACCACATTGGGGATACAGCAAGGATCAGTAATTGCATAAGAACGGGGGCCACAAACACTCCGAAAGGACACTATGGTGACAAGAGGGCATTGCTAGACAACACGAGTGGAGTGCACAGACACCATTGCCATTCATGCTGTGGAAGCATTTGGGCTAACATGGCTGACTACACATACAACAAAATAGCTGAGAAGCATTTGATTTATGGCTGGCCAACTGCAGTGGACAAGAACCCGTGAGATTGTGTCATGCAAAATATCCTGATAGAAAGGTGCCATGTCACACTTTATTTGCCACCCTGTAATGCTCATTCCATGTGCATAAGCTGGGTGCTGGTCGCCAAAGAAAAAATATGGGCAGTTGTGGTGTAAGGCTCTAAAGGGTGCAGATTATGCTGCAACAAGCACAGGAGGTGTATCCTGCGCCACTGATGTCCTTCAACCCTCCACCTAGCATGTTGTACACAATGAAGGACTGCATCCATTTCATTTCCAATGTGTCAGGCATTGCAACTGAGGGATTACAACAAGCACATGGGATTTGCGTGATTGTGTTGAACGAATCTGTGACAGACTGAAGCATCACAGTGTGTCTCCTCTTCACAGATACGGCTGCATTCTCACTGAAGGATGTGATAAACATTCACAACCTGCATACATGGGTGAATGAGTACCCACATGCCTATATGTATGCACGCCTCACAACGCAAATTTACCCTTAACGTATGGGCTGGCATCGTCGGAGACTGTTTAATTGGGCTTTATGTTCTCCCACACCGACTTGATGGTTGCGTGTATCTCTTATTTCTGTAGGAGAGTCTGCCAGACCTGCAGAATGATGTTCCCATGCCTATTTGTTGTTGCATTTGATTTCATCATGATGGAACCCCTGTGCATTTCAGCAGACATGTGAGGGAACATCTGCAGGCAATCTTTACGAGCTGCTGGATTGGTTGTGGTGAGCCAGTAGCATCACCACCATGATCACCCGATCCATCTCCAAACGAGTAAATGTGGGGGAATCAGAAGGGTCTTGTGTATGAAACATCTATTACATTGCTGGAGGACCTAGTGGGCAGGATTCAATGCAGTGTTGATGTCAGGTGTGTCTCCATGCATCTGTAAGCAACTACTGTAGCAGACAGCGATTTGTAGCATGTGACTAAATAAATGCAACGCCATTTAGTAGCCCTAAATGGTCTTTGAGCCAGCCCCCGGGACTTGCTTGGCTACTAGTCCTTGTTCTCGTAACTTGTTAGTTTAGTCCATGTCTGTATAGCTTAAGAATGATGTATTTTTTGTGAGTACAGCCTTCAGCCAATGGAGAAGCAGACAGTAGCAGTATGTGACAGGAATTAAGTGAAGACTGGGACTTTTCAAGACCTGCCTATGGTAAGGCATATGAAACAGTCATGTAGGTGACTGGTACTGGGCGGTGCACAGCCAGTATAAGATTAACTTTTCACAGTACTCTAACTCACGAGAGATCTGAATTTGCCTGAGAGCAGGTCTAACTTTTTCCATTTCTATTATGGAACTGAGGACAGAGTATGAGTTACTATTCTTTGTATCATGTGTGGTAGGCCTAATTTGTGAATACTCTTGTTGAACTCTGAACTGCAGTGAGCTGGTGAATATTTCATGTACTGTAAGTACAAAATGGGTTTAGTTTTCAGTGCCCTTGATTATTTAGTTTGGAAATTTTTCTACCATTCTTCTAACATTCTCAACGTAACTTTACTGCATTTGATAACTTCCCCCCCCCCACCCCCCTCGCCCCCGTCTGTTTTCTAACTGAATATCATAGCACCACTTCCTGTTTATGTGAGATGTCCTTTCTTGAATAAACATTCTTGAACATAATTCTCTATTGTCTACATCAATTGCAGACGTTAGAACAGATTCTTGATTATTAAATTATTCTGCTAACTTTTATTTTGTATTTATGTGTATTTTGTTTACTTGCAATTCTAGCCAATGCATAGACTATTTGACTGCAGGATCATGGCTACAGGTTATTATTTGCAGCGATTTTTTTATTTTTATTTTTTTTATTATTATTTTCTTTTATTTGAATCACCCTTTATAAATAAAGAAATGTAAATATTTGGTCACATTTAAATCATTCACAATAATTACAAATTGAGGTTTGTTCATAAATAAATAAGATAGTATTCTTGTGCAATCATGCTAAGTGCAAATGAATTGTTATTAATTTTTTTTAACAATTATATATGCCTTCTTGGTGGAAGTATCTTTTACATTTTCAACTGTGGTGTCAGCTACATGTGATTGACCACTTTTCGATTAACAGAGTTTTTAATAGCAATTGCAATCGAATTTGAATAAAGTTACTGCAAAATAGTAAACTGTTAATTAAACAAATACAAAAGTATGACAAAATATGAGGTATTCATGCTGCATTCATTTGTTGTGTAATTGTGGAATACATGATATTCTGACAAGCATTTGCATAATAAAAAAGATGTGCAAGATGTTGTAAATAAATAAATAAAATATACAGATACATAGCTTTCAGAGATGGTAGTTGTTGTGCAAGTCTATCATCTGAGATATTGTATGTTGAAATCACATGTAACATTTAAAAGTCATTAATTCAGAGTTTCATTGTGAAAATGTTTATACAGAGTGAAATATTGATTTGTATAGTTTAGAATATATTGAAAATATTGTCATGTCACTGGATGCACCTCATTTTTCTGAGTTTGCATGTGTATCCAGGTTTGCATTAATGTTTCACTGTGAGTTATTGTTGAATCTCAAAGAGCTGTAAAAAAAAGCCATATTTCAGCTTGTCTGACTATCTGCTCATTTTTGGAGCATTTTCTCCTGCACAAAGACCATATGAGCTAGTGCAACCCGAATTCCTAGCTTTGGGATTCATCCATTTCTGGTTACTACTACTCTCTGCACCTGGCTGGCCAGTACCGGATGTGACTCGCACTTGGCCCCGGGGCTGCACATCTAGTCCTCAGCCGCAAAAGCAAATTTTCCTCCCTTGGGTGCCAGCCCTAGGTGTATGAATAACTCACTTACACACTCATAATGTTATGAAGTGCAATCTCAGATGATGTATAGACAAACATAGATACTTGGAAGGTAATTGCAAAGAAACTTTCGGTAACAGAAGAAATACTTCAACCGATTAAGTGCAAAAATGTTCAGGGAAAGGAAGGAATACAACAATATAGATGACCTAGAAATGAAATAAATGGAAAGTGCAGGGAAGCCACAGTGAAATGGCTGCAGAAAAAATGTGAAGAAATCAAAAAAGAAATCGGCGTTAGGACTAGCCCAGCATATAAAAAAAAGTCAGATCATCCTTTAAATGAGGAGGAGAGAGTGTATAGATGGCAAGTGAACATTGAAAGCCACTATGAGGGGGAGGAGTTGTCATAAGAAGTTGAAGTTAATGTGGGAGAGAGACACTAGATCCAATGTAAAGCCAGAATTTAAAAGAACTGTGGAAGACTTTGTATGAAACAAGGCAGAAGGGTTTGATGACATTTCATCGGAATTTCTAAGATAATTGGGGAAAGTGGCATCCAAGTAACAATTCAAGTCGTTGTGTAGAAATCTGAGACTGGCAATGTACCATCAGAGTTTCAGAAAATATCGTTCATGAAATCTTGAAGATAGCAAGTGCAGGTAAGTACAAGACCCATCATACAATCAGCATAACAGCCCATGCATCCAAGTTGCTGACAAGAATAATACACAGAAGAATGGAAAAGAAAATTGAGGATCTGGTAGATGATCAGTTTGGCTTTACGAACAGTAAAGGCAACAGAGATGCAGTGTTGACATTGCACTTTATAACTGAAGCCAGACTGAAGATAAATAGACACATATTCATAGGATTTGTCGATCTGGAAAAAGTGTTAGACAGTGTAAAATGCTACAACATGTTAGAAATTCTGAGGCAAAATAAGAGTAAGCTATGTGGAAAGATGGGTATTATCCAGTATGTACAAGAACCAAGAAGGAACAACAAGATTTTAAGACCGAGAATCAACAGCTTGAATTAAAGAGGAGGTAAGATAGGGATGAGGTCTTTCGGCCTACTGTTAAATCTGTACATCAAAGAAGCAATGACGAAATAAAAAGTAGGTCCAAGAGTGGGATTAAAATTCGGGTGAAATGATATCAATGATAAGATTTGCTGATGGCATTGCTATCCTCAGTGGAAGTGAACAAAAATTACAGGATCTGTTGAAGGGAATGAACAATCTAATGAGTGGGAATGAACAACCTAATGAATACAGAATATGGATTGAAAGTAAATCAAAGATAAATGAAAGAACGATAAGTAGCAGTAAAAGAATAATGAGAAACTTAACATCAAAGTTGCTGATCACAAAGTAGTCAAAATTAAGGAATTATGTTATTTTGAGAGCAAAATAACCCATGACCGATGAAGCAAGGAGGGCATGAATAGCAGACTAGCTCAAATGAAGAAGACATTCCTATCCAAAAAACGTCTGCTAGTATCAAACATGGACCTAAATTTGAAGAAGAAGTTTCTGTGAATGTATGTTTGGAGCACAGCATTGTATGGTAGTGAATTGTGGACTGTGGAAAAGCATTTATGGAAATCACTGATTAGAAGGTACAGGATGATATGACATGTGTTAACTTAAGGGGTACTGAAGAGAACTGTAGGGGGCAAAAAACTGTATAGGAAGACAGAGATTGGAATAAATCCAACAAATAATTGAGGACATAGCGTGCAAGTGCTACTTGTGATGAAGAGGAAGTCGTGAATGGTGGGCCTCTTCAAACTATTCATTAGATTGATGACAAAAAATGCAGATGTTCTTGATGAACACTTCACTACCCACTTTGGAATAGTGTTAGCATTCTCTTCTTACCCAACTATCTTCTGAACATGTAAGACAGCTTGAAGACATGCTCCTGTACATTACTCTGTGTAACACTAAATTGTGTAATAAATGTTTCATTGACTGGTAACTACATCAAGCTCTTCCCTCAACTAAAGGTATGACCCCATGCCCCGATAAAATTGATAACGTAATCAGGTGATCCAACTCACAAGCTCCATGTACTCATGGTGGTCAGCAGTACTTGGCTAGACAGTTTTTTCTGTGTGCAATGGAGAGAGAACTTCATGTTAGACAAGAAAGCAATGTTCTTCAACAGGTACTGACCGATAAATGTAGCAAATGGGCTCTGCAAGCTACTTCAAAGGATGGTAGCCCAACGATAATGCTTGGTTCTCAGATCACAGGCCCTTTTCTCTCCATCAGTTTGGTTTTTGGGAGGGATAATCCACAACCAACATCTGCTTGGCTTGGAAACAGAAATCAGACAAGCTTTCTCTAAATGCCAACATCTTGTTGCAGTCTTTTTAACTTGTATAAAGCATATGACACCACTCATTGACATCACATTTTATTAATCTCTATAATGAGGCTTTTGAAGCTCCCTACCAGTTTTTATTTATCAGTTTTTCTCTCTCTGATTGTTTGAGTTAGTCAGCGTGTCACACAGTTGCCTATGGGGTCAAGAGGACAGCGTCCCTCAGTCTGTGCTAAGTGTTACTCTCTTCCTTATCACCATCAGTGGGCTAGTGACCTACATTGGAATGGTGCTTAACTCTGTGCTGTTGTGTTGATGACTTTTGTATTTTCCATAGCTCCCAATACACTAACTAATCAAAGTATCCAGGCACCATTAGTGGAGATTAATACGGAGTAAGTCCACCCATAATCTTTGACAGCTTGAATTCTGCTGGGAACACTTTTCACTGATATATATGTGAGGGAATAGCAGCCCATTCGTCCTCAAGAACTGAAACCAGAGAAGGTAATGATGTTGGACGCTGGGTTATTGAGTGAAATCGATGTTCTGACTCACCCCTAAGGTGCTCCATTGGGCAGCAGGCCAGTCCATTTTAGGAAAGCTATTGTCCAGAAACAATTACCTCGCAGACGCTGCTTTATGGCAGAGTGCATTGTCATAATGATACAAACACTCGTCATCACTGAACGGTTCCTCTACTGTACACGGTATGCAATGCTGTAAAACATGTTCATATTCTTCCACATTTAGCACCTTTTTTAAGTGCAGCAATTGGATCGCAACCTAACTACAAAAACGCCTCTGTGCCATAACACCATCACCACCTTCATACTTCATCCACTGTCCAGTGGCATTGATTTTTACACCATCTCAAGGATAGCTTTTCATTGACTGCAGAAATGCGTGGGACATGAGGAACTGCTCAGACATTGTACTGCATTCTTTTTAACTCTCTGCACACAGTCATTGTACTAGCTGAACTGCCAGTACCATTTTGGAACTCGGATGATTCCCTCCCCTGGTTTTGTGCAGTTTTCTACAGACGTACTCCACCAGCACATGAGGTCTGCCTGCTCTTGGTTTAGCTGTGGTTTTCCATTCACAATTCTGCTTCACAATCACATCACCAACAGTAGGCTTGAGTAGCTTCAGAAGGGTTGAAATGTACATGATGAATTTGTTACTCAGGTAACATCCAATGACTAGTCAACATTTTAAGTTCTTGAGCCCTCCTGATGAACCCACTCTGCTGTTACTGCTTCTCTATGGACAACACAATACACTCCACCTCCTTTTATACCGGTGGGTGTGCCTCTTGTGACATTTAGTGGTCAGTTCTGCATTACAAAAGGGTTGTCAGGATGGTTTCGATCTGACAGTATCTGTAGGCTTGGTTGAATGCAAACTTCAAGAAGTCGTCAAAGGGTATCTGCTTGGAGTAATTCCTGTCTGGCGCGTCCACCTCGCGGGGGTGGGCATCCTACACTTCAATAGGCCGGAGTGCTAGGATGGCTGAGTTCAGGCAGGGACCCAGTCCCGTGGGGTATAACACGGAACCTATGCCCAAGGTTATGGGTGAAGACCTTAATGGCAGCGACAGCGGAAAAAGGAAGACTTCGGAATGGCATAGCTGGCAGATGAGGCAACCCTCCTTTCTGGGGATTAAATGAGAAGGGAACCACTGCCTTGTGGTGGAGGAGAAACTCCAAAGGCTAAGGGAGACAACCCCAACAGAAAATCCTTTCTTGCGTTAGGCCTTGCAAGCCAGTAGGAAAGTCTTCATATATTGCTTTCAAAACACAGACGATCCTCGGAACGAACCACTCAGGATTTGACCCCACTGCTTCTTCAAGTACTTTTGCGAATGATGGGAGACCTGATGATATTCATCAGTACAAGATGATGAAACCAACTGGACTAAAAAATAATCTAAATATTGGCACCCTTAATATATTAACCCTAAATGGAACAATGGAAGAAATGACAGATGTACTAAAAGAGAGGAAGTTATATATATTGGGATTAAGCGAAACAAAGTGGAAGGGAAAAAGTGAGAAGAATTTGAGAGGAAGAGGAAAACTGTATTGGAGTGGGAATAACAAGTCTGGAAGAAATGGTGTGGCAGTGATGGTGAATAAGAACGTACAAAGCTGTATTGAAAATATAAGATATATATCAGACGGGATCATAATTTTAAACCTGAGATTCCAAAAAGAAACACTAAAAGTAATACAGATTTATGCACTTCAAGTATGTAGCGAAGAAGAGGAGATGGACTTTGAAAATGTGTTAGAAAACCATATAGAGAGTGCTAATATAGTGACGGGAGATTTTAATGCAGAGGTAGGCAAAGACAGAAAGGGATTTGAGCAAGTTTTGGGATGTTTTCGATATGGAGGCAGAAATAAAGAAGGGGAAAGACTCCTGGATTTGTGCCAGAGGAATCGAATGAAAATAGCAAGTATCTGGTTTATGAAGAGAGAAAGTTATGTTATCACCAGATACAGTTGGGATGGAAGAACAAAGAGTGTAATTGATTATATTCTAGTAGATAGGGAATGGGGAGAGAAAGTAACAAATGTGAAGGTAATTCCAAGTGTGAGTGCAGATGGAGACCATAGATTACTGATGGGAGATTGGAAAATGAATCCGTGTGTGAAAAATAGAAAACAGAAGAAAGTGATGAGGATACAGGATTGGAAACTGAAGGAGAGTGAATGTGCTGAGAAGTACAGAGAATTAATCACACAAAAATTTCCAAAAGAAGTTTTCTGTGATGTAGAAAAAGAATGGAGTTTATTCAAAGACACTTTAGCTGGAGCAGCACAAAAAGTATGTGGCAGAACATGTGGAAAGGAAAAAACAAGACTGACAAGTTGGTGGGATGATACCACAATCCAAGCAGTTAGAAGAAAAAAATGGAGCATGGAGAAAGTAGTGGAAAACTAAAAATGACGCAAGACCATAAAAGATATATAGAGGAAAAGTAATAGTGGAAACACCAAAGAAAAAGGCATGGGAAGAGTTTACAAAAAAAAACTTGAAGATGTGAAGAGCAATAAGAAAATGTTCTATAAAATGATGAAAAATAAAGGGAAGGCTTCTGAAGTACCAGTAAAGATGGAAACAGAGGGCGGTACCATGATTGAAGATCCAGGGAATATAAAAGATCTCTGGAAAGAACATTTTAAGAAGCTGTTAAACACTGAGGAGTGGGTACATGAGGACATAACAAATAATGGAGAAATTGAGAGAAGTTGGGAAGCAGAATTAGGACAAATTACACGGGAAGAAATGGAAAAAGCTGTGAAGAAGATGAATGGGGGGAAAGCCCCAGCACCTGATGAAGTATCAGTAGACATAAAAGCAGCAGGTCCAGTGGGAATGCAGTAGCAGTATAGAGTACTATCAAGCGTGTGGAGAAATAGTGCAATACCTGACGATTGGAGAACAGGAGACATCGTTCCCATCTTCAAGAAAGGCAATAAAAGACTTTGTAAAAACTACAGAGGAATAACCCTTATGAGTCATACAGCCGAGATTTTTGAAAGAATTTTACTAAATTGAATAAGTGAAAAGATATAAAAGTAGCTGAGTGAAGAACAGCATGGGTTTAGGAAAGGAAGAAGCACGATCGACCTGATATTTTCTATCCGTCAACTGATGGAAAAAAGTTGGGAGTATAACAAAAGGGTGATAATGGTTTTTATAGACATAGAAAAGGCATATGACTCAGTTGACAGGGAAAGACTCTGGGAGGAAATGAAGAAGATAGATATAGAAGATGGATACATTAATGTTATAAAGACAATGTACAGAAAACACAATTGTAGAATTAGAACATCTTTGGGAACTCGGAATACTTCGAAATAAGACAAGGACTGACGCAAGGAAGTATTCTATCTCCTGCACTTTTTAATGTTGTGATGGAGGGAATGAATAGGGCAGTTAGATGTAGTAAAAGAAAAAGACAAGAAGATGATTTTTGCAGATGATATGGTAATATGGGGTGATAAAGAGGTAGATGTACAGTTTCAGCTTGATGTGTGGAATGAAATAATGAAAAGTTATGGATTAAAAGTAACTAAAGATAAGAGTGAAGTAATGGTATTTGGAAGAGAGAAAGGGATCAACGGAAATATTATCTCGAATGGAGAACCCCTCAGAGTGGTAGAAAGTTTCACTTATTTAGGGAGTGAAATATCTAGGGTGGAAGAATAACTAACGAAATTAATAGGAGGTTACAGAAGGGAGGCAATTTCTACCAAACAATAAAACACCTGATTTGGAATAAGGAAGTTTCAGAAAAAACAAAACTCCTTATGTATAAGAATTATTACTTCTCTATTGTCACCTATGGTGGAGAAACATGGACAATGACAGAAAGGGACTGGAGCAGACTGCAAGCAGGGGAAATGAAATTTCTCGGAGCAGTTAAGGGAAAAACAAGAATGGACAGAGTAAGGAATGTAGAGATTAGAAAGGACCTTAAACAAGGAAGTATGAGAGAAGAAATTGAAAAAAAGAGATTAAAATGGTATGGGCATGTTAAGAGGATGCATGGGCAGAGACTCCCCAAAATTATGGAAGAACTAAAGATAGATGGGAAAAGACCTAGAGGGAGCCCAAGAACACAGTGGAAAATGGGAGTGAGAATATCTGTAGAAAGGAGAGGTGTGACCTGGCAGCAAGTGGAGGAAGAAAAGTCATGAGAGGACCAAGCCAAATGGAGAGTACTTGTCAGCACCCAGACCCGGCAGTAGCTGGAGCGGGATTTGGAGATAGATAGATAGACTGATAACCATTAAGACAGGCTTACAGTTTATTGGACAGACTTCGCTCTACTGCATTTTATTTTGTAGTGACTCAATAGGCAATCTCCCAGGCTGCTGACTGAAGTTACATTTGTTACACTATACTATTTACAGTCTACTGTCTGAACTTAATCATACTATATGCTCAGTTCTCTTTCTCTGGGTCCCAAGTTATGGGAGTATCCCAGGTAACTATTTGACAGATAGACTAAAAAAGTCATTACTCAATCAGTTTTTGCTATGATGATTCTGGGCATGGATTTGCAGGTGACGTGGATCACCATCTGGTGGGCTGCTGCCTATTCTAATAGTCTCTTCACCATCAAGGAGACTACAGCTGCATGGCATTCCTCCTGGAAGGAACCTGCTGTCATATGTCATCTCCGCATAGGCCATACCATGTTAACCTGTAGTTTTCTTTTTTAATGAGTCACACCCACATAGTGGCTGTGAAGTTTTACAGATGTAGCTCACATCCTGGTGGAATGCTTCCTGATTCTGGCTCTCAACACTAAGTGTCATCTTCTGGATCCTTTGCCCCTAGCATTGGCTGAGGATGTATGGATGCCTGAACTGGTTCTTTATTTCCTCCAGGAAAATTGTTTCTACTCTCATATCCAACGTTTGAATCTGCTTTCAGAATGAGGCAGGGTGGTTGGGGCTGGGTTACTTCCCACCATAACCTGGGCCCAGGGAGCCCTTGGCTCTTGTCTTCTGCACCAAGTTCTCTGGTCATCCATCTTTTATTCTGTTTTTAATTACTTTTAGATATCGTTTGTCCCTTTCCTGCTAAACTCTATTTTACCTTTTTAGAAATGCCACTTCAAGTAGCTCTCAAATAAATGAGACATCAAGAATTCCTAATTTTTGATACTGGCCAGTGACATAAGAACAGCTGAACAAATTTTTATACTTTTATGCAGGATTCTATTCCTATTTGTAACATTTTCACTATATTATATCAAAAGTTGATCACTTGCGGGAGGGATACATCCTGCTGCTTGCTTATCTCCAGCTGATTTATTTTAATTCTGCGTTACATTTAACAGTATATTTTGCCCCAAAACTGTAATATTATGTTTAAAATAGTGTGTGATTCAGTATGTATATATCTATTTGCAAATGGAGACTGTGTGTGTGTGTGTGTGTGTGTGTGTGTGTGTGTGTGTGTGTGTGTTAAAAAGTAAAAATAAAATTTTTTGACACACTATCATTTTTTCTTTTATCTGATTTTAATCTGTGGTGTTCTGCCATAGCTGGCTTGCAGGCGCGTCTTCCATAGCTACTGCACTATGGAAAAAAAAAAAAAAATCTTACTTTTCGTTAAAGCTGATAGTGACTCAGTAAGTAGGTCATAAAGTCAGTATTAAAAACCATTGATCCTTTGTCCAATAACAAAAAATCTACAGCCAAAGAAGGAATTCGGAGTCTGAGTGCTACTTGTGTAAAAAAAACAAACACACACAACACACACACACACACACACACACACACACACACACACACACACACACACACACACACACACGGGGGGGGGGGGGGGGGAGAGAGAGAGAGAGAGAGAGAGAGAGAGAGAGAGAGAGAGAGAAGTACAATAGTTTGGTATGGAATGGGTGGCAGCCGTCGAAGGGAAAGTGTTGTTTATTGACTGGTTTTCAATAGGTCGCATTTTGGTTGTGAGCTTCAGTGAAATGGAGCTCGTCCAAAAAGATAGATGGCTTTGCAGTAGGGTAAAAACCATTGAATATGAATTAGAACAGAAGTTAAGATGTTGCAGGAAGTGGAGTTGTTCTTCACCAAATCCGGAGTACAAAAAGGTCATCAGTAAATTTGTACCAAGTGAAGTGTCCCAACTTCTAGGTCTTGAGCTTTTTATCTTCTATGTACCCCACACAAGAAAAGGTTGCCATAAGATGGGGCCAACTTGGAGCCGCCCCCCCCCCCCCCCCCCCCCCCCCTCCTCACCACCACCCTTTCCCACCCATTTCTTTGTAGATCTGGTGCTCAAATACTGAATTTGTTAGGGTGAAAGAGATTGGAACAGATTTTAGATGTTCTTGGAAGTGTCTGGTGCTTTCTACATGTGATGAAAAGCTCTGTGTGTTGGATCAAAAGTGCTAATGAACTAGGGCAGTGATGTGTTCAGTGGTGGTGAAGCCAGCTGTAATGGAAGGGCCTTGGTGTATTTTGGGAATTAGGAGGAGAGTGGTGGGTGTGAATTGGGAGAGACAGTGTGTTTTATGGAAGCAATTGTGAATCCTTTGTCATGGCTAGAGCAGGTGGTAGACTTGGGTATGTTGGTAGAATACTGGAGCAGTGCAATCGGTCTACAAAGGAGATTCCTTACAGATCATTTATGTGACCCAGTTTAGGATATTGCTCAAGTATATGGGACCTGTACGAAATAGGACTCACAGGATATTGAACATACACAGTGAAGGGCAGCATGAATGGTCAGTGGTGTGTTTGATCTATTGGAGAGTGTCACAGAGATGCTGAACAGTCAGACTCTTGAAGGTATGCATAAAGAATCCCAAGAAAGTCCTACAAAAAAGTTTCAAGAACTGGTATCAAATGACAACTGTTGGAACAGAAAACAACCCCCTGTTTATCCCTCACATAGGGATCATGAGGGCAAGATTATAATAATTATAGCATGCACGGAGGCACTCATTCAATCATTCTTCCCGCACTACATACTTGAATGCAACAGGAAGAAATCCTAACCTCTGGTAGAATGGGATGTACCCTATGCCATGCACTTCGTGGTGGTTAGCAGCCTATGGATGTAGATGTACACTGATCAGCCAAAACATTATGACCACTGCACACTGCGATATTGGATGCTGCCTGGTGGTGTTGCAGTCATGTAATGTTGTAACAAAAGCATGTAAGCGGGGCAGACTTGGCCGTGAGGGATCATCTTAGTGAAGATATGGACTGCAAATGGGGAAATCCATTGAGATAAGTGACTTTGAGAAAGGGCATATTGTTACAAATAGCCTGTAAATGAGTATCTCAAAAATGATGAAGCTGGTTGAATTGGATGCTCACATGTTACTGTTATGTGCTTCTATGGAAAGAGATAGGAGGACAGTGAAACTACCACTAGGCACTAAATGATTGTACGTGCACAACTCTTCACAGAACATGAGTTTCGGCTTCTTTTCTGCTCTGTGAAGTAGGATAGATGGTGATATGTGGCATCTCTCCGAAAGAGCACAATGGTGACACGTGTACAAGAGTTTTGGAGCTCACCATTTCATCTTACATTGTTCAACATGAAGCTCTGCAGTAGACCACCCATGTGGGTTGACATGTTGACCCAATGACATGGTAAATTATAATTGCAGTGGATACAGGACCATTGGGATTCGACCGTCGATCAATGGAAATGTGTTGGTTCTTTGGATGAATCACATTTTTGCTACACTAAATTGATGTTCGTCTCCACAAATGCCGTCATTGAGGTGAATGGTAGCTGGAAACATGCAGTGCGCCATAGATGCAGGTTGGTGGGAGCAGTATTATCCTGTGGGAGACATTCTCCTGCACTTACATGGGACCTGTGGTAGTAATTGAAGACATGCTGACAGCTGTGAATCACCTGTATCCCTTCATTCTTGAAGTCTTCCCCAACGGTGATGTCATCTGTCAACAGTATAATTGTCCATGTCTTGGAGCCAGAATAATGCTACATTAGTTTGAGGGGCATTGTAGTGAACTCACATTGATGTCCCGATGACCAAATTTGCCTGTTGTAAATCCCATCTTAGTCGCTATCAGACGCCATCACTGCATACGCACATCAGCGGCAAGTTATTTAGACTAATTACACGACCTATGTGTAGACATCGAATGCCACATACCTTCGCAAAGCTACCAACAAACTGTCAGATTCCTGATACTCAGAATTAGTGAACTATTTCATTCCAAAGACGGACAAACAAGCTATTAAGGCATGTGGTCATAATGTTGTGGCTCCTCAGTGTATATGTAACATTCTTTTGAGAAGTTTACATAGAGGTAAGTACCAGGTGATCAAAAAACAGTATAAACTTGAAAACTTAATAAACCACAGAATAATGTAGGTAGAGGGTTAAAAATTGACACACATGCTTGGAATGACATGGGGTTTTATTAGGGGAAAAAAAAGGTTCACAAAATGTCCAACAGATGGCACTGGACAGCAAAACGTCAGTGACTGCGCATGACAATAGTGTATAAAAGGAGCTTTAATGAGAGAGAGAATCAGAAACACCTGCTGGAACATACGATGTTTGTGCAGGATGGCGCTCCACCCCATGTTGCTAGACGTGTGAAAGATCTCTTGCGCGTGTCGTTTGGTGATGACCGTGAGCTCAGCCGCAACTTTTGTCATGCTTGGCCTCCCAGGTCCCCAGACCTCAGTCCGTGCGATTATTGGCTTTGGGGTTGCCTGAATTCGCAAGTGTATAGTGATCGACCGACATCTGTAGGGATGCTGAAAGACAACATCCGACGCCCATGCCTCACCCTAACTCCGGACACGCTTTATAGTGTTGTTCACAACATTATTCCTCGACTACAGCTATTGTTGAGGAATGATGGTAGACATATTGAGCGTTTCCTGTAAAGAACATAATCTTTGCTTTGTGTTACTTTGTTATGCTAATTATTGCTATTCTGATCAGATGAAGCACCACCTGTCGGTCATTTTTTGAACTTTCGTAAATTTTTTTTTTTTTTTGTTTCAATAAAACCCCATGTCATTCCAAGCATGTGTGTCAATTTGTACCTCTCTATCTACATTATTCCGTGATTTATTCAGTTTTCAAATTTATTCTGACTTGTTGATCACCCGGTATTTTCTCTAGTTTGGCCCATATGGAGTGGGATCATCAGGAACAGTTCTGTCTTGGTATCTGACAAAGCCCTTTGCCATATACTCCCCACGGTAAAGTGCTACCATAATGGAGCCTTTGTCTGCAGGAAGGATGCTAGAGTGGTCTATCCTCAGATAAGATTTCTTGGGACTCAGTTTGATAAGATTTGAGTAATGTTTGCAGTTTTGGAGATATTTTTCCAGAACATTTGGAAGGTGATGCAGAAAGTGAGGAGTTTGTGGAATGCCAGGATAAGGTAATTTTGGAGAAGAGAAAAATCCTTTGGGGTTTGGGTTGAAACTATTGTAGGTAAGCTTTGATGCTCATTCTTTTGATTTTAGTAAGAGTTTAATGCTGAGGTGTGTTTCCAATTGAGATTACAGGTGAGTGAGAGTAGGGCTCTGATTAATTCAGTGTGATTGAATTTGGGTGTGTGACTGAACGTTAGATGTATGTAAAGAATATCTCAGAATCAGAAAGGGATCTGGTTGCTAGGTTAGGTCTGAATGGGGTAAGGATTGTGGTGTGTTAATGGGTATATTTGGGCTAAGGTGAGAAATGTGCTGCTATTGATTGGTTGAGTAAGTAGAGCAGGGTGAGCTTGTTGGCTAGAAGGAGGGGGGGAGGGAGTTGGTTGGGTTGTTGTGTACTGTTGTTGCGGAGACAGAGATATGGGCACCACTGTAAAGCTATTTGATGAAAATAGTGTGTAATTTGTTTGGGGTGTTTATGCTGTGTGTGTCTGCAGATCCAAGGGCTGAAAGGTGGAGGTTTTCCAATAAAACACCAGCTGTTGGGATTGATCAGTCTGGAATGTAAAGAGTGCTTGGTAGAAAGATGGATTGCAGCCAGAGATGGGAACTTGAATGTGAGGTCTCGAGAATCAGACCAAAAGTGAAGCAGGACTGGAGGAAAATTAGAAAACTTTTGTTTTGGCTATGGTGCCAGTGCACTTGGGAAATATATTTACTCAGGTGTTGAATTAAGGATAATAATAAGATGAGTGAAAAAAAGATATAAAGATTTACTGATGGAAGTAACAGTGTGAAAGAAAAACCTGGAACTCTGTCACTATCAGTGTGACCTCACTCCATGCAAGCATTTAGCATAAACACTGCCTCTAAGCTCTAGAACAGTACCTCCCCAAATGGCCATCTGAAAATCTCTCGAAGACAATATAAAATGTCACCCTATCCAACTTCACCCGCTGCTGAAATTACTTCATATAAATGGACAGACCTACAAACAAATTAGGTGGTTTGCTGTGGGAACAAGGATGGCAACCTTTTCACAGTCCACATGAAAGAGGCGTTCTTAAAGACCCAGAAGCTGCCCTATGGCTTGGTATAGATTATCAATTACATCTATCTTTGTGGCCTGGGCTTGTTCTTTTTTTATTATTATTATTATTATTATTATTATTACTACTACTACTACTACTACTACTACTACTACCACCACCACCACCACCACCACCACCACCACTACTACTCTGTTTCTTTCGACAGCTTAACTCCTTTTCTCAACTCATATTCACCTGGTTCTTTATCAAATCCAAACCGCCTCCCTTTATGTTGACTTCCGATACTTACAATTTGGTCGTATGTAGTCCTTGTGAATGATCACCTTTGGGTGTCAATTGCACATAACACCTTCTCCTTGAGGCTTCCCCCCCCCCCCCCTCCCCTCCCCTGCCTTCATTCAGGAGGCTCATGACTCTCAAGCTTTTAGAGCACCTACTTCAGTTCCTGTGCTGCAGTCTCTCCTTTCTGATGACACTTCCACCTTTTGCATGACGTAATTTTTGGTCCCCCTTCTGTTTGACCATCAGTTTCCAAATTTTTTCTGTAGTGTATACTGACTGAGGAAGTGCAGTACCTGTGTAGGATCTTACATGCACTTCTAAGTCAATGCGGTAACCAATCTATCACGGTGGGGTCATTACATACCCTTTTGGTTGAGCCCCCTGACAATACAGGAGTCACATTGCTGATGCCTGAGTTGTTAGCTTTCCCATCCCCAACCCTTCCTGCATACCAAGGAGTAGATGCCCATCTTTCTGGGGTACCAGGACTCCCAGAAATGGCCATCATGACAGATGCTGCAGCCGGTGGCATTTATGCGGAGAGCCCTTGATTAGAGTTTGCAACAACAGGGTGAACATTTTGCGGATAAAACATACTAAATTATACCAAAACAGTGGTCATTCTGATCCAGCCGTATCTTCACACATACAGAAATTTCAGTGCAGACAGTTATAACCATGCTGCTTTCCCCAGCGTGGCTACCCAGTGGGAAGGCAGACAAGCCGGAGGTCTATGAGAGAAACAATTTATGCAAGACTTAGTATGTACCCAAACAAATGAGGATACTTTTAATTTGACAAAGCCTTTGGTTTTAGTTAAACATTTTGAAGATGAATTTGGAGAAGTTGAGCCATTGGGGAAAATGTGCAATGGGTCACTATTGACTAAAGCCTCATCTGCTGCACAGTCTACAGCACTTCAGGAATATGAATGTCAGGGTGTCATACTACTGACCACTGCCCCAAACAAAACTGAGAATGGTCAAAGAAATCATATGGTGTGTGGAATCATCTTCTGCATAGACCTTACACTCCACACAGATGAGCTAAGAGCTGATCTCAGACAGCAAGGTGTACTACATTTTGTCATACACATCCAACACATATACAGGTGCCTTTATCTTGGACTTTGAAGGGAATGTCCTCCAGAAAAAGTTAGTCATGATTTACAGGGGTGATGTGAAACATTACTTCCACTACCTGTGAGGTGCTTCGGACGTTTATGCTTTGGTCATAAGTCTCCTACTGCAAGGGAGACCCAAAATGCAGTAACTACGGTCGATCACTCCATGAAGGTAGTCCTTGTGAACGACCACTTTGGGGTGTCAATTGCACATAACACCATCCTCCACAGTCGCCAGTTTGGTCAGTCTTCAAGGAAGGAAGAAAGAAAGAAAGAAAGAAAAATACAAGAATAAAAATCATATTGGAAAAAAATATGAATGCCTCATCCTGTTGCTACAGTGACCAATTGTGTAAAAGTCACAGCCATCGTCTCTATTACATCAGTTTTTTCCAAACCAGTTCTTCCACCACTTTCCTTCTTATGACTTCCGTGGCACCACCTTTGGGAACAACTTGTCCCACCCAGCCAGAGGAGCAGCTCCTTCTCTGGTGTCTACTAGTGACAAGGCTTTCTCTTGGGACCCCTCTCCCCGGAAACCTACATACATATCAGAGGCCTGATGCCAGTCAATGGCTGAAGGAATCCTGGCCTGTGAGCTCCAGGACTGCGTGCTCTTCTTCTATCCCCACACTCATCACAGGTAGGTTCTCACAAGACTCTTGTCCACTAAAGGCTGCGGAGGAGGAGAAGATGAAGAATTGTGATGAGGCTGCTCCAGTGACCCCTGTGGTGACAGATTCCCCCATGCCATCAGATTCTGACCCAATGCTTATTGGTGTGATACCGTTCTTATTGGTGACACTGTGATCATGGGGATGACCAGTCCTCCTGGCCCCTGTCATGCAGTGGAATTGTAACAGATATTTGTCTCACCTGGTGGAACTACAATACCTTATTTCAGATATTTGTCTCACCTGGTGGAACTACAATACCTTATTTCTTCATCTTGTGCAATTTGTGTTGCTGTCCAGAAAAAAACAGTTCACTGATGACTGTTACCCACTGCTCTGTGGTTATAGACCAAAACCATTCTGACCCCCGAAAGGGCATCTGGAGGGGTCTGTACAATGGTTTGCAAAGATGTCATCGGGAAGTAGATTCCCCTTCGTACACAATGACTTTGCTACTTTGGTCATTACATGATGATCATGGCAGTTGCCACTTTCCAGAGATCCTAACACTTCCTTGATACTACCAAACAGATCAGTTGCCACGGTAGTTGCTTCAAAAAGCCAACTGGCCATTGTATTCCTTGTCCTTTACCTTTGCATCCCTATCAGATTGCATTGATGAGGCTGTGCGGGACATCGCCGACACGATCACCCACACTTCTGGAACTGCTGTGCCCGTTCCATTGCTGGCCCATGACATGGTGGACCAAAGACGTTGCATTAGCTGTTCAGGATCATTAAAGAGCCCTGCTTGCAAAAATTGAGTTGACATCCTTGGCAGATCAACCTTATCACTTTTAAGTGACTTTGTGCTGAGGTTCTCTAATTAAACACAGTAAGAAGGAATGCTGGTAATGTTAGGTCTCCTCCCTGGGAATGTGTGACTCATTCCAGGTGTGGGCCAAGATCCACAACTGTACCTGGTCTCTTCCTTCAGTACGTCTCTGTACTGACATGCCACTTCTTGATGAACACCTTGCTGCCCACTTTGTGATGGCACCAGTGTCCTCGTCATGTGCAGCTGCCTCCTGGACGTGTAAGCAACGAATTGTAGACGTCTCCCATTTGTTCATTCCTCGGCATGCCGAGTTAAATAATCAACCTTTCACTGACTGACAATTGCTTCAGGCTCTTGCCTTTTTTCACAGTACTGCTCTGGGCCTTCATTTTATTCAGTCATATGATCCAACATCTGATTTACTCAACAGCTCCATCTTCTCAAGCATCTCCATCTCCTTCAATCGTATTTGGCTCAACGGAGTATTTCTTTCAAAGTGTTGGCAAGATAGTGTCATCACTCCAATCCTTAAGCTGGACGAAAACCCAACATCCATTAACAGTTGCCGGATGATTAGCCTCATCAACATATTGTGCAAACTGCTTGAATGGATGTACATATTCAGATTTTTGGGTGTGCAGCCCCATAAATTTGACTTCTTCTTCTTCTTCTTCTTCTTCTTGTTCTACCATATCATCTGTATACTGTCCAGCCATCTTTAGAGTGAGCAGAGGTGACTGGTGCTACAGCACTTGCTCCATCCTTTTAACCCGTGGACCGCACCATTGCACATGCGGCAACAGATACACAAGGTGCCAGAGACATTGATCGGCAGCAAAGAGGTATGACATATGCATGGAATTGAATCTAAGGCTGCGCAGTCAGTCCACATGGTGATATCGATGTATCAATGCGAGCTGCACCATCGTGATGTCTTTGCGAATTTATTATAGAAAGTGCCGGATTCCATGATATGTCCAAGTTGAAGCTGATATCTCTATTACTTAAATTCATCACCAACTGAATTTCAATTCCATTAAAGATGATTTAGTGCTTTGGAAGCCTGTGAGTGTGGCTGTTCATTCATTGGACAGGTAACACATACAGTCCAGGAGAGATGCACAGAGCACTGCAGATACACCTGGCTCTTAGCAACCCAATAAATCTGTGGTGGCAGACCACTGTATTGATGCTGGACACTCTGTGGTGTATGACAACGTCAAAATTTTAGCCTCAACTTCATATTTCTGGGATTCAGTATTGAAAGAAACAATTGAAATTCTACTGTCGACAATTTAATTAATAGAGATAGCAGCTTCAGCTTGGTCAAATCATGGACTCGGGCACTTTCTGTAATGAACTCATAAAGGTGTTATGGTGCAGCTCACCTTGTAGATAGACTGCGCAGCCATAGATCTAATTCCATGCCTATGTCACACCACTTTGCCGCCGATCAACGTCTCTAACACCTTTTATATCTGTGGCTGCATGCGCAGTGGAGCAGTCCATGGGTTTCCCCCCTGCGGGTCCGGGGATTAGAATAGGCCCGAGGTATTCCTGCCTGTCGTAAGAGGCGACTAAAAGGAGTCCCACCCCCTCAAGGGGGTCGTTAGCGCCTGCGTCCGGAGACGGACGGTTCCACGACCTCTATTTGCGGTCATTTTGCTTTTTCACTTCTCGTTTCTTCCTTCCTTTGGTTGGTTCTTTTCTTTGCTCTTGTCCACCTCACTGTCTTCCTTACTCTTTCCCTTGCCTTCTTCTCCTTGCCTTCTCATTGCCTTCTTGTCCTTGCATTCTCATTACCTTCTTCTCCTTGCCTTCTCTGGTCTCTGCCTCGGCGTTTGAGACAGTCTGTCCTCTCTCTCCCTCTCTCTCTTCTTTTTCCTCTTCTTCCTTCCTCCCTGTGCGTGCCTGAAGGCCGACCCATGCGTTCGCACGCGTAGCCGGTGACGGGGTAACGCGTAATTCCCCGCCCTGGGTAGACATGTAAGGCACGCGCGTACCCCCTGGTAAAGGCCAGGCCCGGGGAGGGGTGATTGCCTGAGCTGATACCTTCTGACCATGCCAATTGGTCCCTCCGTCTGTTTCTTGGGAGGTGTGACCTGAGGTGTAAACATTCACCTAAGGCGGGAGTGCCCTCTGAGAGGGTCCCCACAAGGAAGGAGCGCGCCATCGGAGACGCTGGCAATCATGGGGGATTCCTTCGCAATGGATTTTACTCCATCTGTCTCGACTTCTGCCCAAAAACGGAAACATGACCAGCCACCAGTGACAAAAGTACTACCGCCTGTCCCACAGTTCCTCGTCGTTTCTCGATCTGAGGACGGAAAGGATTTTTCCTCTGTCAACCCTTTCGTTATCCAGAAGGGTGTAGATGCCATAGCCGGATCTGTCAAATCTTGTACCAGGTTGCGTAACGGTACCTTATTACTAGAAACTGAGAGCGCCTTTCAGGCACAAAAACTGCTTCGGGCCACACTCCTGTACACGTTCCCTGTGCGGGTGGAGGCTCACCGAACTTTGAATTCGTCTCGTGGTGTGGTCTATACTAGCTCCCTCGACGGATTGACTGACGAGGAGATTCAATCATTCCTCGCTGAGCAGGGCGTGACGGCTGTCCATAGGGTCATGAAAAAGGTCAACAATGACCTTGTACCGACCCGGACACTTTTCTTGACCTTTGATAGTGTTAAGCTGCCATCGCGCATCAAGGCGGGCTACGAGGTTATTTCTTTCGCCCCTATGTCCCGACACCTACGCGCTGTTACCAGTGTCAGCGTTTCAATCACACTCGACAGTCTTGTTCCAATGCGGCTAAATGTGTCACTTGTGGCAGGGATGCCCATGAGGGTGACGGTCCACCTTCGTCTCTTCATTGTGTGAACTGTCAGGGTGACCATGCCGCATCCTCCTGCGACTGTCCTGTCTATAAGGAAGAACGCTGTATCCAAGAAATTCGGGTCAAAGAGAAAGTGTCCACCTCGGCTGCTCGCAAGCTACTGGCTAGTAGGAAGCCCACGCTGCTCCCAGCGGGGAAATACAGTACTGTCCTCGCCTCTCCTCAGACTACCAGGGAGGTGGCAACCCAGACATGCGATCTGACCTTCAGCACCACGGTCGTCCGTTCTGCCAGTGCTAAGATCGCCCGGTCGACGTCTCCTCTACCTCCCGTCACCCCACAGACACCAGCACCTTCATCAGCTTCTGCCAAGACGAAGACCCAGAAGTCAGATGCACGGGCCTTCAAGAAGGAACCGTCCCGTGCAGACTTCTTACGTACCTCGACCTCCCAGCCTTCGACCGGTACTTCCACCAAACGTCCTTCCAAGAAGGCGCATAGGAAGCACAGTTCTCCTTCTCCGCCATGGTGCATTTCTTCTCCTGCGCCACCCAGTGGTTGCCGCCCCAGGCCGTCATCCGTTTCGCCTGGCTGCACCGCTGGTAGCCGAACATCTGGCCGTTCACCGGCGGAGGAAGCTCCCCCTCCCGGCCATCTTCCCAAGATGGCCGATGAACCTATAGACCCCATGGACGATGACTGTCCGCCTACTGATAGCGGCGGCAGTGCTCGCTCGAACCCAGGCCCTCAGCGGCTTTCGAGGTGACCCCTTCTTTCGTCTTCCTTTTCTTCTTACGATGGCACTTATTCACTGGAATATTCGCAGCATTCGCTCCAACCGAGAGGACTTGAAGTTGCTGCTCCGCTTGCACCGTCCGCTCGTCGTAGCCCTCCAGGAAACGAAGCTACGCCCATGCGATCAAATTGCCTTGGCACACTACACCTCTGTGCGTTTTGACCTACTCCCTGTGGTAGGTATCCCGGCCCATGGAGGGGTTATGTTGCTGGTCCGGGATGATATTTACTACGATCCCATCACGTTGCACACCGGCCTGCAGGCAGTAGCCATCCGCATTACTCTCCCCACTTTTACATTTTCCATTTGTACCGTTTACACTTCATCGTCCTCTGCCGTTACCAGGGCAGACATGATGCAACTTATTGCTCAGCTACCCGCACCATTTTTGTTAACTGGAGACTTCAATGCCCATCATCCCCTTTGGGGCTCTCCAGCATCCTGCTCGAGGGGCTCCCTGTTAGCAGACCTTTTCAACCACCTCAATCTTGTCTGCCTCAATACTGGCGCCCCTACTTTTCTTTCCGACACATCTCACACCTATTCCCATTTAGACCTCTCTATATGTACTCCCCAACTTGCACGCCGGTTTGAGTGGTATGCACTTTCTGATACATATTCGAGCGACCACTTCCCGTATGTTATCCATCTCCTGCAGCATACCCCCTCTCCGTACTCCTCTAGTTGGACCATCTCCAAGGCAGACTGGGGGCTCTTCTCTTCCAGGGCGACCTTTCAGGATAAAACCTTCACAAGCTGCGATCGTCAGGTCGCACACCTCACGGACGTCATTCTCGCTGCTGCTGAATATTCTATCCCTCACCCTAATTCTTCTCCACGTCGCGTACCGGTCCCCTGGTGGACTGCAGCATGTAGAGACCCTTTACGTGCTCGTCGACGTGCTTTACGCACCTTTAAACGCCACCCTACAGTGGCGAATTGTATCAAGTATAAATGATTACGTGCCCAGTGTCGTCGTGTTATTAAAGAAAGCCAGCTGGGCTGCTTTCACAAGCACCTTCAACAGTTTTACTCCTTCTTCTGTTGTCTGGGGTAGCCTGCGCAGGCTTTCTGGCACTAAGGTCCACTCACCAGTTTCTGGCTTGACGGTCGCGAATGACGTCCTTGTGGCCCCTAAGGATGTCTCCAATGCCTTCGGCCGCTTTTTCGCCGAGGTTTCGAGCTCCGCTCATTACCACCCTGCCTTCCTCCCCCGCAAACAGGCAGAGGAGGCTAGGCCACCTAACTTCCGCTCCTCGAATCGGGAAAGTTACAATGCCCATTCACCATGCGGGAACTCGAAAACGCACTTGGCCGATCACGGTCCTCCGCTCCAGGGCCTGATTCTATTCATATTCAGATGCTGAAGAACCTTTCTCCTGCGGGTAAAGGTTTTCTTCTTCGTACTTATAATCGCATCTGGATTGAGGGATACGTTCCCGCATGCTGGCGCGAGTCTATTGTTGTCCCGATTCCTAAGCCGGGGAAGGACAAGCACTTGCCTTCCAGTTATCGACCCATCTCGCTTACCAGCTGTGTCTGTAAAGTGATGGAGCGAATGGTTAACTCTCGATTAGTTTGGCTGCTCGAGTGTCGACGCCTACTTACCAATGTACAATGTGGATTTCGTAGGCGCCGCTCTGCTGTCGACCATCTGGTTACCTTGTCGACCTTCATTATGAATAACTTCTTGCGGAAGCGCCTGACCGCGGCTGTGTTCTTTGATTTGGAGAAGGCTTACGACACCTGTTGGAGGGCGGGCATTCTCCGCACCATGCATACATGGGGCCTTCGCGGTCGCCTCCCTCTTTTTATTCGTTCCTTTTTAATGGATCGACAGTTCAGGGTACGTGTGGGTTCTGTCCTGTCACACCTTTCACCAGGAGAATGGGGTGCCACAGGGCTCAGTTTTGAGCGTCGCTCTCTTCGCCATAGCGATCAATCCAATAATGGATTGCCTCCCAGCTGATGTATCAGGCTCCCTTTTCGTAGACGATTTTACCATCTATTGCAGTGCGCAGCGTACGTGTTTCCTGGAGCGCTGTCTTCAGCGTTCTCTTGACCGTCTTTACTCCTGGAGTGTCGCCAATGGCTTCCGTTTTTCTGCCGAGAAGACGGTCTGTATTAACTTCTGGCGCTACAAAGAGTTTCTCCCACCGTCCTTAGATCTCGGTCCCGTTGCTCTCCCATTCGTGGAAACAACAAAATTTTTAGGTCTTACATTTGACAGGAAACTTAGTTGGTCTCCACATGTATCATATTTGGCTGCCCGTTGTACCCGTTCTCTATATATCCTCCGTGTTCTCAGTGGTATGTCGTGGGGAGCGGATCGAACCGTCCTGCTTCGTCTATATCGGTCGATCGTCCGCTCCAAGCTGGATTATGGGAGCTTCGTATACTCCTCTGCACGGCCA